>NC_091454.1:32143385-32491510 GCF_027789765.1 Dendropsophus ebraccatus | reverse complement strand
GTTAATGATAATCCTCCAGCATTTCTACACAATGTCTACAATGCCTTCATAGCAGAAAACAATGAGGCCGGCAGACTGTTATGTACGGTATCTGCTGTAGATCCGGATGAGGGAGCTAATGCAAACCTCATTTACTCCATCGCTGAGAGCCACATCCATGGTTCTCCCGTCTCCTCCTTTGTCTACATTAACTCCGACACCGGGAATATTTATGCACAAAGGTCTTTTGACTATGAACAATTCCAGGTTCTACAGATCACAGCAAGAGTGGAAGATTCCGGATCTCCAAGATTATCCTCCAATGTTTCCGTCTTCATCTTTATTCTGGATACAAATGACAACTCTCCCACCATCTTATACCCAGAGAATACAGGGGAGACCATTGCTCAGGAGACCATTCCCAGATCTGCCGATGCTGGTTACTTAGTCAGTAAGGTGTCTGCAGTGGATGTAGATTCTGGGCACAATGCCTGGCTCCTCTATAGTCTGGCTCCGTCTGCCAGTCCTGCTTTATTCCACATCTCTGAATACACAGGAGAAGTCAGGACTCTCCGAGGATTACATGAGACGGATAACACGGAGCATCGACTTGTGATTGCAGTCAGTGACCATGGGGAACCTTCCATGACATCTACAGCTACCATCATTGTGAATATATTAGACAGTGTAGCTCAGGAAAGTCCTAGATCTCAAGACTTTCTTACAAATGCCAAATCTACCCCAGACCTGACTCTCTATCTTATTGTGTCTCTTGTGGCCATCAGTGCAGTATTTCTGGTCACATTTACTATATAACTTGTCAGGTGCCTTAGAAAGAATTATTATTCAGGGTGTGGATTCTGCTTTACTGACAAATCCCTTTCTACAAGTTATATGGATCAGTACAAACCGACCCTTTACCTGAACACAGATGGCACATTGAAGTACATGGAGGTGCGGATGGCTCCACCAGACGCTCAAGGGTCTTGTTATCCGGCTTGTTTCCCTCCTGTCACAGAAATACCTCATACTACATTACCTAACGCTCATTTAGCAGATATCATCAGGGAGCCAGAACATGTTTCTGATCCCAGCTGGTCTAGTGATGCCAATCAGGTGAGAGTAAGCTTTTGTATACATTTTTTATGTTTATAATATTTCTCGGTCCTCATATGACTGTTTTTATATTGCTTTTACATTTTGGTAATGTTTTCCTTCCGGTATAGTCCTTACTGGGCTTTATTCAGATTTTTATATTGGCTTTTTTTTTTATTGACTTTGTATATCAGTATCTTCTATAATTCCTTTATATGTAGAGTGCCAAACTGAATCCACAGCTCTTAGATTATGCCACTTTGGTCTCTGTCCACACTAGGGCTCACAATGTAATTTCCTATCTATATCTTTATGGTGTGAGGGGAAACCGGAGTAGCACAGTGCTAACCACTGAGCCACCGTGCTGCCTCAAATCTCTAGGACGTTGCTGGTTCCCTTTTTATTTTATTGTTACCAGTTTGTATAATGAGAAATCATTGCATTTACTGGTCACTATTGGAAATAGAAGTCTGATGAGTGACTCAGTTCACAGGTTTTTATTGTATTCACTGTTTACATAAATTCCATGGTGTTTTAGATCGTAGCCAGTGGATTACCATTGACTCTAACTCTGTATGTATATATCTTGCAGATGTGTAATCATTTTTTATTTGGACTTTATTTGACAAAGCTTAGGTATCTGTATTGTCTATGTACTGTAAAGGCTAAGGCTATATAATTATCCTATTTTTACTCGCACCAACCAGGTTCTAGAGATTACAGAACTACTAACACGTCTTGGTGTACAATTTCCCTTAGAGAATGCACAGGATCTTGATGTAGATATTTATGGTGTTGGTCAATACAGACTAAGGCTATGGTCACACGTAATATGAGACCAGCAGTTCCGTGACCCAGCCAGATCATGGAACGGCCGGTTGCAGAAAAGATCTTTCCAGGCCGGTACTGCAGTACCGGAGCCGCTTGCTCCACTTTGTGCACTGACAGGGTTTTCTGGGGCCGCTATTCATTGAATAGCGGCCGCAGAAAACTGAGATGTCAGTTTTCTACGGCGCCGTTTTTACCGATTGCGATAAACCTTTGCAAACTAGCGCTTTTGGGAACAACCTGAAATCATTCTCAATAACACACAGAATCATAGTGGTTAGTTACAATTATTACTATGCTCATTTACTCCTTCTGATCGTTTAGCTTTGAACAATATTATGATTTTGCGCACAATTATTGTCTCATGTAATAGGGCCCTTAGCCAACTAATACTTTCGCTAAACATATCATGTAACACATTGACATATCTTGCATCTTTAATGACTTCCCACCTATGTTTACACTAAAGGCCCCCACACACACACCTTCAATAACTGATGGCCGAGCGATCGTCCATCTGTCAGTTATCTCTCCCACTCTCAGTCCGCCCCATCCAGAGGAACGTCTAGCAAAACTGAGCATTTCCATACTCTCTATGGAGAGGGTTAAGCCACAGCCAAACATTATCTGTCAATGGGTGGTTGGGAGAGCCTTATACACCCTATACTGATGGTTGGACACCAACACGACTGGCAGGTATGGCCAACAAAAGTGTATGGGGACCTTAATATATCAGAAAATTTTATTGTTGTTTGTGTTAGTATTAGATACATTTTGCTTTTAGTGCATGCTTCATCAGATGCCTCTAGGGGAAGTTTATGTATTCCAATAACCAAAGCCAGCATGACAGCCACCATACCCTACTCAACAGGCAGGTTATGGAAGCTATGTAGCTCCATAAAAGGATTATATGACTTTTCTGTTTTGCCATATTTGTCCTTAGATTAATGGATTAAACCCGAGCAACAACCATTTAACACCATAATGATATTGAAGGTTTTTGTAAGAACCAGAAATACATTCAACACATGTGATATTAGCTCTATCGTATAACTTCATCCTTCAACTTCAAACCATTAGAAAAAATATCAGCCATCCTAATCGCAGGACCCTTCATGATCAGCTTGTCTCTCGAAGATCCCTTCATGAAACGGCTTGCTTACTAGAACCTAAATCTTGTATGGCTCCGTTTTTTATGTTTTCTGCTTTGGAACTCTGCCTACTAGGACACATAAAGCTTCGTCCTCGTATCATTCATAATTCTCTGTGTTTTAAGGAACGGTTATATTATAGATCCTGTAGTTATTGTTAGACACAGCATCTCTAGACATACATGTAATTTTTATTAATACATCTATTTTCATCAGTGCATTGTTATACTAACCTGTGTTTTGCAACCAATAGTCAGTGGCTATTATCTGAAGTACTTTAAGGCTATGTTTCAGCTCCGTTTAAAATGACATCCGTTATTTTGAGTCTAAAATAACGGACGTAATTTAGCAGCCTGGCCTCCCCTTAGTGCAATGACTGGTGTTTGGGTGTGGCTTAATTGAAAAGTCCATTGAATTTAATAGTAAAAACAAAGAAAGAACGGTGGAAAATGAAATGGAAAAACGTCCGCTGTTTTCAAAAGACGTCCGGAAATAATCGTGTTTATTATTTTGACGTCCATGGTAAAAACGTCCGTTATTCAATGCATTGTGTGCAGTGGATGTCCTTCTTCCCATTGACTTCAATGCATTGCCATAGCAGTCAGTTAAATCGCGGCAAAAATGGTCTTTTTTCAAATATCAAAATCTGGCGCCTTTTTTCTATTTTTGACGTTCTGTGAACATAGCTTAACACAGATAGGGCAAAGTGATGTAGATCTTGGAGAATACAGCATGTTTTGTCATTTACTACATGTTTATATGCTTATTTTGAAGTGAAAACTCTTAAATGATCTGTCCTAGAAGGGCAACCACTCTTCAGAAGGAAATATGGATATCATAGAGGCGGATATATGTAATTCCTGCAATACAGAAAAAATTAAGACAATGTTAAAATCCTTATTATCTTATTTCTCAGATGGTGCAAATATATAAAAGAGTCCACATCAAGTCTAAGTAATAAATAAAAACACTGGTCTTTGATTTGCATACAATATAAAGTTTGGAAATTTGCTCCGAAGCTGCAATCAATTTTTAGATATTTTAAATATTCAGATTTATTTACAAGTTTTAGATTTTTAGTTTTTAGATTTTAGATGTTCAGAATTATAAACATTTTTTACTTTATTAATTAGTAGTATGTAATATTTTATTATTTAAGATAATTCTAATTTACATTCAACAAATTACTAAGCAAAATATAAAATAATTGCAGTTTTTTGTTCTATTTTCTACATACTTTATTTATTGAATACTGTAATTCTGATTTTTAGTCAGTAGAGGGCAGAAAAGTCATCCAGATATTCTTTGTGAGAATGTACTCATGTCAGCTGTGCGCTCTCCTCCCCCTGGCTCAGTGATTCACCCTCCCATCTTTCTTTTCACACAAAGAAGAGCTGCTGCTCCGATGAGAGCCCCGTGGATGATCTCAATGCAGGAAAATCTGGATTTTCCCTATCATAGGATTGATATTTTGGCTGCTCACACACTTGGATTGATGGGATGATGATTATTTTCTGCACATTTTAGAAGAAGGATATAAGATATGGACAATCAGAGCTTTGTAAAGGCTTGGAAATGGCAAGTAGCTTTCTCCCTTCTCCTTTGTAGCTGGGGCTGGGTCTCTGGGCAGCTGCGTTATTCTATCGCTGAGGAGTCTCATCCAGGGACTGTAGTGGGGAATGTGGCTCAGGATCTGGGGCTGAATGGGGCTGATATTAGGAGAAGGAGACTGAGTTTGGGGTCAGAAGGAAGCAGCAGCTTATTCTCTATAGAGCAGAAGAATGGAGCCCTGGTTGTATATGAGAGGATTGATAGGGAGAGTCTGTGTGGATCCAGCCTGAGCTGTTTACTGCATCTAGAGGTTGTGGCTGAGAATCCTCTGGAGCTGCACAGTCTGGAGATAGAGGTTCTGGATATTAATGATAATTTTCCATTCTTTTTAACGAAAAATCAGATTATAAAGATCACAGAACTAGTAACCAGTCCTGGTGTACAATTTCCCTTAGAGAATGCACAGGATCTTGATGTAGGTATTAATGGTGTCGAACAGTACAGACTAAACCCAAATCCATATTTTTCATTATCTGTAAACAAAGATTCTGGGTCCCTTATTGCTGAGCTAGTGCTGGAAAAAATTCTAGATAGAGAAGAGAAATCAGAGCACAAGCTTATTCTCACTGCTATAGATGGGGGAGAACCGGCCAGATCTGGATCCACCAAGATCACTGTGGTTGTGTTAGATATCAATGATAATCCACCAGTGTTTGATCAGTCACGTTATAAGGTAAATGTACCAGAGAATTTGCCCTTAAAAACCGTAATTATAAAACTAAATGCTACAGATACAGATGAGGGTGTAAATAGTGAGTTCACATATTCCATAGATCAACGTACCACAAATTTAGCAAAGGAGTTATTTGATATAAACCCAATTACTGGTGAAGTATTTGTTAAAGGAGCGGTGGACTTTGAGGATTCCACCATTTATGAATTACTAATAAAAGCAATAGATAAAGGGACACCAATGCATGAGGGCAGATGTCGTGTCCAGATCGAAATAGAAGATGTAAATGATAACACCCCAGAAATTATATTTACATCCAAAAATAATGAAATACCTGAGAATGCCCCCATAGGTACAGTAGTGGGGTTCATCACTATAAAAGACAAAGACTCCGGCAAAAATGGAGAAACAAAGCTTTTAGTATCACCAGGTTTACCCTTCTCATACCAGCCCATGTCCCAGCGTTACGCACTGGTCACTAGTGGACATCTGGACAGGGAGAAGCTCTCACAATATACTATTAGACTGACGGCATCTGATCTGGGGTCTCCATCTCTCAGCAGCCACTTTACAATCAGCCTTAATATCTCGGATGTTAATGATAATCCTCCAGCATTTCTACACAATGTCTACAATGCCTTCATAGCAGAAAACAATGAGGCCGGCAGACTGTTATGTACGGTATCTGCTGTAGATCCGGATGAGGGAGCTAATGCAAACCTCATCTACTCCATCGCTGAGAGCCACATCCATGGTTCTCCCGTCTCCTCCTTTGTCTACATTAACTCCGACACCGGGAATATTTATGCACAAAGGTCTTTTGACTATGAACAATTCCAGGTTCTACAGATCACAGCAAGAGTGGAAGATTCCGGATCTCCAAGATTATCCTCCAATGTTTCCGTCTTCATCTTTATTCTGGATACAAATGACAACTCTCCCACCATCTTATACCCAGAGAATACAGGGGAGACCATTGCTCAGGAGACCATTCCCAGATCTGCTGGTGCTGGTTACTTAGTCAGTAAGGTGTCTGCAGTGGATGTAGATTCTGGGCACAATGCCTGGCTCCTCTATAGTCTGGCTCAGTCTGCCAGTCCTGCTTTATTCCACATCTCTGAATACACAGGAGAAGTCAGGACTCTCCGAGGATTACATGAGACGGATAACACGGAGCATCGACTTGTGATTGCAGTCAGTGACCATGGGGAACCTTCCATGACATCTACAGCTACCATCATTGTGACTATATTAGACAGTGTAGCTCAGGAAAGTCCTAGATCTCAAGACTTTCTTACAAATGCCAAATCTACCCCAGACCTGACTCTCTATCTTATTGTGTCTCTTGTGGCCATCAGTGCAGTTTTTCTGGTCACATTTACCATATTACTTGTCAGGTGCCTTAGAAAGAATTATTATTCAGGATGTGGATTCTGCTTTACTGACAAATCCCTTTCTACAAGCTATATGGATCAGTACAAACCAACCCTTTACCTGAACACAGATGGTACATTGAAGTACATGGAGGTGCGGATGGCTCCACCAGACGCTGCGGGGTCTTGCTATCCGGCTTGTTTCCCTCCTGCTGGACATTTTTCAGAATTTACATTGAGTAAAACTGAAAATGTTCCTCAATTAACTGAACCAACTGGGGGATCTAATCCCTTATCCAGCGCAGACTTGTGTAATGATCCCAATCAGGTGAGATATAAGTGAAACGGCTCATGTTATTTGTGATGCCTCTCTTGCCTTTGTATCGGGTCTTCTTGAGTTTTTTAACTAGAATATATAATTTAATATACTGGATGCAAATGTGTTTCATAACCTCTGTAAGTTGTAGAAATTGATTATTCATGTAGTTTATTAGGCCCTTTTCCTATAACCTGCTAACCTATATTATATTATATACTATATTATGGTGCCAGTAGACATCTCTAGGCCCATGTAAATCCTTTGGGAGATCCATGTTTTTCCCATATTTTATTTCTATGATAGAGTTTTTTCCTATTTTACCTAAGATCATTTTTAGGGGAGAACGTTAAACCTTACAGAGACAATATACAAAATATCAGTATGACGCAGAGGCTATAAATGCCTCCATCCAATGTATGTGAGATCTAGCTTTTGCAGTATTGATTTTTGTTTTATGGTCTTTTATGTATGAGTAGATATGGGTAGTTTAAAATTGTATTTCTTCTATATGGGAATAATATAATCATTCAAGGATAAGAGGTCATGAGTTCAACGAAGCCTGACTAATATAAGCACTCTGTATGAAGGTTTTAATCTAAAAATAAATGTTCCAGAAAATTCTAGACTGTATGTAGGACACAGAAAGATGGTAAAAGCTTTTCTCTCTATATTTGTAGCATAATCATCACACATTGGATAGGATCCAATTTATAAAACTGGTTTATGCATTTATGTTATCTATAACCTGGAGAGATATTAAAGAAGCAGTTCACTTTTTATTTTTTTCGCCCCCTCGGGTAGCCGCTGTCATGTATACTTACAGAAGATGATCGGTGTCCCGTTCCCGTCGGTCAGTTCCGTCCCGCGGTGCCGTTCACATCGGGCGCGCGCTCACTTCTGCCGGCTGCTGCGAGTCCTCTTCTCTGCCCAGTGATTATACGCCGGAAGTCACTCGCTTCCATGCATTCTCTATGGAAGCGCGTGACTTCCGGCGTTCAAATGACAAGGGAGAGAAGAGGAGTCACAGCGCCGGCGAAAGTGAGCGCGCGCCCCGATGTGAACGGCACCGCGGGACGGAACTGACCGACGGGAACGGGACACCGATCATCTTCTGTAAGTATACTTGACAGCGGCTACCCGGGGGGGCGAAAAAAATAAAAAGTGAACTGCTTCTTTAAGCTAAAATATTTATTATGATCTTTTTATGGCATATACCTACAGTATCTATACATAGGAACAATAGACAACTTGAGGCTACTTGTTCGCACCACATCCACAATAATAATAAAATAAAAGGTTTCAAATTCGAGATGTAGAAGGTCTAGGTACATGCCAGCCTCATTCATCTACTAGAGAAACGGTTGTAGCTGTGTCGCCTACTAATAAGATCATGCAGATAATAAAAATACAATACTGTGTTCCTTATGTTAGTGTAGACATGGTGAAAACATACTGGATGTTACAGAGGACTTTTTCTGAAATGTTATTCAGTGTACAAATTGCTATTATCACTCTATATGACTTAAACTGAGGATGAAAGCATTATACAATGGGTTCCCAAAATACTTGTACCCTTCTCTTTGAATTCAGAATTTTATCCCTTAAAATCCAAAGTACCCAGACTTGATGATTAATTTAAACATTTGGTAGAGAGTATTCTCAAGGCTCTCAAGGAATTTTGTGTAAAATCTGTCACATAGTAATAAGTCCGAGAAAAATTGTGATGTCCTCCATAGCCTTTAAGGGGTGGCAACCTTAGAACACTTTTTGTAACACTATAGTAATGGTTGTAAAAGGACACTCATACAAAGTGCCTTCATTACAGGCCTATTTTTTTATAACCATGCCGTTCCGCCTACCCACTGCTCCATCCATCCATAGTGTACTATGGAGGATATGTAAGGATCACAACACTGTGATGTGTATGTTTGTATGGATGGCTTTATGGATGGAGACACTGATCAGCCATGACACTAGGACAGGGGATCAGTGTGGGGGAGGAACGTCATAGGTATCATGAATAGGCCTGCAATGAAGGTACTCTGTATAAGTTTTATAATCATTAATTTACACTAAAAATGTATTATAAGGGGGCTGGTCCCTGTGCGCTAAATGAAAGACTAGTAATAAGGTTTGTGGAAAAAGGAGTATCGCTAGTCATTCTGGACTCAGGTCTGTATGTAAAACAAGCATATTCTATCTTGGATAACACCAACACCTACCTTAGAATTGAGATCCTACCAGTAACTTTGGCATAAATAAGTTTTTTCAGGAAGGTGTATGGAGGCAATTGCAACTAGACAGTGAGAACAACTTTTCCTCACCATCCATCTATGCCAGTATTCCTTGGCTTGGCAAAACTGCATAAAGGTGTTTTTCCCCCAAACCTAAGTCCAATCGTCGCAGGCATTGCGTCCATCAGCATGGTCTATTGGCCCGGCAGCCTCCTGCAGTCATTGGTTTGTTAATGAGCAGGCTTCCTTCATGCTAAAGGGCCAGTCTGGAAACTTATTTTAATGATTTAAAGATCCATATCGTGGTAAATACTAGAAATCAAAGTATTTTAGGAGTGATACCTTTATTGGCCAACAAAAAACTGTTAGAGCTGTGAGCTTTCGGGATTCACAAGATCCCTTCGTCAGACAAGTTCACAAATGAATGGGCATTCATTTGTGAACTTGTCTGACGAAGGGATCTTGTGAATCCCGAAAGCTCACAGCTCTAACAGTTTTTTGTTGGCCAATAAAGGTATCACTCCTAAAATACTTTGATTTCAAGTATTTACCACAATATGGATTTTTCTGGCTAACACGGTACCATACTATACATTTTTCTATAATGATTTAAAGATAATTTCTATTGGGTAACATATGATGTCAAGAGACAGTGTGCATTACCTTATTATTCAACATGTGACTGGTTACCTTTCACCTAAGAAATTGTAGCACATATAATGGTGATTTTCTATTATTTATTATTATAGCTGTTCAATATCTTCTAGAGTCAAATTTCTTTATGGTCCATGGTGTATTCGTTCTTCAGGTACAAGGTGATCCCATTCTTCCCTACCCTTGCAAACCTCTTTATAGCCGGGTGGGAGGAAGGCTATTTTGTTTTCCACAAAAATTCCTTTTAGGGACTATATGGTACAGTATGGGTGCTACATCAATGACCTCAAGTTGGTGTGGGGTTTTAATTTAGCACCTATAAAGAACTTATTTGGGTATAATAATATTACTTTACTTATCTTGTGACTTACAAACAGTTATAATAAAGCTACATATCTTTTTCGAACATTAAGTTGAAGGATGGTTGCATCAGGGGTTAGGGTCTTACCTCCCTTTACAGAAAACTCTTGTTGAGGAAGAATAATGTGTTCAAAGCATGTAGTTTTATATTCACATAACACAATTACTAACCATTGTGGCTATTAGAGATGAGCGAACCGGCTGAGGTTCGGGTTCGTATGAACCTGAACTCTCGGCTTTTGATTCCCACTGTCTGCCCGCTCCGTGGAAAGGGTGGATACAGCTGAGGACCGCCTGGAAAACTGGGATACAGCAATAGCCATAGGCTGTATCCCAGTTTTCTAGGCGGTCCTCAGGCTGTATCCACCCTCTCCACGGAGCGAGCAGACAGCAGGAATCAGAAACCGAGAGTTCAGGTTCATACGAACCCGAACCTCAGCCGGTTCGCTCATCTCTAGTGGCCATCCCCACATGTGATTTTATCAGGACTAAACATGTAGGCAAAACAGATGCCAAAAATATTCCAGTGAATAAAGCACCATAAGCCAGAGGTTGGCATGGAAAGAGCTGGAAAGAGCAGGGCATGTCCTGTGTAGCACTTATTTACTGAGAGTAGTGCCATATACTAAGTAGACTGATCTTATATATTTTGTTGCGTAAAAGATTTTTTCTATTACATTTTTTATTATATTTTGTGGTTATGGTGATGTGTTAACCTTAAAAATAATAAAGGATTGGAATAAGAAAAGAAGGAACACACTGACTTTGGGAAGGGAGGCACTTCATACACATAGACATAGAGTTGGTTGCGGTATATGCTCTGTTACTGCTCTCAAAGGGGATTTGTTGCTTCCCATTGTTCAATAATGGGGGGAGAAAAACTGGGAAATTTTCAATATTTCAGTATTTAAGTTGCTCATTACATTACATAGAATTAACATTATTACTGAATCCTGAAGACTATGAAATTAAATTCACATTTTATTTATAATTTATTTCTACTGATGTCATCATTAGTTCAAAATTCAGAGCTATTTAATTCTTTCTTCTTTTCGGTATTGTAAATAATGAAACACATATTGTAGTTATCTACATTTTCCAGAAGAGGGCGGAAAAGTCATCCAGATATTCTTTGTGAGAATGTACTAATGTCAGCTGTGCGCTCTCCTCCCCCTGGCTCAGTGATTCACCCTCCCATCTTTCTTCTCACACAAAGAAGAGCTGCTGCTCCGATGAGAGCCCCGTGGATGATCTCAATGCAGGAAAACCTGGATTTTCCCTTTCCTAGGATTGATATTTTGGCTGCTTACACACTTGGATTGATGGGATGATGATTATTTTCTGCACATTTTAGAAGAAGGATATAAGATATGGACAATCAGAGCTTTGTAAAGGCTTGGAAATGGCAAGTAGCTTTCTCCCTTCTCCTTTGTAGCTGGGGCTGGGTCTCTGGGCAGCTGCGTTATTCTATCGCTGAGGAGTCTCATCCAGGGACTGTAGTGGGGAATGTGGCTCAGGATCTGGGGCTGAATGGGGCTGATATTAGGAGAAGGAGACTGAGTTTGGGGTCAGAAGGAAGCAGCAGCTTATTCTCTATAGAGCCGAAGAATGGAGCCCTGGTTGTATATGAGAGGATTGATAGGGAGAGTCTGTGTGGATCCAGCCTGAGCTGTTTACTGCATCTAGAGGTTGTGGCTGAGAATCCTCTGGAGCTGCACAGTCTGGAGATAGAGGTTCTGGATATTAATGATAATTCTCCAATATTTCCAAACAAAGAGCAGATACTGAAAATTACAGAACTAGTAACAAGTCTAGGTTTGCATTTCCCATTAGAAATAGCACAGGATTCAGATGTGGGTCTTAATAGTGTTAACCAGTACACTTTAATTCCAAATCCATATTTTTCATTGTCTGTTACAAACCGTAAGGATGGAACCGTCATTGCTGAACTGGTATTGGAGAAAAATCTTGATAGGGAAGAAAAATCAGAGCACAAGCTTATTCTCACTGCTATAGATGGGGGAGAACCGGCCAGATCCGGATCTACACAGATCACTGTCCATGTATTAGATATTAATGATAATCCACCAGTGTTTGATCAGTCACATTACAAAATACATTTATTAGAAAATGTTCCCTTAAACACAATTATTACAAGGCTTAATGCTACAGATCTAGATGAGGGACCAAATGGGGAAATATTATATTCCTTTGATCACCATACTTTAAATTCAGCCAAGCAAATATTTGACTTAAATCTACAGACGGGAGAAATATTCATCAAGGGAACAGTGGATTATGAGGAAGCAAAGTTTTACGAGCTCTCAGTGAGAGCAGTAGACAAAGGGTCTCCTAAACTAGAGGGACGATGTGTCGTTCAGGTGGAAATAGGAGATGTAAATGATAACACCCCAGAAATTACATTTATATCTAAAAACAATGAGGTTCCTGAGAACGCCCCCATAGGGAATGTGGTCGGATTCATCACAGTCAGGGATAAGGATTCTGGTAGAAATGGAGAGATTAGGCTGGAAGTGTCAGCAGATTTACCCTTTAGAATCCAGCCCATGTCCCAGCGTTACGCTCTGGTCACTAGTGGACATCTGGACAGGGAGAAGCTCTCACAATATACTATTAGACTGACGGCATCTGATCTGGGGTCTCCATCTCTCAGCAGCCACATTACCATCAGCCTTAATATCTCGGATGTTAATGATAATCCTCCAGCATTTTTACACAATGTCTACAATGCCTTCATAGCAGAAAACAATGAGGCCGGCAGACTGTTATGTACGGTATCTGCTGTAGATGCGGATGAGGGAGCTAATGCAAACCTCATTTACTCCATCGCTGAGAGCCACATCCATGGTTCTCCCATCTCCTCCTTTGTCTACATTAACTCCGACACCGGGAATATTTATGCACAAAGGTCTTTTGACTATGAACAATTCCAGGTTCTACAGATCACAGCAAGAGTGGAAGATTCCGGATCTCCAAGATTATCCTCCAATGTTTCCGTCTTCATCTTTATTCTGGATACAAATGACAACTCTCCCACCATCTTATACCCAGAGAATACAGGGGAGACCATTGCTCAGGAGACCATTCCCAGATCTGCTGGTGCTGGTTACTTAGTCAGTAAGGTGTCTGCAGTGGATGTAGATTCTGGGCACAATGCCTGGCTCCTCTATAGTCTGGCTCAGTCTGCCAGTCCTGCTTTATTCCACATCTCTGAATACACAGGAGAAGTCAGGACTCTCCGAGGATTACATGAGACGGATAACACAGAGCATCGACTTGTGATTGCAGTCAGTGACCATGGGGAACCTTCCATGACATCTACAGCTACCATCATTGTGAATATATTAGACAGTGTAGCTCAGGAAAGTCCTAGATCTCAAGACTTTCTTACAAATGCCAAATCTACCCCAGACCTGACTCTGTATCTTATTGTGTCTCTTGTGGCCATCAGTGCAGTTTTTCTGGTCACATTTACTATATTACTTGTCAGGTGCCTTAGAAAGAATTATTATTCAGGCTGTGGATTCTGCTTTACTGACAAATCCCTTTCTGCAAGCTATATGGATCAGTACAAACCAACCCTTTACCTGAACACAGATGGCACATTGAAGTACATGGAGGTGCGAATGGCTCCACCAGATGCTCCGGGGTCTTGCTATCCGGCTTGTTTCCCTCCTGCAGATTTTCAAGGTTTTACATTGAGTAAAACTGAAAATGTTCCTCAATTAACGGAACCAACTGGGGGATCTATTCCCATATCTAGCTCCGACTGGTGTCATGATCCCAATCAGGTGAGAGATTAGTGATACTGTCTTTATTATTTTTTATGGCTCCTTTGTCATATTGAGGCTTTATTCTGAAGGAGTTGGTGCACTGATTTATGTATAACAGTATGTATAACTTTTCAAACAGCCATATGTTTTTTAAAATTTTATTCTTATTTTTTTTATCTTTTGGGATGTTGAATGTCCATGGTTAATTTTGAATATTTATTTGTTATATCTCCATATTGTATATGACCTTTAGACTTAGTCTTTTTAGATGAGCTGTTTAATGGATATTTGAAAACAAAGAAAGCCTGTGTGTGAGGAACCTGGTGGTCTCATTACATTTTCTATACATCTATTATAAGTGTACTTTAGAGCAGTGCTTCTCAAACTGTGAGGCAGGCCTCATCAGTGACGTGTCCCCTGTTGGTGAGGCTCAGCTGAGGAAGTATTTTTTACTAATGTGACTATAAGTTGCAACAATCTCTGGTTTAGGAACATTATTGGCTTTGGAATATTATTGGCCTATTTTGGTGTGTTTGAGACCCGGCATCCTCTTGCTGGGTCTGATGAGGCCTGGCATCCTCATGGTCTGTCTAATGAGGCCCGGCATTCTCTTGGTCTGTCTGATGAGGCCCGGCATCCTCTTGCTGGGTCTGATGAGGCCCGGCATACTCTGTGTATCTGTTGAGGCCCGGCATTCTCTTGGTGTGTCTGATGAGGCCGGGCATCCTCTTGGTGTGTTTGATGAGATCCTGGTGGTCTCATTACATTCTCTATACATCCATTATAAGTGTTCTTTAGAGTAGTTTTTCTCAAACTGTGAGGCAGGCCTCACCAGTGAGGTGTCCCCTGTTGGTGAGGCTCAGCTGAGGAATTATTTTTTACTAATGTGACTATAAGTTGCAACAATCTCTGGTTAAGGAACATTATTGGCTTTGGAATATTATTGGCCTATTTTGGTGTGAGCCGGCATCCTCTTGCTGGGTCTGATTAGGCCTGGCATCCTCATGGTCTGTCTAATTAGGCCCGGCATTCTCTTGGTCTGTCTGATGAGGCCCGGCATCCTCTTGCTGGGTCTGATGAGGCCCAGCATCTTCTTGGTCTGTCTAATGAGGCCCGGCATTCTCTTGGTCTGTCTGATGAGGCCCGGCATCCTCTTGGTCTGTCTGATGAGACCTGGCATCCTCTTGGTGTGTCTGATGAGGCTGGGCATCCTCTTGGTGTGTTTGATGAGATCCTGGTGGTCTCATTACATTCTTTATATATCCATTATAAGTGTCCTTTAGAGTATTGCTTCTCAAACTGTAAGGCAGGCCTCATCAGTGACGTGTCCCCTGTTGGTGGGGCTCAGCTGAGGAATTTTTTTTTTACTAATGTGACTATAAATTGCAACAATCTCTGGTTTAGGAACATTATTGGCTTTAGAATATTATTGGCTTATTTTGGTGTTTGGTGTGTTTGATGAGGTGCGGCATCCTCTTGCTGGCTCTGATGAGGCTTGGCATCCTCTCGGTGTGTCTGATGAGGCCCGGCATCCTCTTGGTCTGTCTGATGAGGCCCAGCATCCTCTTGGTTTGTCTGATGAGGCCCTGCATTCTCTTGGTCTGTCTGATGAGGCCCGGCATCCTCTTGGTCTGTCTGATGAGGCCCAGCATCCTCTTGGTCTGTCTGATGAGGCCCGGCATTCTCTTGGTCTGTCTGATGAGGCCCGGCATCCTCTTGGTCTGTCTGATGAGGCCCAGCATCCTCTTGGTCTGTCTGATGAGGCCCGGCATTCTCTTGGTCTGTCTGATGAGGCCCGGCATCCTCTTGGTCTGTCTGATGAGGCCCAGCATCCTCTTGGTCTGTCTGATGAGGCCCGGCATTCTCTTGGTCTGTCTGATGAGGCCCGGCATCTTCTTGGTCTGTCTGATGAGACCTGGCATCCTCTTGGTGTGTCTGATGAGGCTGGGCATCCTCTTGGTGTGTTGGATGAGATCCTGGTGGTCTCATTACATTCTTTATATATCCATTATAAGTGTCCTTTAGAGTATTGCTTCTCAAACTGTAAGGCAAGCCTCATCAGTGACGTGTCCCCTGTTGGTGGGGCTCAGCTGAGGAATTTTTTTTTTTACTAATGTGACTATAAATTGCAACAATCTCTGGTTTAGGAACATTATTGGCTTTAGAATATTATTGGCTTATTTTGGTGTTTGGTGTGTTTGATGAGGTGCGGCATCCTCTTGCTGGCTCTGATGAGGCTTGGCATCCTCTCGGTGTGTCTGATGAGGCCCGGCATCCTCTTGGTCTGTCTGATGAGGCCCAGCATCCTCTTGGTTTGTCTGATGAGGCCCGGCATCCTCTTGGTCTGTCTGATGAGGCCCAGCATCCTCTTGGTCTGTCTGATGAGGCCCGGCATTCTCTTGGTCTGTCTGATGAAGCCCGGCATCCTCTTGGTCTGTCTGATGAGGCCCAGCATCCTCTTGGTCTGTCTGATGAGGCCCGGCATTCTCTTGGTCTGTCTGATGAGGCCCGGCATCCTCTTGGTCTGTCTGATGAGGCCCAGCATCCTCTTGGTCTGTCTGATGAGGCCCGGCATTCTCTTGGTCTGTCTGATGAGGCCCGGCATCTTCTTGGTCTGTCTGATGAGACCTGGCATCCTCTTGGTGTGTCTGATGAGGCTGGGCATCCTCTTGGTGTGTTTGATGAGATCCTGGTGGTCTCATTACATTCTTTATATATCCATTATAAGTGTCCTTTAGAGTATTGCTTCTCAAACTGTAAGGCAAGCCTCATCAGTGACGTGTCCCCTGTTGGTGGGGCTCAGCTGAGGAATTTTTTTTTTTACTAATGTGACTATAAATTGCAACAATCTCTGGTTTAGGAACATTATTGGCTTTAGAATATTATTGGCTTATTTTGGTGTTTGGTGTGTTTGATGAGGTGCGGCATCCTCTTGCTGGCTCTGATGAGGCTTGGCATCCTCTCGGTGTTTCTGATGAGGCCCGGCATTCTCTTGGTCTGTCTGATGAGGCCCAGCATCCTCTTGGTCTGTCTGATGAGGCCCTGCATTCTCTTGGTCTGTCTGATGAGGCCCGGCATCCTCTTGGTCTGTCTGATGAGGCCCAGCATCCTCTTGGTCTGTCTGATGAGGCCCGGCATTCTCTTGGTCTGTCTGATGAGGCCCAGCATTCTCTTGGTCTGTCTGATGAGGCCCAGCATCCTCTTGGTCTGTCTGATGAGGCCCAGCATCCTCTTGGTCTGTCTGATGAGGCCCAGCATTCTCTTGGTCTGTCTGATGAGGCCAAGCATCCTCTTGGTCTGTCTAAAGAGGCCCAGCATCCTCATGGTCTGTCTGATGAGGCCCGGCATCCTCATGGTCTGCCTGATGAGGCTGGAGACATCACTTTGTTTTATTGGGGTTAGGCTCCAGAATAAAAAGTTTAAGGAGTCCTGCTCTAGGCTACATACCAATATACTATTTCTACTAACATTACTTTTTCTTCAATATAGAATGTATAATGGTTATAATGTTTCATAGTATGAATTATGGAGCAAAATTATCATTTTTTTTTTTTTATCAGAGCTTTTATAATTGAAGTGAATCTGTCAGCTCCTCCTTTTGGTATGCTAAGCCACGAGCATGATCTTAGGCAAATAACGTGTAGTGTCCACTATTAAGCCTACTCAGTCCCACTTTTTTATTTTAATTGGCTTTTTAATTTTTTGTAATAATAGACCCTTACTTGCACACTGTGTCGATGAACCAAGGACAGTACATGTATACATATGCGTGATGAAGCCATGTACAGTATGGCAAGACCAGGCAGGCTCAATGGTGCCAGTTTTAGGACACTAAACCTTAGCTACCTAAATGTTTATTTTTTTTTGTCAGAACAAGCTGACAGGATCCTCTTAAAGTGAGTTGATGCAGAATATTAACATCAATAAAAGTTTTAGGAGACAAGTAGAAGTAGTGGATAAAATAATGAAACTGTAAAATATAACTGGTATAGACACTAATGTACAGTGTTTCATTTAGCAGCAATAGCCTATTGAGTCTTGTATTTTCATGATCAAACTTCTGTACTTATGATATAAAGGCATCCTATATAAATTAAAAAGTATAAAAGTATAAAAAAATCAGCAAACTGATAATAAAATATCAAGAAATATATAAGGTAGTAAGGTAGTAATTGCTTACCAGCTGCTGACATCAGGGGAGTCGGGGAAACAGAAGCTACAAGCCGTGAGTATTATTTCTTATTAGTCCCACCAACATTTGTTAGAATTTATAAGGCACATAGTAACCTGTCATTCAGGACATTGTTCAATCACTGTAAATAATAACTCCAATAATAGTAAAGCCTCCACTTTTAATAATTTAGCCCTGAAAACATAAATGATTGCAATAGCAAACTAGATAGCTGTAATTTTTCGCAACTATTTTATTACCTGAATTTCCCTTTCTTATATTAGTAAAAGAAGTTTTTGAGCATATTTTTTAAATTCAATGGTATTACTTTGCTTCCGAATTTTGAATTCTTTTTAAAAACTGAATACATTTACTTACTATGATTAATACATGTAAATGTTGCTGTAGTTATCAATATTTGCCAGAAGAGGGCAGACACGTCATCCAAGAGTTGTCTTTAGCAATAATAGGAGAACTGCTCATGTCAGCTGTGCGCTCTCCTCCCCCTGGCTCAGTGATTCACCCTCCCATCTTTCTTCTCACACAAAGAAGAGCTGCTGCTCCGATGAGAGCCCCGTGGATGATCTCAATGCAGGAAAACCTGGATTTTCCCTTTCCTAGGATTGATATTTTGGCTGCTCACACACTTGGATTGATGGAATGATGATTATTTTCTGCACATTTTAGAAGAAGGATATAAGATATGGACAATCAGAGCTTTGTAAAGGCTTGGAAATGGCAAGTAGCTTTCTCCCTTCTCCTTTGTAGCTGGGGCTGGGTCTCTGGGCAGCTGCGTTATTCTATCGCTGAGGAGTCTCATCCAGGGACTGTAGTGGGGAATGTGGCTCAGGATCTGGGGCTGAATGTGGCTGATATTAGGAGAAGGAGACTGAGTTTGGGGTCAGAAGGAAGCAGCAGCTTATTCTCTATAGAGCAGAAGAATGGAGCCCTGGTTGTATATGAGAGAATTGATAGGGAGAGTCTGTGTGGATCCAGCCTGAGCTGTTTACTGCATCTAGAGGTTGTGGCTGAGAATCCTCTGGAGCTGCACAGTCTGGAGATAGAGATTCTGGATATTAATGATAATTCTCCAATATTTTTAAGCACTGATCAAATAATAAACATCACAGAATTATTAGCTAGTCCTGGGGTAAGATTTCAATTAGGAACAGCAAGGGATTCAGATGTTGGTAAAAATGGTATAAGTCAGTATAAATTGAATCCAAATCCATATTTTTCCCTGGGTATGAAGCATCGTAAGGATGGCACCCTCATAGCTGAGCTTGTATTAGAAAAGAGCCTAGATAGGGAGGAAAAAGCAGAACATAGGCTAATCCTCACAGCTATAGATGGGGGAGACCCTCCTAAATCAGGGTCCACACAGATTACTGTGAATGTGTTAGATATCAATGACAATGCCCCCTTGTTTGATCAGTCTAGTTATAAAATCAGTGTCCTAGAAAATATTCCATTGAACACAGTTATTATAAGATTAAATGCTACAGACCTGGATGAAGGTGCAAACGGAAAAATTTCATATTCGTTTGATCACCATACATTAGATTCTGCAAAAAATATATTTGAAATAAATTCATTTACTGGTGAAATAGTGACAAAAGCAAGTGTGGATTTTGAAGAATCAGATTTTTATGAATTATATGTCAAAGCAACGGACAAAGGGTCACCTACATTAGAGGGGCATTGTGTTATCCAGGTTGAGGTAAAGGATGTAAATGATAACACCCCAGAAATTATCTTCACCTCTAAGACTAATGAGGTTCCTGAGAATGCCCCCATAGGGACTGTGGTTGGATTCATCACAGTCAGGGATAAGGATTCTGGTAAAAATGGAGAGATCAGGCTGGAAGTGTCACCAGATTTACCCTTTAGAATCCAGCCCATGTCCCAGCGTTACGCTCTGGTCACTAGTGGACATCTGGACAGGGAGAAGCTCTCACAATATACTATTAGACTGACGGCATCAGATCTGGGGTCTCCATCTCTCAGCAGCCACATTACCATCAGCCTTAATATCTCGGATGTTAATGATAATCCTCCAGCATTTCTACACAATGTCTACAATGCCTTCATAGCAGAAAACAATGAGGCCGGCAGACTGTTATGTACGGTATCTGCTGTAGATCCGGATGAGGGAGCTAATGCAAACCTCATTTACTCCATCGCTGAGAGCCACATCCATGGTTCTCCCGTCTCCTCCTTTGTCTACATTAACTCCGACACCGGGAATATTTATGCACAAAGGTCTTTTGACTATGAACAATTCCAGGTTCTACAGATCACAGCAAGAGTGGAAGATTCCGGATCTCCAAGATTATCCTCCAATGTTTCCGTATTCATCTTCATTCTGGATACAAATGACAACTCTCCCACCATCTTATACCCAGAGAATACAGGGGAGACCATTGCTCAGGAGACCATTCCCAGATCTGCTGGTGCTGGTTACTTAGTCAGTAAGGTGTCTGCAGTGGATGTAGATTCTGGGCACAATGCCTGGCTCCTCTATAGTCTGGCTCAGTCTGCCAGTCCTGTTTTATTCCACATCTCTGAATACACAGGAGAAGTCAGGACTCTCCGAGGATTACATGAGACGGATAACACGGAGCATCGACTTGTGATTGCAGTCAGTGACCATGGGGAACCTTCCATGACATCTACAGCTACCATCATTGTGACTATATTAGACAGTGTAGCTCAGGAAAGTCCTAGATCTCAAGACTTTCTTACAAATGCCAAATCTACCCCAGACCTGACTCTATATCTTATTGTGTCTCTTGTGGCCATCAGTGCAGTTTTTTTGGTCACATTTACTATATTACTTGTCAGGTGCCTTAGAAAGAATTATTATTCAGGGTGTGGATTCTGCTTTACTGACAAACCCCTTTCTGCAAGCTATATGGATCAGTACACACCGACCCTTTACCTGAACACAGATGGCACATTGAAGTACATGGAGGTGCGGATGGCTCCACCAGACGCGTCGGGGTCTTGTTATCCAGCTTGTTTCCCTCCTGTAACAGATATTCCCAATTTCACTTTGACTAAGTCACTGAATGACCCTCATGTAGCTGGTATAGTGGAGCCAACAAACCCATCCTCTGACTCCAGTTGGTTAAATGATTCCAACCAGGTGAGATATTATAGAGTGCTGTTTCATTTCTGTCTTTCTTCGGCTTTCATGTTTCCTGTATATACTAACTTACTACATTTGCTGGTTATGTGTCATGTAGTCATACTGAGAATGTCTTCGGTTGGTTACATGTCCATTAATATTTGCCTGTTTGCTCAATAGCTATCACAATCTTGTTGGTAATGAGGTGGTTATATAATGTGAACGCTCTACTATACTATTCCATAGGTTACATTTACAACACTGATATCTCACGTGTACTATAGATCTCTGTATATACAGTAATGGCAAGTTACTATAATACTCTTGCTGGTATAGGTCATATACAGCCAATAGACTTTAGGCATTTTGCATGCACTTCCATGTTTATTGCATGGAAACACTTTGTTGGATCCACTCTGTGTATTCATGATATTCATTTCTGATAAGGAATAATATTATTGTATGTTGGTTCAGAATTTTTTCTGATTGGCTATATTATATAGGCTTATGAAGTGGGGATCACTTTCTTAGATAGGGTACCTCCTTACATTAATCCGCGGCTGTGCCTTAAAGTGGCTTTTGAGCATTGATGTACAGCTATCTGCATGGAAAAACTTAATGGATCATTTATTGATATAGAGGTAATATATTATTGACCAATATTGTGGTAATGATATAGAACATATAAGAACATATAATGGAACCTACACTGCAGTTCAGTGAAAATCATATGTGTTTGTATATATGTGACTTATGAAAGCTAATTCAGGTTCCTTTTAATTTCATCAATATCCTCTGCATGGATGCTATACCCTGTGCATGCTTATGTCCAGATAAATAAATGTGATGGAATGGAGATTATAATTATTTAGGCCTGATAGACTCATCTATCCTGTAGGAAGCTATAAGCATAAGTCTATTTATGCCCGGGTGAACAATTTGGATTGTGCCTGAGGACAGATGAGGACATCATGTAGGGCCCACAGGCAAATCACTCAATTAATTCACATTTAAGTGCATTTTAGATTTGTTCTATAAAGGTCTATGAATAAATGCCTTGGAAAAGGGAGATTGGAAATAATAAACAACACTTACCTCCCTGGCTCTCGCAATGGCAGTATCTTACTGCTTTGTGCCCTCTGTGCAGCTGTTTATGGGTTCCGGGATTGTGACAGTGCAGGCCCATTCAGCCAGTCAATGGCTTCATTGGTGTCCTGCTTCAATCACTGATTGGCTCTCACATTTTTCACACTTTTGAATCCTTATAGACAGGAAAACTCATGTCTGATGCAAGTGCCATTCCACTAGATCAGAGTTAGTTTATCAAGCCTTTTACATGCTTTAGTTATTATGTAGGTAGAACGGCACCAACAATTGTTAGTTGTTCACATGGTCTTTCACTTACGTACATCATTTTTGGCTACTCAGGGTGATGCGTTGCTGAGAAACATTTATTTTTTGGGGTTGCACAATCCCAATAATTAGCTAATGAATAAGGATTTATTCATTCAGCTCATTATTGGATCTGATATACAGGCAATATCCTGCCCATTCAATCAATAATTGCCCCATGTAAAAAGTGCTACTATATGCTATATAATCCAAACCTCTCTTAAGGCCTTATTACATCAAGTGATTATTGGCGGTATTTAATCGCTTTGTGTAATAAAAAGC
Organism: Dendropsophus ebraccatus; assembly: GCF_027789765.1. Lineage (NCBI taxonomy): Eukaryota > Metazoa > Chordata > Amphibia > Anura > Hylidae > Dendropsophus > Dendropsophus ebraccatus. Next base: position 32,468,464 of record NC_091454.1, on the reverse strand, counting down.
AATGATCAGCCGACGTATTGGCTTTCAATGTCTTTCAATATGTTGAAGGACAAACAACAAAGATAGCAACAATCTGCTACCATCGCTCCGTGTTATAGAAGTGGTGGCAGCAGACTGCTACTATCGTCCAAGGCTCCGTGGACAAACTGACGATTGCCCAGGCAGCCCCCCTCAGCTCCTTGCGGCCTTCCCCCCGCACTTACTCGCTTGCTGACTGCGCTGATTGGCCTTTGTAATAGGGGCTTTAGTCTTATCAGTCTATGATAGCTGTATAAGCATGGAGTGTTTTGTCAAACATTACTAGGCAATGGAATAGACTATAAAATACCACCTTCTTAATTCATGGGTTGCTATTGTATTGCATTAAAGGGGGTGCATATTTTAGAGTAAAACATTCAAATAATCCATTTGGGAATTCTGAGCTGATAAAAGGGTGTTCTGTTTAGGATCCTAATCTTATGACCAGAGTACAGAGTACCAGAGAGCACCTCACGCTGCAGGACTAGACTAGAAACAGACAACCCCTCAATTTGAGAGGGCACGGTTTAATTATTAATTTCTCCTGTGGTTGCGCTGAAGATAAACTAAGCACCTATTGGCAGGTTTCCTTACAAATTAAAGCTGATCACTGGGGATACCTTGTGATAAAATTATTCTTAAAGGACCTTTCTAGAAAATGGACAAGCCCTTTAACTGTATAACTTCCATGTAAAACATTTTAACACTAATTCATATAGTGAACCTGCAACCAAATATTCTTGGTTCAGGTTTATTTGAGTAATGGTTCCTAAAATATACTTTTTTATGAACTTGAAATCTGTCCTGGGTCTTCTACTCTATAACCAGCTCTTCTTATATTATATTCTTATATTCCTTGAGTCATTTGATTTTTTTCATGAGGTATTAAAATTTGCAAGATTCTTACGTTGTTCATACCAATGTACAGATGTGAAAAATTGAATATATAGACTTTATTTCTATTTTAGGCTATTTTATCTTTCTTTGTATTCTTCTGCTCAAATCAAAATACATAGTATTCCCTATATTTCCATGTTTTACCGTAACAATTATATTACAAAAAGGAAATACCAAATTCCAAGGATGTACTTATTAGAATTGACCAGCAGAGAGCAGTCTTGTCATCCATTCAAGCCTTTAACAGAGACTTGTAGACCTACTCTTCTCAGCTGTGCGCTCTCCTCCCCCTGGCTCAGTGATTCACCCTCCCATCTTTCTTCTCACACAAAGAAGAGCTGCTGCTCCGATCAGAGCCCCGTGGATGATCTCAATGCAGGAAAACCTGGATTTTCCCTTTCCTAGGATTGATATTTTGGCTCCTCACACACTTGGATTGATGGAATGATGATTATTTTCTGCACATTTTAAAAGAAGGATATAAGATATGGACAATCAGAGCTTTGTAAAGGCTTGGAAATGGCAAGTAGCTTTCTCCCTTCTCCTTTGTAGCTGGGGCTGGGTCTCTGGGCAGCTGCGTTATTCTATCGCTGAGGAGTCTCATCCAGGGACTGTAGTGGGGAATGTGGCTCAGGATCTGGGGCTGAATGGGGCTGATATTAGGAGAAGGAGACTGAGTTTGGGGTCAGAAGGAAGCAGCAGCTTATTCTCTATAGAGCCGAAGAATGGAGCCCTGGTTGTATATGAGAGAATTGATAGGGAGAGTCTGTGTGGATCCAGCCTGAGCTGTTTACTGCATCTAGAGGTTGTGGCTGAGAATCCTCTGGAGCTGCACAGTCTGGAGATAGAGGTTCTGGATATTAATGACAATTCTCCAATATTTACAACCAGTGATCAGGTTATTAGGATTACAGAACTAGTATCAAGTCCTGGGGTCCATTTTTCATTACCAACTGCACAAGACCTGGACGTAGGGATTAATGGTGTTCATCAGTACAAATTGACTCCAAATCCTTATTTTTCATTATCAATAACAAATCGTAATGATGGAACCCTCATTGCTGAATTAGTGCTGGAAAAGACTCTGGACAGGGAGGAAAGATCAGAACATAAGCTTATTCTCACTGCTATAGATGGGGGAGAACCAGCCAGATCAGGATCTACACAGATTACTGTCCATGTATTAGATATCAATGACAATCCTCCAGTGTTTGATCAGTCAAGGTATAAGATTAGTGTTCCAGAAGATAGCCCATTAAATGTAACTGTTATAAAGTTAAATGCTACAGACTTGGATGAAGGGACAAATGGTGACGTTTTCTATTCATTTGATCAACTAACATTGGATTCTGCAAGAACTGTATTTCAGATAAATTCACAAACTGGTGAAATATACTTAAAACAGGGGGTAGATTATGAAACGTCAAAATCTTATGAATTATTTGTCAAGGCAGCAGACAATGGATCTCCAAAACTAGAAGGGAGATGTGTAGTTAAGGTGGAAGTGGAGGATGTAAATGATAACACCCCAGAAATTAGCTTTAACACAAAAAAAAATATAGTACCTGAGAATGCCTCTATAGGGACTGTGGTCGGATTCATCACGGTGAGGGACAAGGATTCTGGTAGAAATGGAGAAATCAGGCTGGAAGTGTCACCAGATTTACCCTTTAGAATCCAGCCCATGTCCCAGCGTTACGCTCTGGTCACTAGTGGACATCTGGACAGGGAGAAGCTCTCACAATATACTATTAGACTGACGGCATCTGATCTGGGGTCTCCATCTCTCAGCAGCCACATTACCATCAGCCTTAATATCTCGGATGTTAATGATAATCCTCCAGCATTTCTACACAATGTCTACAATGCCTTAATAGCAGAAAACAATGAGGCCGGCAGACTGTTATGTACGGTATCTGCTGTAGATGCGGATGAGGGAGCTAATGCAAACCTCATTTACTCCATCGCTGAGAGCCACATCCATGGTTCTCCCGTCTCCTCCTTTGTCTACATTAACTCCGACACCGGGAATATTTATGCACAAAGGTCTTTTGACTATGAACAATTCCAGGTTCTACAGATCACAGCAAGAGTGGAAGATTCCGGATCTCCAAGATTATCCTCCAATGTTTCCGTCTTCATCTTCATTCTGGATACAAATGACAACTCTCCCACCATCTTATATCCAGAGAATACAGGGGAGACCATTGCTCAGGAGACCATTCCCAGATCTGCTGGTGCTGGTTACTTAGTCAGTAAGGTGTCTGCAGTGGATGTAGATTCTGGGCACAATGCCTGGCTCCTCTATAATCTGGTTCAGTCTGCCAGTCCTGCTTTATTCCACATCTCTGAATACACAGGAGAAGTCAGGACTCTCCGAGGATTACATGAGACGGATAACACGGAGCATCGACTTGTGATTGCAGTCAGTGACCATGGGGAACCTTCCATGACATCTACAGCTACCATCATTGTGACTATATTAGACAGTGTAGCTCAGGAAAGTCCTAGATCTCAAGACTTTCTTACAAATGCCAAATCTACCCCAGACCTGACTCTCTATCTTATTGTGTCTCTTGTGGCCATCAGTGCAGTATTTCTGGTCACATTTACTATATTACTTGTCAGGTGCCTTAGAAAGAATTATTATTCAGGGTGTGGATTCTGCTTTACTGACAAATCCCTTTCTGCAAGCTATATGGATCAGTACAAACCAACCCTTTACCTGAACACAGATGGCACATTGAAGTACATGGAGGTCCGGATGGCTCCACCAGATGCTTCAGGGTCTTGTTATCCAGCTTGTTTCCCCTCTGTAACAGATATTCCAAATTTTACTTTGACCAAGTCACTGAATGATCCTAATGTAGCTGGTATAGCGGAGCCAACAAACCCGTCCTCTGAATCAAGTTGGTTAAATGATTCCAACCAGGTGAGATAATAAAAGACATTGTTTAGCTTCTGTATTTTCTTATTCTGTTCTGTGTCCGGTATACACTATAATCCTATATTTACTAATAATATATAATATAGAATTCTTAAGATTTTCTGTAGCCAGTTTTATGTCCATTGATATATTTGCCTGTACCCAAAAGCTGTGACTATCTGGTTGTTATTTCATGGTTATTTAAGTTTTTGCTAAGCAAACTCCATATGTTACATTGACCACACTGCCATCTCCCATGTATTATAGATCTCTGTATGTACAGACGAGTTACTATAATACTCTTAGTGCTATAGTTGTGAAACATAGGTAGTAAGCGCCATGTGGGGATCTGATTGCACATAGGGTTAATATTAGTGATGAGCGAATACTGTTCGATCGAATAGTAAGGTATTTAATAGTATCAAATATTATCGAATAGTACACCGAATATTCGATAAATATTCGATAAGCGTTCTCATCCCCCTTCCCTTTCCCTGAGGTGTCATTGTGGACTTGGTAAACCTCCAAGTGGTCGAATAGATGTTTTTCAATAATTGAATACTTGTTCCCATAGACTTTTTAATTGGATCGAATATTCGATCGAATAGGCGAATATGTGGGAGATATTCGTACGAATATCGAATATTCGAATATTTCACTATTCTCTCATCACTAGTTAATATGTTTACTTGGTATGACTTTCTATGAATGATCTTTATTTTTCATAAAGAATGTGAAAATAATTTTATTGTGTTGGTTTTGCATTTTTTCCATTTGGCTAGAGTATATTGACTGATGAAGTAGGTGGCATCTTTATAGAAAGTGTACCTCCTCACATTATAACACTATGTGTGCCACAGTGATTTGGGCATCACTGTACACCTATTTGAATGGAAAAATACACTTAATAGACCATTTAAAGATATTGAGCTGTGTGGTTATTAGAGATGAGCGAACTGGTCCGAGGTCTCGGTTCGTAGTTACCTGAACCATCAGCATTTGAATCCCGATGTCATCCCATTTCGTAGGGAAGGTGGGGACAGCCTAAGTCCTGCCTGGAAAACAGGAATACAGCCTATGACCTAGGCTGTATTTCTGTTTTCCGGGCGGGACTTCTGTTTACACAAGTAGATGTGCAGCTTACGAACAATAACTTTCAGAGCTCCACTGTTTGTTCAATAATCGCTGGGTCTTTTACATGGGGCAATAATTGTCTGATAATTACCCCATGTGACAGGCCCTGTGTTGAGAAACTGTACTGTATGGTCGTCCATATCTCTTTTAGTCTTTTCTGGAGTTTATAACAGTTTTATTACCATAGAGTGACCTGTAAAGCATTACTTTTCTTTAAAAATTAACTTTTCTCTATAAAATTACCTCATTTTACTGCTGAATGGGATGATTAACTAGATAAAAAGGCTCCTATACATGTATACAGTGGTCCCTCAACATATGATATTAATTGGTTTTGGGAGGACTTATTTGGTCATTTTCACCTGATAAAATGGCATTTTATGGGTGCAAAAATTTACTGTGTGAACTACAAGTTCTAGCAGGTCTGAAACACACAGACAGGCACACACAGACACACACACAGACATAAACACAGATAGATAGACAGATACTTCACAGTGATACATTACTCTAAAGGAGAGTCTCTTCCTATTTAGCAGCTCCCATGTGCTTTTTCTTCTTTTACTTTGCCCCCTTACTTAAGGAGCTGGGAGTTCACAGTCCATTATTCCTGAAGTTTAAGGACCTTTGATGATGTCATCGAAGGTCCTTAAAGGGAACCTGTCACCCTTGTTGCCGGGGCAGGGCCCCCCAAACCCTTAGTGGAGCCCGATATACTTAATTGTTCCAGGAAGTCCTGCTCCTGAGCCCGTTCCCGGGGCGGAAAAAAAAAGGCGGCCCGAAGCTGTGCGCTCACTATATGCAAATCAATAGAGATGAGTCCGACATCCATAGAGAATAACTGGAGCAGGAAGTACATGACTTACATTGATAATAGAGAGCTCCTATTACCAATGTGGTCTCTTCCTGGAGTCCCTGCTGTGTGCCAATGTTGGGTACAGGCAGGGATCAGTGATGTCTCAGCATGAGTTGATGCTGTATTCAACTAAAAATGGCCTGTGAGCAGCCAACGTTAGTTTAATGTTTCATATGGGGGGGGGGGAATTGTACTCAGCTACCTATTGTGCATAAATAGAAAATGTCTTATTATGAAAGGGGGTTCGAAAATTTAACTAAAAATGTGGAAAATGTGTGTCAGGTTTCTCTTCTTTAGACTACAGCTGATTGCCAAGAATCTAAGCAGAGTGATGCTTTGAGATTAGTTTATTCTCAAGGGACCTTTCTAACAAATGGATAACGCCTTTGACTGCATTTGGTGTTAACTGTTTTTTGTGCTTGAACTAGTGGGTAAACACCAATCCAAATGGTAAAACTACCATGACATATCCTTGGTTCAGGTTTATTTGAGTAACATGTCCCAAAAACATACTGTATAATAACACAAAGCCAACCCTTTTTGACTATAGGTCTTGTATTCGGCCTTATCTTCCAAACTACGCTCTTCAGTCAGTTTGTAGGCTCAGATGCTGAACAGTCATCTACTCATTTGATATTTTCAACAAATATTCAGTTACATAAAATCTGTGAATTATTTGTATTTAGCGTATAGATGTGGAAGGAAAAAAAACAACCTGATATAGTGGGAGGACTTCATTTTTTTTTTTTATTATTTCTTTTTTATCTCTATTTATTCTTTTGCTGATATTAGCAAATGGGTGCTAACAACTACAGTGAGGATATTTACTTTACTGCCATGTTTTTCCATGGTAATTCTATTACCAATTTTATCAATGAATGAATACAATCTTAAAATACCAAATTGCAAAGACTTTTAAGTGTATTTTTCAGGATTGACCAGCAGAGAGCAGTCTTGTCATCCATTCAAGCCTTTAAGCTAGACTTGTAGACCTACTCTTCTCAGCTGTGCGCTCTCCTCCCCCTGGCTCAGTGATTCACCCTCCCATCTTTCTTCTCACACAAAGAAGAGCTGCTGCTCCGATGAGAGCCCTGTGGATGATCTCAATGCAGGAAAACCTGGATTTTCCCTTTCCTAGGATTGATATTTTGGCTGCTCACGCACTTGGATTGATGGGATGATGATTATTTTCTGCACTTTTTAGAAGAAGGATATAAGATATGGACAATCAGAGCTTTGTAAAGGCTTGGAAATGGCAAGTAGCTTTCTCCCTTCTCCTTTGTAGTTGGGGCTGGGTCTCTGGGCAGCTGCGTTATTCTATCGCTGAGGAGTCTCATCCAGGGACTGTAGTGGGGAATGTGGCTCAGGATCTGGGGCTGAATGGGGCTGATATTAGGAGAAGGAGACTGAGTTTGGGGTCAGAAGGAAGCAGCAGCTTATTCTCTATAGAGCAGAAGAATGGAGCCCTGGTTGTATATGAGAGGATTGATAGGGAGAGTCTGTGTGGATCCAGCCTGAGCTGTTTACTGCATCTAGAGGTTGTGGCTGAGAATCCTCTGGAGCTGCACAGTCTGGAGATAGAGATTCTGGATATTAATGATAATTCTCCAATATTTTCAAACTCTCATCAGATAATAAAAATCCATGAGCGAATAACTAGTCCTGGTGAGCAATTCCCTCTAGAGAACGCTCAGGATTTAGATGTAGGAATTAATGCTGTTAGCAAATACACATTGAGAGCAAATCCTTATTTTTCATTGTCTGTTAAAACCCGTAATGATGGGACCCTCATTGCTGAACTGGTGCTGGAAAAGACTCTAGACCGGGAGGAAATAGGAGAGCACAAGCTTATTCTGACTGCTATAGATGGGGGTGAACCAGCCAGATCCGGATCTATACAGATTACTGTCCATGTATTAGATATTAATGACAATCCACCAGTGTTTGATCAGTCATTATATAAGGTTAATGTCCTCGAAAATATTCCACTGAAAACAATCATATTAAAAGTCAATGCTACAGATCTAGATGAGGGTGTAAACAGTGACTTTGTATTTTCCTTTGACCATCGTACACTAGAAACTGCAAAGGAAATATATGATATAAACCCAATGACAGGGGAAATATTCACTAAGGGTATTGTGGATTATGAAGTAGCCAAAGTGTTCGAGCTGTTTATAAAAGCTGTTGATAAAGGGTCACCCAGATTAGAGGGACGAAGCGTTGTCCAAGTGACAATAGAAGATATTAATGATAACATGCCAGAAATAAGTTTTACATCTAAAAATAATGCAGTTCCAGAAAATGCCCCCATAGGGACTGTTGTTGGGCTTATCACAGTCAGGGACAAGGATTCTGGTAAAAATAGAGAGATCAGGCTGGAAGTGTCACCAGATTTACCCTTTAGAATCCAGCCCATGTCCCAGCGTTACGCTCTGGTCACTAGTGGACATCTGGACAGGGAGAAGCTTTCACAATATACTATTAGACTGACGGCATCTGATCTGGGGTCTCCATCTCTCAGCAGCCACATTACCATCAGCCTTAATATCTCGGATGTTAATGATAATCCTCCAGCATTTCTACACAATGTCTACAATGCCTTCATAGCAGAAAACAATGAGGCCGGCAGACTGTTATGTACGGTATCTGCTGTAGATCCGGATGAGGGAGCTAATGCAAACCTCATTTACTCCATCGCTGAGAGCCACATCCATGGTTCTCCTGTCTCCTCCTTTGTCTACATTAACTCCGACACCGGGAATATTTATGCACAAAGGTCTTTTGACTATGAACAATTCCAGGTTCTACAGATCACAGCAAGAGTGGAAGATTCCGGATCTCCAAGATTATCCTCCAATGTTTCCATCTTCATGTTCATTCTGGATACAAATGACAACTCTCCCACCATCTTATACCCAGAGATTACAGGGGAGACCATTGCTCAGGAGACCATTCCCAGATCTGCTGGTGCTGGTTACTTAGTCAGTAAGGTGTCTGCAGTGGATGTAGATTCTGGGCACAATGCCTGGCTCCTCTATAGTCTGGCTCAGTCTGCCAGCCCAGTTTTATTCCATATCTCTGAATACACAGGAGAAGTCAGGACTCTCCGAGGATTACATGAGACGGATAACACGGAGCATCGACTTGTGATTGCAGTCAGTGACCATGGGGAACCTTCCATGACATCTACAGCTACCATCATTGTGACTATATTAGACAGTGTAGCTCAGGAAAGTCCTAGATCCCAAGACTTTCTTACAAATGCCAAATCTACCCCAGACCTGACTCTCTATCTTATTGTGTCTCTCGTGGCCATCAGTGCAGTTTTTCTAGTCACATTTACTATATTACTTGTCAGGTGCCTTAGAAAGAATTATTATTCAGGATGTGGGTTCTGCTTTACTGACAAATCCCTTTCTACAAGCTATATGGATCAGTACAAACCAACCCTTTACCTGAACACAGATGGCACATTGAAGTACATGGAGGTGCGGATGGCTCCACCAGACGCTCCCGGGTCTTGTTATCCGGCTTGTTTCCCTCCTGTAAACGATATTCCAAATTTTACTTTGACCAAATCAATGAATGACCCTCATGTAGCTGGTATAGCAGAGCCAACTAACCCGTCCTCTGACTCCAGTTGGTTAAATGATTCCAACCAGGTGAGATGATAAAGGATATTGTTTGACATCTTCATTTCCTTATGCTGTTCTGTGTCCTGTATACACTATCATCCTAGATCTACTCATAATATATGATGTAGTATTCTCAAGATTTTTTGTAACCGACTATATCTCCATTAATATTTTAATATGTTGCCAAAGCTGTCACAATCTGGTTGCTATTTCATGGTTCTATAATGTGAATGTTTTGTTATGCAAATTCTGTATGTTACATTGACCACACTGCTATCTCACATATACAATAGATCTCTGCATGTACAGGCAAGTAACCATAATACTCGTAATGCTATAGCTGCGATATATAGGTAGGAGGCACCATGTGGGGATTTGTTTGTACATACGCTTAATATGATGACTTTTTTGGTTTTATCACTTTTACTATTGGATCAATTGTTACATGGGGAGGGTGGCACAAACGGTCTCTGGATTGCTTGCAGGACTCTTTACTTCTATCACTGTCGGTCATACATGCCCTGTTTATACAGAGAGATGTGCAGCTTACTAACAATAATTTTCAGAGCTGCCTTTTTGTCTGCTGATCGCTGGGTCTTTTACATGGGGTAATAGTTGGACCATTTGGCGGATAATTGTCCTTTGTAAAAGGCCCTGTGTTTAGGTGCTGTACTGTATGGTAGTCCATATGTCGGTTAGTCTGTGATGGACTAGAATCTATAAAATCATCTCCTTTTATTGCTGTATTGGATGATTCACTAGATAAAAAGTCCCCTGTACAAATATACAATATTAATTGGTTCTGGGAGGGCTATTGTATGTTGAAACCATTGTATGTTAAGTCCATCACTCTATGGAAAGCTTTTCATTGATTCCAGTGTCCTCGAAATGTCATCCCACAGTTAAAAAATAAATAAAATTAAGCACAAAATAGTGCAAATGAACTCCATAGAACTTGAGGATTTAGTAAGGGGCAGGTTGAGGTCATTTTCACTGGTAAAGTTGCATTTTATGGCTATGTTCACACTACGTATATTTGAGGATGTATGTTTGAGGCTGTATAGCAACCAAAACAAGGAGTGGATTGAAAACACAGAAAGGATCTGTTCACATAATGTTGTAATTGAGTGGATGGCCGCCATATAATGACAAATATTTGCTGTTATTTTAAAACAACGGCTGTTGTATTGAAATAATGGAAGTTATTTACCGTTATATGGCGGCCATCCACTCAATTTCAACATTGTGTGGACAGAGCCTTTCTGTGTTTTCAATCCACTCCTGGTTTTGGTTGCTATGAGGACCTGACATGAGGACCAAATACAGCCTCAAATATACATAGTGTGAACCCAGCCTATGGTTGCAAAAATGCACTGTGTGAACTAAAAGTGCTAGCAGGTCTACAAGGTCTGCAGTGCTGGGATTTATACTTCAAACAGGAGAAAAGGAGATTGCTTTTACTATACAGAACTTTTATTAAACAAACACATACACACGCATACAGACGGACACACACACGCATACAGACGGTCACAGACACGCATATAGACATACACACACGCATACAGAGACACACATACAAGCACAGATAGACAGACTTACACAGACATAAACACAGATAGACAGACAGATACTCCATAGGGATACATTACCATGAAGGAGAGAGTCTCTTCCTTTTTTTTAGCAGCTTCCATGTTCTTCTTCTTCTTTTACTCTGCCCCCTAGCTACAGGAGCTGGTAATTCCATTCCATTCTTCCTGTAGTTTAAGGACCTTCGATGATGTCATCAAAGGTCCTTAACCCCTTAAGGACAGAGCCTGAAATGGCCTTAATGACAGAGACAAATTTTATGAATATGACCAGTGTCACTTTATTCATTAATAACTTCGGGATGCTTTTACCTATCCGGCTGATTCTGAGATTGTTTTCTCGTGACATATTGTACTTTACATTTCTGGTAAATTGGAGTCGATAATCATAACAAATCTTTATGAAAAAAACCCAAATAATGTGAAAAAATGTGAAAAACTGCATTTTTCCAACTTTGAAACTTTTTTGCGTATACAGAAAGTGGTTATACCACATAAATTATATATTAAATAGCATTAGCAACATGTCTACTTTATGTTGGCGGCATTTATTAAACGATCTTTAATTTTTTTTAGACAATAGGAAGCTTAAAACATTAGCAGCAAATTTCCAAATTTTCAGTAAAATTTCAAAATCAGATATTTTTAGGGACCTGTTCAGGTTCAAAGTGTATTTGAGGGGCCTGTATGTTAGAAAGCCCCACAAAGCACCCCATTTCAGAAACTGCACCCCCCACACTCTGCAAAAGCATATCCAGAAAGTGTTTTAACCCTTTAGGGGAGTCACAGAAATAAAAGCTAAGTGTGTAAGAAATTTGAAAATTTTAATTTTCTGTGCAGAGATTTTATTGTAATCCAATATTTTTCATAATTATAAACCTATTACCAGAGAAATGCACCCTAATAATTATTGCCCCGTTTCTGCAGTTTACAGAAATACCCCATATGTGGCCCTATTGCGCTATTTGACGCAACCACAAGCCTCAGATACAAAGGAGCGCCTAGTGAATTTCAACGCCTCCGTTATATTTGGTCATTTCTGACTGTACCACTTCAGGTTGGCAGAGGCTCTGGGGTGCCAAAACCTAAAAAACACCCCTAAAGGGACACCATTTAGAAAACTAGACCCCTCAAGGAATGTAACAAGGGGTGCGGTGAGCATTTGGACCCCACAGGTGCTTCACAGATTTTCCGAACAATATGGCGTGAAAAAAGAAAAATTTATTTTTTACACTAAACCGTTGTTCTAGCCTTCAATTTTTCATTTTCTTAAAGGGATAAGAGGAAAAAAAAGACACAAAATGTGTAGCGCAGTTTCTCCGGAGTACGGAAATACCCCACATGTGGCGATAAAGTGCCAAGGGGGCGCAGGACGAGCCTCCAAAGGGAAGGAGCACCAATTGGCTTTTGGAAGCTGAATTTCACTGGAAAGGATTTCAAGGGCCATGTCGCATTTACAGAGCCCTCGTGCTGCCAAGACACTGGAAACCCCCCACAAGTGATTCCATTCTGGAAACTACACCCCTCAAGGAATCTAACAAGGGGTTCAGTGAGCATATGGACCCCACTGGTGACGGGCACAAATGTGGAACAATGTGACGTGAAAGGGAAAAATTTCATTTTTTCACTTTCATGGCACAAATGTGCCCGTCATCAAGGGGTTCATATCCTCACTGCACCCCTTGTTAGATTCCCTGAGGGGTGTAGTTTCCAGAATGGGGTCACTTGTGGGGGGTTTCCAGTGTTTTGGCAGCACGAGGGCTCTGTAAATGCGACATGGCGTTCATCATCCATTCTAGCCAAATCCAACCTCCAAAATCCAAATGGCGCTCCTTCCCTTCGGAGGCTTGCCCTGCGCCCACATGGCGCTTTATGTCCACATGTGGGGTATTTACGGACTCGGGGGAAATTGCTCTACACATATTGTGTGTTTTTTTCTCTTTTAACCCCTTGTGAAAATGATAAATTCAAGGCTAAACCAACATTATAGTGTAAAAAATGTAATATTTCATTTTCACGCCACATTGTTCCACATTTGTGCCCGTCACCAGTGGGGTCCATATGCTCACTACACCCCTTGTTACATTCCTTGAGGGGTGTAGTTTCCATAATGGGGTCACTTGTGGGGGGGTTCAACTGTCTTGGCAACACAGAGGCCTTTTGAATGCAACATGGCCCCTTAAAATCCATTCCATCCAAATCCAGCCTTCAAAAACCAAATGGCGCTCCTTCCCTTCGGAGGCTTACCCTGCGCCCACATGGCGCTTTATGTCCACATGTGGGGTATTTCCGTACTCAGGGGAAATTGCTCTACACATTTAGTGTTTTTTTTTATCTTTTAGCCCCTTGTGAAAATGAAAAAATCATGACAAGATTAATGATTTAGAGTAAAAATTTTACAAAAATTACACTAAATGTTGGTCTAGCCTTGATTTTTTCCATTTCCACAAGGGGTTAAAAAAGAAAATTAACACAAAACGTGTAGGGTAGTTTCCCCTGAGTACGAAAATACCCCACATGTGGACATAATGTGCCATATGGGCACAGGGCAAGCCACCAAAGGGACAGAGCGCCATTTAGAGGCTGGAATGGAGGATGGAGGCCATGTCGCAATTACAAAGCTCCTGTGCTGCCAGGTCAGTAGAAACCCCCGACAAGTGACCCCATTCTGGAAACTACACCCCATAAGGAATCTAACAAGGGGTGCAGTGAGCATATGGACCCCACTGGTGACAGGCACTTACGTAAAACATGTGCCGAGAAAATAAAAAATACCATTTTTTTCATTTTCACGTCCCAAATGTGGCCGTCACCAGGGGGCCATATCCCCGCTGCCCCCCTTGTTAGATTCCTTATGGGGTGTAGTTTCCAGAATGGGGTCACTTGTGGGGGGTTTCTACTGTCCTGGCAGCACAGAGGCTTTGTAATTGCATCATGGCATCCTCTAATGGGAATGGCGGCCATACCTATTTAGCTGGGGAAAAGGGACAATTCTAATTTATTTGGGGGTATTAGGCCAATTATTAGTTTATAAGGTTGAAAATGACAGGTGTCCATCAAATTCAACCTGTGTTGATCCAGAGGAAGGCAAAAACCCTCGTAAGGCAGACGACAGTAGCCTCATCACAGGGGAAAAATTCCTCCCCGACTCCATAATGGCGATCAGAATAATCCCTGGACCAACGTGACCCCTGAAATAGGAATAAGGGACAGAATTTAGATAATGTAGAACCCCAGTGACGTGTGGTGCGCCTTGGAGCGATCCGGTATGCAGAGGCCGGGGGGATCAGGACAGGTGGCACACTGGAAAATGGTGTCCTTCCTGATCCCCCTGTTACGCCACACTCTGCACTTCTTCTGGGGTCTCCCTTTCTCCAGTGTGGGGGACGTCACCTGGAAAATGTTGCCCTGGTGCGATACGGGGTCCCACATATCCAGAAGCGCTGGGTCCGCTCCATGGCTGCTAAATATTAGGGCTTTATTACTACTTCTGATATGTTCGGATCGTGCCGCAAGCTACAGGGCAGCGAGGGACCGGAAGAGGGGGCGCTGGTATAAAAGTTATCCCCGTACAGGTGGTGACCTTTATCCAGCAGTGGGAAGATCAGTTCCCGGACGATCTTTCCACTTGTTCCGAGGATGGGGGGGGGGGGGGGGAGGGGGGCATCTGGGGGCATCTGGGGCTGGATTCGGGTGTCCCTTCATACACTCTAAGGGTATGTGCACACTGCGGAATCGCGACAGATAACCCTTCGTGCATTCCACAGTTGGCACCTGCCGGCGGAGTGATGCAGGCGCGCGTCTCCGTCCGTGTCATAGACTCCATTCTATGCACGGGCGGATTCCGCTCTCCGTCCAACGTGTTCATTCTTTGGACGGACGACGGAATCCGCCCGTGCATAGAATGGAGTCTTTGACACGGGTGGAGACGCGCGCCCGCATCAGTCCGCCGGCGGGTGCCAGCTGCGGAATGCACAAAGGGTTATCCTTCGCCATTCCGCAGTGTGCACGTACCCCAAATCTGTAAGTGTACCCTGAGGTACTCTCACAGAGTTAGTAGAATTTCACTCCATACCGCCATCTCTTATTGGGACGGTACTGGCGGAAAAGACGTGTCTGGGGGGCAGCGTACGCTACGCTACCCCCAGACACGTCACTGGATGATGAGGATGAATGGAGGAAAGAAGGATCCCCCCATTCATCCTCACTGGCTGTTTCGGTGTCGGAGGCAACAATAGCGTATGCGTCCGATACCGAAAACACCCTGGGGGCCATCTTTATATGGGGACTAGTATATGGGGTATGTAGTGGTGTAGTGTCAAACTTTATTCAATGTAATGTAGTGTTTTTTACGTGTTTTTTTTACAGTAAGTATAAAAAAAAACCTACGCCAACAAAGGCGTTGCTGATAAATGCCGCACTTATGCGCGACACTTATAAGCAGACCGTGGCAGTAGAATACAGAAAAAAAACACCCTACGCCAAAAAGGAGGAGTTGCTGATTAGCAGCGCACTTTCGTGCGATGCTGATCAACACTCAGCGGCGATAGGGTGCGGAAAATAGAAAAAAAATAATTTGGAAAAAAAAAAAAAAACTTTTTCTATATTCTGAATATCCCTGTAGCTGCTGATAAGTGTATTACACATATCAGCCGCTAGGGGGCAGCAGAGCGCAAAATCCGGAAATTGACGAGGCTGGAGCCGAAAATAGCCGAGAGAAGACGACGGGGACCGCCGGAAAGACCCGAAGACCGAACGTAATGACGGAGGACGCCGCGAACCCGGAAGACGCCGATCAGGAGCCCGGGACAGGTGAGTAATGTACAAATACCTGCTCAGGACCCCTCCGCTACCTAGCTGAGGGGTCCAGGGCAGGTATTTATTATTTTGTGGGACTCTGATCGCCGTGCCACCGGCCCGATCGCCGTGAACGGCCGGCCGGCCGTTCACGGCGATCGGGCCGGTGGCACGGCGATCAACATTACTTTTTACAGTAATGGCGGTCGGCGCCGTCCTCGGACAGCACCGACCGCCATTTTTTTCCGGGTCATCGGGTCACCGATGACCCGGAAAGGTTCCGATCGCCACTATTGGCTGATCTGAATTGATTAGCCAATAGCGGCGATCGTAAGCACGGGGGGTGTTAACCACCCCCCGTGCCGAGAAGCTATGATGGCCTGCTATGATTTATAGCAGGCCATCTTCCCCGACCGCTGTGTGTGAACACGCAGCGATCGGGGAAACATCGGGCGTAAATTTACGCCCTGATGCGCTAAGTACCAGGGCGCGAGGGCGTAAGTTTACGCCCGATGTCGTTAAGGGGTTAAAGAGTCACTGTCGTATTTTTTTTTTTTTTTTGCAGAAATCAATAGTCCAGGCGATTTTAAGAAACTTTGTAATTGGGTTTATTAGCCAAATCTGCCATTATCTGCATGTAAAAAGCCTTTTCCCAGGTCCCCCCCTCCTTCCTCTTTTTCATCCACTCTGAAAAATCTGAAAATTGTGACTTGTTGCAGGAGACGTACCCTGTCTGCTCTAGGGAGAGGGGAGGGGGGAGGAGGAAGGAGGGAGTTAGCCGGCAGCAGAAAGCAGATAACAGAGGATTACAGGCATGGAGCTGGGTGACAGCTGTAATCCGAGCCCAGACAGGTCACTGGTGACTGTCACAGGAGATATCCCGTGAGGGATTTGTAGATTAACTCTTTGTTGTCCTGTTTTGGTCTTTTCTTTAGCTCTCTCCATAGGAGAACAATGAAGACAGGGGGGAGAGCTTCAAACTGCTTTTTCATGATAAAAATGCATTTTTCGGATAATAAACCCAATTACAAAGTTTCTTAAAATCGCCTGGACTATTGATTTCTGCAAAAAAAAATTTCACGACAGTGACACTTTAAACTCCAGGAAGCACATAACCTACATTAATAATACAGAGCTGCTTTTACCAATGTGGTCTCTGCCTGGAGTCCCTGCTGTGGGCCAATGTCTGGCACAGGGATCAGTGATGTCCCAGCATACTGATGTGAGCAGCATTGTATGTTGATGCTGTATTCAACTAACTATGGCCTCTGAGCAGCCAACATTAGTTACATTTATCGTTTGGGGGGGTGCATTGTACTCAGCTACTTATTGTGCATAGATAGCACGGGGAGGATTAACTGTCTGTGGGGCACTACTGGGAGGATTAACTGTCTGTGGGGCACTACTGGGAGGATTAACTGTCTGTGGGGCACTATTAAGGGATTACTTACTGGAGAGAAATAATGGAGTAACTACTGTGTTGGGCAACTATTTTAGGGGGCAGTATTATGATCTGTATGTCATGGGTTATACGTGCAGCAGTGACAGTTCATAGCAAGTTATGATATCACCTATTATAGCGCACAGTACCCGGAGACACGTGGCACTCTGACAGTGAGTGTGTGTGTGTAGGGGGGGGGGGGGGGTTATGGAGACATGAGTGCTACAGTTTCTGTTGGTGCAGTGTGATGTTAGGTTGCTGCAGGTGGAGCAGTATGTTGTTTGGTTAACGCAGGTGGAGCAGTACATGTGTTAGCTTACTAAAGGTGGAACAACATTTATTTCTGCCATGTGGTGTTTGGTATTTATTACGTCAGTATGGTTTGGGGTTACTACAGGTGAAGTAGTTCTGCACTTTGGTGCTGATTTGGCTCTACTCTGGAATATTATGTGCACTACGTGGCACTTTCTGGCGCTGCGCAGTAGTATGCGTTTGTTGGTGAGGCCCCAGCATCAACATAGATCGCGAGGTGAGGCCCGACAACAAAAAGTTTAAGAAGCACTGCTCTATAGAGTACAGCTGATTGCTAAGGATCTGAGCAGAGTGATGCTTTGAGATTAGTTTATAGTCAAGGGACCTTTCTAACAAATGGATAATGTCTTTGACTGCATTTGGTGTTAACTGTTTTTTTTTTCTGTGCTTGAATTTGTACTTAACACCAATCCAAATGGTGAAACTACCATCACATATACTTGGTTCGAGTTTATTTGAGTAACAGATCCCAAAAATGTACTATATATTAACATGAAGCCATCCCTCTTTGACTATAGGTCTCGTATTCGGCCTTATCTTCTAAACTTAGCTGTTCAGTCAGTTTGTAGGTTTAGATGCTGTTCAGTCATCTACTCATTTGATATTTTTAACAAATATTCAGTTACTTAAAATCTGTGAATTATTTGTATTTAGCGTATAGATTTCTATTTATTTTTCTGCTGATATTAGCATATGAGTGCTGCGATCTACAGTAAGGTTATTTCCTTCACTGCCATGTTTTTCCATGGTAATTATATGTTAGGAATTTTATCAATGAATGGATAAAATCCTAAAATACCAAATTGCAGAATTTCAAATGTACTTTTCAGGACTGACCAGCAGAGAGCAGTCTTGTCATCCAGTCTCGCCTTTAAACTAGACTTGTAGACCTACTCTTCTCAGCTGTGCGCTCTCCTCCCCCTGGCTCAGTGATTCACCCTCCCATCTTTCTTCTCACACAAAGAAGAGCTGCTGCTCCGATGAGAGCCCTGTGGATGATCTCAATGCAGGAAAACCTGGATTTTCCCTTTCCTAGGATTGATATTTTGGCTGCTCACACACTTGGATTGATGGGATGATGATTATTTTCTGCACTTTTTAGAAGAAGGATATAAGATATGGACAATCAGAGCTTTGTAAAGGCTTGGAAATGGCAAGTAGCTTTCTCCCTTCTCCTTTGTAGCTGGGGCTGGGTCTCTGGGCAGCTGCGTTATTCTATCGCTGAGGAGTCTCATCCAGGGACTGTAGTGGGGAATGTGGCTCAGGATCTGGGGCTCAATGGGGCTGATATTAGGAGAAGGAGACTGAGTTTGGGGTCAGAAGGAAGCAGCAGCTTATTCTCTATAGAGCAGAAGAATGGAGCCCTGGTTGTATATGAGAGGATTGATAGGGAGAGTCTGTGTGGATCCAGCCTGAGCTGTTTACTGCATCTAGAGGTTGTGGCTGAGAATCCACTGGAGCTGCACAGTCTGGAGATAGAGATTCTCGATATTAATGATAATTCACCTATTTTTACAACCAATGACCAGGTTATTAGAATTACAGAACTAGTATCAAGTCCTGGGGTTCATTTCCCCTTAAAAACTGCAAAAGACCTTGATGTAGGTATTAATGGTGTTCATCAGTACAAACTGACTCCAAATCCATATTTTTCATTATCTGTAAATAATCGTAATGATGGAACCCTCATTGCAGAATTAGTGCTGGAAAAGACTCTAGATAGAGAAGAGAAAGCAGAACACAAGGTTATTCTCACTGCTATAGATGGGGGAGAACCAGCCAGATCCGGATCTACAAAGATAACAGTTCTTGTATTAGATATCAATGACAATGCTCCAGTATTTGATCAGACAAGGTATAAGATTAGTGTTCCAGAAAATATCCCATTAAATGCAACTATTTTAAGGGTAAATGCCACAGACTTGGATGAAGGTGCAAATGGTGAAATATTGTACTCATTCGATCACCATACTTTAGATTCTGTGTTAAAAGCATTTCAGATAAATTCACAAACTGGTGAAATATATTTGAAAGAAGTACTGGATTATGAAACCTCAACTTCTTATGAATTATTTGTTAAGGCAGCAGACAATGGATCTCCAAAACTAGAAGGGAGATGTGTAGTGAAGGTGGAAGTGGAGGACGTAAATGATAACACCCCAGAAATTAGCTTCAACATAAAAAATAATGTAGTACCGGAGAATGCCCCCATAGGGACTGTGGTCGGATTCATCACAGTCAGGGATAAGGATTCTGGTAAAAATGGAGAGATTAGGCTGGAAGTGTCACCAGATTTACCCTTTAGAATCCAGCCCATGTCCCAGCGTTACGCTCTGGTCACTAGTGGACATCTGGACAGGGAGAAGCTCTCACAATATACTATTAGACTGACGGCATCAGATCTGGGGTCTCCATCTCTCAGCAGCCACATTACCATCAGCCTTAATATCTCGGATGTTAATGATAATCCTCCAGCATTTCTACACAATGTCTACAATGCCTTCATAGCAGAAAACAATGAGGCCGGCAGACTGTTATGTACGGTATCTGCTGTAGATCCGGATGAGGGAGCTAATGCAAACCTCATTTACTCCATCGCTGAGAGCCACATCCATGGTTCTCCCGTCTCCTCCTTTGTCTACATTAACTCCGACACCGGGAATATTTATGCACAAAGGTCTTTTGACTATGAACAATTCCAAGTTCTACAGATCACAGCAAGAGTGGAAGATTCCGGATCTCCAAGATTATCCTCCAATGTTTCCGTCTTCATCTTCATTCTGGATACAAATGACAACTCTCCCACCATCTTATACCCAGAGATTACAGGGGAGACCATTGCTCAGGAGACCATTCCCAGATCTGCTGGTGCTGGTTACTTAGTCAGTAAGGTGTCTGCAGTGGATGTAGATTCTGGGCACAATGCCTGGCTCCTCTATAATCTGGTTCAGTCTGCCAGTCCTGCTTTATTCCACATCTCTGAATACACAGGAGAAGTCAGGACTCTCCGAGGATTACATGAGACGGATAACATGGAGCATCGACTTGTGATTGCAGTCAGTGACCATGGGGAACCTTCCATGACATCTACAGCTACCATCATTGTGAATATATTAGACAGTGTAGCTCAGGAAAGTCCTAGATCTCAAGACTTTCTTACAAATGCCAAATCTACCCCAGACCTGACTCTCTATCTTATTGTGTCTCTTGTGGCCATTAGTGCAGTATTTCTGGTCACATTTACTATATTACTTGTCAGGTGCCTTAGAAAGAATTATTATAATTGTGACTCCTGTCTTTCCAACAAGACCCGTTCTGAGAGTTATCTGGATCAGTATAAGCCAACTCTCTACCTGAACTCTGATGGAACATTAAAATATATGGAGGTGCGGATGGCTCCACCGGAAACAGCAGCTCCCTGTTATTCGGCTTGCTTTCCCCCGGCAAACATTCCCAATTTGACATTAACAAAATCAGTTAATATAACTGATGTGGACAAAGAGGCCACCCCATTGAATAATACAGGCTTGTTTAATGATCTAAATCAGGTGAGCTAATATTACTATTTGATATGTGTTTTTTTGGTGTTCTGGCAGATGAGCTTTAGAAACTTGGAACATTTTAAAAAATTGGGAAATCGTGGAGCCTTTCATGATATTTCTCTGTTAACATTTTTGCCTATGTGGCTGTACCTGAAGTGTATGGGATTTACAGTAAAGCAATTAGTAACAATTCAGATAAAGCAAAAAAAAAAAATGTGTTTTATGTGTAAGATTTGAATACTTGATTGAGGTAACATGCTATTCCATAAATCCACACTGATAGGGATTGGCCAATTAAAAGAATCAATAAAAGTAAGCAATGATTCAACAATAAGCCATTCTGCATAGGATCGACAGCAAACAGACCAAATAGCCTTGCACATTAAGGAAAGAAAATGTAAAATCTCACTCATTTATAGACCACAACAATGCATAGTGATGTGAATGAGCAGAGTTAGTTTGCATTGGAGTAGGCCATAGTATGGTTCAGCGTCCGAGATCTCTAGGGGAACAGCTTAATTAGAATTGCATTTGGAATCAGCCGCATCACTGTGCATCGTTGTGGCCAATGGGTGGGTGAGATTTTAAATTTTTTTCCTTTATTTGCAAGGCTATTTGGTGTGTTTGCTGCCGATCCTATGCAGAATGGCATATGTGGCTTCATGTTTATATTGAGATCCTTGGGATCATTGCTTATTAGAGGTGAGCGAACCTCGAGTATGCTCGAGTCCATCCGAACCCGAACTTTCGGCATTTGATTAGCGGTGGCTGCTGAAGTTGGATAAAGCCCTAAGGCTATGTGGAAAACATGAATATAGTAATTTTCTGTATCCATGTTTTCCAGACAACCTTAGAGCTTTATCCAAGTTCAGCAGCCCCAGCTAATCAAATGCCTAAAGTTCGGGTTCGGATGGACTCAAACCCGAACCCGGTTCGCTCATCTCTATTGCTTGTTTGTTGTGGGGGTTCTTTGAGTTGTATCTGGTAAAAGTGAAGTTTTAACGTGTACACCCCCCTTTCTGTAACTTATTTTTGAATTCTGGAGGTGGTGGTGCTTTTTGCTACATTGCAGCATTCCGTTCTTGTGAATACAGGAGCCTGAGTGGCTCAATATTTTTCTTCACTTTTCATTTCTTATGGGCCACCAGACCTGGCCCCTTTTTGGACCATAGTGGCTCTGTTAGCTACTTCTATAATACATAAATCTTAGTAGTTTGCCTTGATCACTTATTTCCCCTTAGGTTGGCTGTCTGAATCTATTGGATGAGATCCCAAGATTGGCTACTTGTGAGGGTTCAGAGTAGTTGAGCTTTGTGAAAATGTTGTTTTTTTGTAGAAAGAAGAGGGGTTATCCAAACTAGATAACCACTTTATATTTATGAAACCATGGTGGGATTTCAACTAACGTCAGTGGTCACAGTAAGGAGGATACACGTGTGTAAAAACTATGTAACAGTTTTCAAGACTATTGGGAAATATAACATCTGGGGTCTCACTGATTATTGGTTTAGCATTATGACTATATCTTCCAACGGCTCCTATTAGATCTGGTGTTTCTAACCAAATGTTCTCAAAATAAGTGGATTAGTCAAAAGCAATCAGTCAGTCTCCAGTATAGCAGGAGGCTTGTATATTGGAGAAAGAATTAACAACTAAGCCAGTTAACTATATCTCTAAAACTGATTCTACCACCAATGCATATACTTTATATACATATATTCTGTGCCCCCACCAAATGTACTCTTTTATTGTGGGGTCAGCCTTTTAGCTCAGTATTACATACTAGCAATATATATTGAGGGGGATTTCCATCATGTACTATTCATCTTCCAGTTTCTTATGATTAAATAATGTTTGCTGTCTTGTATTGTGTTTCTGAGTAACCTATAAAATGTGTTGCTGGAATATGTATATATTTCTCACCACAGATAACTCCTCTAATATTAATCCTTCTAGCGATCGGCTCCTATCACCCCCCACCAAATAGATGATTTTCCCTAGAATAAGTTGCCTTTAGCTGCTCATATCCTTTGTAGCAGCTGTAATATGCAAATGTTGTATTAGATGCTGTCATTCAGATACATAGCCATCCAAGTAACACATAGACCAGATCCAGCAGAGCAGAAGCCGCTGTGTATTGCAGATTATTCCTAGAAAAAAAGAGTCCTGAGCCTGTATAACATCAATATATCATAATGGAGTATATACGAAGGTGTTGTCACCCTCAACTCTAAACATTGGCCTAGTAAGGATACAGGAAACACTAAAAGAAAGAGTTCCAGTACATTTAAAGGGAACCTGTCATCTCTTAAATCTTATCCGGGTGGTCCCTAGCGGTTTCCTCCCACCCTACCAGCCTTGATTCATACATCTCTTCCTATATCCAGAAAAGGATCTCTCATTCAAGTCTGGGTTGGGGAGAAACCACTGAGGACTGCTCTGAATACCCATGGTTTAAGTGATAATAGGTTCTCTTTTAGTGTCCTATAGCTTGTTTTTATAATGATTCCTGTACTTACCCCAATCCTATACATCTGCAGCTTTTATTTGGCAGCTTTAGAAATGTATGCTAGCTCCAAGCAGGTATAGATTTTAGCTATTATTTTCTTCTGGGTTTAGATGTAAATTATAATAAATCTTGCACTCAGAAAATCCATGCCCCCTTCCCAACCACATGGAGAGCAGGGTGCAAACCTGGGAAATGTCGCACATTGTTGTTCTCGTAAAGGCTTTGTGAGACTTTTCCATAGTCTCCACTAGGAGCAGGCCTCAATAAATGCCATCATATAGACTTTTATGGGAAGTTATTGTACTTTTGCATGCATCTTATTTCTTAAAGGGATTGTCCCAAGATATAAAGTTAACCCTTATCTGCATCTCAGCTATTGACAATGTTTTGAAGCATCATAATGAATGTACACTGTAGCACCATTCCTGTTCAGGGGATGATTGTTCTCTGTTCCTACAATCAATAGGAGTCCCAGAGATTGGACCCCCACTTATATGCTAGTTATCACTTTTCTTGTGGATATGAAATAACTGCGTATCTGTGTAACTGTGTATCACCATTAAGTATGACACCCAGAAACCTCTTCTTCACCCTTCTTAAAGTTCAGAAGTTCAGAGTCAGTAATTCAGGTCTAGGTGTACCACAGCCATATAACATTTCTGTGAAACAACGAGCAATGTAATACATAGATTCCTATCCTTCCTATCCTTTTACAGCTCTATAGTAATTACTATGTTGATTGTGGCTTGGATAGTTGCATACAAATGTGTGTCACAGAGTTAAGTAAAATGATATATATTATACTTTTAGCCAGTTTTAGCTTCTTTTTCACAGATGATATACAGTATTTATGCAGTGCCAGTGCTACTTTTTTTCTTATATATAATTCCAAAAAGTTTTAATATAATAATATACTTTCTGGTTCAATGTTTTTTATTATATTTTTTAAGAACATATTACAAAAGAGAAAATCTATAAGCACTGAATTTAGTGCCAACAGTAAACATGTTTGTACAACAAGCTAACATATGAGTTAACAAAGAATATAGAAACAACAGTAATAACATTAGGTATATTTTATAGGTATAAAATTATACTTTCATGAACAACTGGTATTTTTAAGTGCAATAATCATTTTTGTCCAGTAGAGGGAGTGCCTGTCTTCCTATCTGATATTTGGTAACATTAGACCTGCTCATCTCAGCTGTGCGCTCTCCTCCCCCTGGCTCAGTGATTCACCCTCCCATCTTTCTTCTCACACAAAGAAGAGCTGCTGCTCTGAAGTAAACGCCATGGATGTTTCCCAAGCAACACAAGGAGCATATTTTCCAGGAAAATGTTTTTGGTTTAATTAACCAGCCATATTGGATTATAAAGAGGATGTGCATTTTATACTTTTTCTTCAAAAGGATATAAGATATGGACGAGCAAAGGTTTCTAAGGGCTTGGAAATGGCAAGTAGCTTTCTCCCTTCTCCTTTGTAGCTGGGGCTGGGTCTCTGGGCAGCTGCGTTATTCTATCGCTGAGGAGTCTCATCCAGGGACTGTAGTGGGGAATGTGGCTCAGGATCTGGGGCTGAATGGGGCTGATATTAGGAGAAGGAGACTGAGTTTGGGGTCAGAAGGAAGCAGCAGCTTATTCTCTATAGAGCAGAAGAATGGAGCCCTGGTTGTATATGAGAGGATTGATAGGGAGAGTCTGTGTGGATCCAGCCTGAGCTGTTTACTGCATCTAGAGGTTGTGGCTGAGAATCCTCTGGAGCTGCACAGTCTGGAGATAGAGATTCTGGATATTAATGATAATTCTCCTGTTTTTAGTAGCACCAACCAAGTTCTAAAGATTACAGAAATATTTACAAGTCCTGGTGTACAATTCCAATTACATATAGCAAAGGATGCAGATGTCGGTATTAATGATATCAGCCAGTATACATTAAACCCAAATCCATATTTTTCATTGTCTGTTACAAACCGTAAGGATGGGACCCTCATTCCTGAACTAGTATTAGAAAAATCCCTAGATAGAGAAGAGATAGCAGAGCACAAGCTTATTCTCACTGCTATAGATGGGGGAGATCCAGCCAGATCCGGATCTACACAGATCACCGTCCATGTATTAGATATTAATGACAATCCTCCAGTGTTTCCTCAGTCGAGATATAAAGTGAATTTATCAGAAAATGTTCCTTTTAAAACTGTTTTGATAAAACTAAATGCTACAGATTTAGATGAGGGGCCAAATGGGGAAATATTATATTCCTTTAATCATCTTACATTAGAATCAGAGAAGCAAATATTTGATTTAGATCCACAGACGGGAGAAATATTCATCAAGGGAACAGTGGATTATGAGGAAGCGAAATTTTATGAGCTCTCGGTGAAAGCAGTAGACAAAGGATCTCCTAAACTAGAGGGACGATGTGTTGTTCAGGTGGAAATAGAAGATGTAAATGATAACACCCCAGAAATTACATTTATATCTAAAAACAATGAGGTTCCTGAGAATGCCCCCATAGGGACTGTGGTCGGATTTATCACAGTCAGGGATAAGGATTCTGGTAAAAATGGAGAGATTAGGCTGGAAGTGTCACCAGATTTACCCTTTAGAATCCAGCCCATGTCCCAGCGTTACGCTCTGGTCACTAGTGGACATCTGGACAGGGAGAAGCTCTCACAATATACTATTAGACTGACGGCATCTGATTTGGGGTCTCCATCTCTCAGCAGCCACATTACAATCAGCCTTAATATCTCGGATGTTAATGATAATCCTCCAGCATTTCTACACAATGTCTACAATGCCTTCATAGCAGAAAACAATGAGGCCGGCAGACTGTTATGTACGGTATCTGCTGTAGATGCGGATGAGGGAGCTAATGCAAACCTCATTTACTCCATCGCTGAGAGCCACATCCATGGTTCTCCCGTCTCCTCCTTTGTCTACATTAACTCCGACACTGGGAATATTTATGCACAAAGGTCTTTTGACTATGAACAATTCCAGGTTCTACAGATTACAGCAAGAGTGGAAGATTCCGGATCTCCAAGATTATCCTCCAATGTTTCCGTCTTCATCTTCATTCTGGATACAAATGACAACTCTCCCACCATCTTATACCCAGAGAATACAGGGGAGACCATTGCTCAGGAGACCATTCCCAGATCTGCTGGTGCTGGTTACTTAGTCAGTAAGGTGTCTGCAGTGGATGTAGATTCTGGGCACAATGCCTGGCTCCTCTATAGTCTGGCTCAGTCTGCCAGTCCTGCTTTATTCCACATCTCTGAATACACAGGAGAAGTCAGGACTCTCCGAGGATTACATGAGACGGATAACATGGAGCATCGACTTGTGATTGCAGTCAGTGACCATGGGGAACCTTCCATGACATCTACAGTCACATTGATTGTAAATATCATGGAAAGTAACATACAAGCCAATCCCCAACCACAGGACTTTTTGACTAACGTGAAGCCAACAGCAGATATGACTTTATATCTTATTATTTCTCTTGTGGCCATCAGTGTGGTTTCCCTTGTCACTTTTACTATATTAATTGTTCGGTGCCTTAGAAAAGACAACTATGACAGCAGTTGTGGCTCTTGCTTCACATCCAGATCTCAGTCTAACCACTATATAGACCAATATAAACCAACACTTTACCTGAACACTGATGGGACCTTGAAATACATGGAGGTGCGGATGGCTCCACCAGATCCACAGGAACCATGTTACGCAGCTTGTTTCCCACCTTATACAGAGAACGACTTTACTTTTGGGAAACCATTAGATGCTCCTCGGCAGGTAACTGAGGCTCAATCTTCTGCAGTTAACAGTCTGACTGAAGTAAATCAGGTGAGATGATAAAACAGGAAATGCTTCTTGGATCCTTTTACCTATAGAGGGTATAGTCACTTAGTTTTATATGTGCAGTAAACATATAAGAAATTCTTTACCATTGTAATATAACATGATGTACTATGTGTTCCGCGTACGTTCTAACATATTCATTATACTGGTTGTAAAATACTTTTTATATCGATCACAGCATTATCACTGGTTTTATTGTGGTTTCCCGTGTCATGCCTATGGAGACTTGTGTTACTTGTTTGGTGATGCACGGCACACGTGGCACAGGACCATGTTGTAAATCTAGGCTTGCTTCCATTTAGCAGCGGGCAGTGTAAATTTATAATGGCTGCTCCCTGTCAGATGCAAGAGGCTGCTGCTCAGTGTTTTCAGTCTTATACTATAATTATCCTGCAAAAAGCTCTAGGTAATGATACCATGGAGAACTCCTCGACTTTATGATGCTTCATAGGTAGATGCAGTACGCTCATTCTCCTTGTCTGACGTCTAATGTATTCACTGTTTTTATTTTATAACCAGTAAGGAATGATACTACTTTATTGAGACATTTCGCTAAGGTGAAAAGACAGCAACAACTTAAAAAAAAAAAAGCAGCCACTAAAATGTGAATTCTGCAAAATGGAGACGTCCTGTGTATTTGCTTTAAGGAAGCCGTAAGGCATGTTCTTTAGAGGGCCCATCTCCCAACCTGCCTGTTTCACTGAATGTTTGTATACTGATAAGAAACTATTAAAGGCCCTATTACACCAAGTGGTTATCGGATGTATTTGGCCGATCATCAGCCGCTACGTCGGATGATCGCTTGGAGTAATAGCTAGTGTTAAAAGGCAACGATCAGCCAACATGCAGGATGTCGGCTGATCCTTGTCATTCAAAGTGTTGGGAAAAATTGCAAGAATAACGAGGGCCTGTTGGCCATCGTTCCATGTAATAGGAGCAGTGGCAGCAGACCACTGCTACCTCCTATGGCTCCCTCGACTGGCTTTTTTCTAGGCTCTTAGGATTTAGTTAATGGGGGAGATTTATTAAACATGGTGTAAA
This sequence comes from Dendropsophus ebraccatus, assembly GCF_027789765.1. Taxonomy (NCBI): domain Eukaryota; kingdom Metazoa; phylum Chordata; class Amphibia; order Anura; family Hylidae; genus Dendropsophus; species Dendropsophus ebraccatus. The sequence goes on along the minus strand of NC_091454.1, from coordinate 32,439,897 downwards.
GTGAAACTGACTCAATTGCTCCTAGCAACCAATCAGATTACACTTTTCTTTCCTCACAGATTCTTTGGAAAATGAAAGGTGGAATCTGATTGGTTGCTAGGGGCAACTGAGCCAGTTTCACTTTACGCCATGTTTAATAAATCTTCCCTAATCTCTTTAGTTTTTCCATTACCATGATTCTACGACCTTTTATCTTGGAGGGGGGGATTAATGTGCTAATGGACTGTAACTCCTTAGAAACATTTTTATCCACTCTATGGAGCCTCCAAGCATCCAGTGCCAGAAATTTCTTCAATTTTCAGTGACTTTCTGTACACACAAAACAAGAGCGACTTCGACCCTGTCATCGTGGACAATATAGGCATGTGAGCATTTGACGTTGTATGGTGTTTCCAAAAAATAACACCTCAGTCAGGAGAAACTTCAAGGATTTATACAAATGCTACATGTTCAGATCCTTCAGACCTTTAATGGGCAACAAAGGACCACAACATGTAGCATTTTTACGAAGAAAAGCACCTTTGAAGGTTCTCTGTCTTCTGGCACAACATGTTATTTTGTGGAGATGCCAAGCAACATCCTACGCTTGGCTGACCTCGGTGACCATGGTGAGAGGGTTGAATTCCAAGTTCTTCTCTTCTAGAATATGGATTTTTTTTTGTTTCTTCTCAATATTTCCTTTCATGAAATGGTGAAGAAGTGGTGTTTGATATTGACTAAGCCCTAAGTACAGTACAACTCTTAGAGGATAGTTTCTTCTTTCTTTACTTGTATTCTTATTTAGAACATAGCTGTTAAGCTCTATGGAGTGACCCCTTTTATATCATTCCACTACTTCCACTACATTGGGAACCCAGCTATCAATCAAAAGGCAGGAGTTCACGTAGTCCTCTAGCATCTAACATTGTTACTTAGGGTGGTATTTCATGGTCGAGCAATAAGTGCAGATGAATGCCAGTCTGCTAGATCGGCACTCGCTTACCGAACCTATTACATGGCTCGATGACTGTGTAAAATAATACAGGTTACTTACGTCTCCTCACTCCCCATTTTCTTTAAATCTTTTCCCCGCTCACCACAGCCGCTGCTGGCATGCCTAAAGCAGTCTGTGCAGTGACAGGCCGCTCAGCCAATCACTGGCCAAGACTGGACTGGTGGTGGCTGCGGTAAGCAAGGAGAAGCTATAAGGACAGGTACTGTAAGTATAGAACTTTATTATTTTCTTTACATATTCCTCAACTGTCGGCTATTAGCGATGCCCGGGCAGTGACCGATGGTTTTGAAAAAAAAGACAATGATCAGCCAATGATCTTCTCTTCAGCTGATCGTTTTCTTTATTACACGTAGCGGTAATCTGCCAAATTGGCCCAATTCAGCAAATTATCGCTCCGTGTATTAGGCCTCTAGAAGATCCACTATGCTTAGTACTGCCCCCTATATTCAATGTATGTCAATAGCCAATCCCAATCCATGGATCATATACACCGTAAGTCATCTCACTCCTTTCTGCCATAGAAGAACAATGGGGTTCCAACAAGCCAAAAGGGTTAGAATACTTGAATATACAGATTATATTTATATTTGGAGATTAAGAAAAGATCATAATGGGTGTAGTATAATCTTGTTGCTGTTTATATCATTGTTTTCTCTAATTACTGTAAGGCCATGTTCACATAGCGTAAGAGACCGGCCATTCCGTGACCTGGCTGGGTCACGGAGTGGCCGGTCTCTGAAAAGATCATCCCGGCCGGTACTGGAGTATTCACTGTCAGTTGTTTGCGGCGCCGTATGGAATCCCAGCCGGAGCGTATACTATCTGTATACGCCGACCGTGATCCTATAGAGGAGCATGCGGCGTTCTTAGGCGTACAAAGTATGGCCGTTGTTGCCGATTGCAACAACAGCCATACTTTTACACTGTGTGAACATAGCCTAATTCTGTTATTTAACCTAGTTCTGATATAGTTTAGCTTTGGTAAGAAATTCTTTACTTTATATGTATTTATATACTACCCATCATTTACTTATGCATAGGAGCATATTCCTTTTTGTTACTTTTTCATCTTTTCTTTTTATTGCACACATATAGTTAATTAATCCTGTGCAGTGTAGTTCATGCTGTTGGTCAGAAGAGGGCAAACCAGTCATCTGTATTTGAGCTGCCACATATAAGAGGATGTGTTCATGTCATTGAAGCTCTGCCCTCCTCCTGGCTCAGTGAATCAACCTTCATTGTCGCACCAGCACACAAAAGAAGAGCTGCTCCTGTGTTGGGATCTCCGTGGATTTCTTTAAATGCTGTGGATGAGGATTATTTTTCTGGAAGGATTTAAGACCACTCTAGATCCTCATGGAGTTATAAAAGGACCCGTACTTCTTATCATAAGAAGGAAGCGATTTAAGTGATGAACATCCGAGGCTCGACAAAGGCTTGGGAATGGCAAGTGACGTTTCTCTTTCTATGTTTTAGCTGGGGCTGGGTCTCTGGGCAGCTGCGTTATTCTATCTATGAGGAGTTGGAACCAGGGACATTTGTGGGGAATATAATGCAGGATTTAGGATTTTCCAAGTCAGACATTATTAAACGCAAACTACAATTGGGACCTGAAAGCAGTAGCAGATATTTTGATGTGGATCAAGGCAGAGGAGCCCTGACTGTGAAAAACAGGATCGACAGAGAAAGCTTGTGCGGACCCAGCCATAGCTGCCTGCTGCATTTGGAGGTTGTGACTGAGAACCCTGTGCAGCTCTTCGGTATAGAAATAGAAATATTGGATATAAACGATAATTCTCCAGCTTTTTCTAACACTAATCGTATTTTGAGGATCACAGAATTAGTGACGGTCCCTGGGATCCGATTTCCACTAGAAATTGCACAGGATGCAGATATTGGTATAAATAGCGTTACCCAGTATAAGCTAAATGCAAATCCGTTTTTTTCTTTGTCTGTAAAGACCCGTAAAGATGGGACTCTAATGCCTGAACTGATCCTGGAAAAAATATTAGACAGAGAAGAGAAAAATGAACATAAGCTCATTCTCACTGCTCTGGATAGCGGAGAGCCGCAGAGATCTGGGTCGTCCCAGATAACTGTAATTGTTTTAGATATAAATGATAATGCACCAGTGTTTAATGAGTCTATATATAGGATTAGTTTAGTGGAAAATGTTCCTTCAAAAACTGTCATCATGAAGATGACTGCCACGGATGTCGATGAAGGAGCAAATTCAGAAATTGAGTATTCTTTCGATGATCATACATCAGAATCTGCCAAAGGATTGTTCGATATCAACTCAAAAACAGGTGAGATTTTTGTTAAGGGACCTGTGGACTATGAAGACAGTCATTACTGGGAATTATCAATCCGAGCAGTAGACAAAGGAGTGCCAGAACTAGAAGGACGCTGTATTGTTCAAGTGGAAATACAAGATGTGAATGATAACCCACCCGAGATGATATTCACCTCCGCCTTAAATGCTGTCCCTGAAGATGCCGCCCGGGGTACACTTATTGGATTCCTGGTTGTGAAAGACAAGGATTCTGGTAAGAATGGAGAAATACAGATAGAAGCATCCCCAAATCTTCCTTTCATCTTCCACCATCTCAATAATCGCTACTCCCTGGTAACTGATGGCTGGTTAGATAGAGAAAAACATGCCCAATATGAAATCATTGTAACTGCATCTGATCTAGGCTCTCCCCCATTGCACACGCAAACAAAAATAACTCTGAACATATCAGATGTCAATGATAATCCTCCGGTATTTCAGCAATCTGTGTACAATGCTTTTATTAAAGAGAACAATGAGGCTGGCAGTTTACTATGTACAGTGTCTGCCTTGGATTTAGATGAAGGGGTTAATTCAGAATTGACATACTCTATTGTTGAAGGACAAGTAGATGGGTTCTCCATATCCTCTTTTGTATATATAAACTCGGATAGTGGTAAGATCTTTGCCCAACGTTCCTTTGACTATGAGCAAACTCAGGTTATAAAAATTACTGTGAAAGTTGAAGATTCTGGATCTCCAAGAATATCTTCCAATGCGTCTGTTTTCATCTTTGTTCTGGATACAAATGACAACCATCCAACTGTATTACATCCAGATAATTCAGGAGAGAAGATTCCTCTACAAAAACTTCCAAAATTGGCAGCAGCTGGTCACCTGGTAACTAAACTGTCTGCAGTTGATGCAGATTCCGGTCGAAATGCTTGGTTACATTATAGGCTTGTTGAGTCCCCAAATTCTGGATTATTTAAAATTTCTGAGGCTACTGGTGAAATCAGAACTCTTCGAGGACTGGAAGAAGTAGACATCTTAGAGCACAAACTTGTAATTTCAGTGAGTGATCATGGAGAACCTTCCTTGTCTACTACAGTAACCTTGCTTGTAAACATAGTAGATGATGTGGTAAATGAATACCCTAAATCCCAAGACCCTCTTCTAAATTCCAGGCCAATCTCTGACATGACACTGTATCTCATCATTTCCTTGGCTGCCATTAGTTTGGTTTCATTTGTTACTTTTTTCATTTTGATTTGGAAATGTTTAAAACGGGTTGACGGCAGCTGCGGTTGTGGGGGTTGTCTACCTAGAAAATTACCTCCTGAACATTATGTGGATCAATATCAGCCTACTCTGTTTTTAAACAATGATGGAACATTAAAATACATGGAGGTTAGAATGGTTCCACCAGAAGCAGAGGGACCATGTTACCCAACATGTTTTCCTTCGGCTACAGACAATGACTTCACATTCATGAAACCTCTTAATTTTCCTCAGTTGAAGGATTTGGTTAGCGAGGCCGATCCTTCATCATCTAACACCTTGGTAAATGGCAGCACACAGGTGAGAGGATATTCCTAATTCAAATTTTTTGTTTTTCTTTCATTATTAGATGTTTTTGTTTTTTTCTGTTCAAGTTGCACTTGTGTTCATCTCTAGTAAAATTTAAATGACCTTTTAGATCGCAAGTGCAAGCTTTAGCTTGAGATGTCTGTTTCAATTTAGGCTATTATTATCAATGGGGCAGCCCAAGATTTCAAGCACTATCCTAGAATGCTACACAACCATGAGGATTATTGTTTTGGTTGGCAGTATTGTATTAATGTTGCCAAAATCGCAAGTACCAGCCACTGTTGGCACAGTTTATGAGGTGTTATTCTATGTAGAGGCACTATGGTGTGGGTTATTCAGTACTGAGGTTATTTAATGCAGTATTACTATTATAATGCAGTATTATGGGTCTTTGTATGGCAGAGATCTTGGACCCTCACTAATATTAAGGATAGGCAAACCATTGTAATTTAATCTGTTATTGTGTCACTGCGTTGCCTCTAAGCAGCTGAGCACTTGTGGCCTTGTTTCCCCACAGATTACAACTGATCAGCGGTGAACTAGTAGCAAAACATTTTTCATCAGTGTAAAAAAAGAGATTGGCTGTGGACAACCCTTTAAGGGGAAGAGGGTTGTCTTTTAAGAAATGAACACATGTATAGTACTTTCAAAGCTGATATTTACTACTATAGATGAGCAGTGAATTTAGAAAAAAATTCAATTAATTGACAAAGCTAATTTTTGCTAAATTTGTTAACAAAATAAATAAAATAATTACCTGTCCGCGCTCTCCTGGTGTCCTCTTCTGGCCAGTGATTGGCTGATCGGGCTATCACTCTCCAGACACAAGAATGACAGCTCGCTCAGCCAATCAGAGGACACGTCACTATCTGTTCTCAGTTAGTCAGTGATTGGAGATTGACAGCCTACTCAGCCAACCACTGATTGACTGGGAAGGGACCGCACTGCAGCCAGTGGTTGGCTGAGCGGGCTGTCACTCTTCTATCTCGAGAGTTACTACCTGCTTAGCCAATCACTGACCCCAGCTCTGTCCCTCAGTCAGTGATTGAGCGGGCTGGAGGTGGCTGAAGACACAGAAGAGGACACAGTGGGGGAGCGCGAACAGGTATGTATAGATTCATTAGGTTTGGTTCCTAAGGTTTGCAAATTTTGTGGTAAAAATTAGCAGACGTTGCAAACGGAATTTTTTATTGATTTGCTCATTTCTCTTTACTACTAATAATAATTACTTGTCTCTAAAGTCAATGTATCCTGAGACGTATGGTGTGAGATGGCAAAGTTTTCACAACAGCGTGATTTGGTGACACCGTCACCTCTGAGCTGTATATGATGTGTTTATCTATGTGTGGACACCTACAGATTGTAAATGAAGCATATCAGTTGCTCATTTTATTTTACCCAGATAACATTGTATAAGAATTCGAAAAAATACCTCAGTTGAGTAAATGGTTGACTTACCAGATAAGCATAGAACTGATATAGAGGTTTTATTCAGGGAATTATTTCAATGACAGCTTTACAAACCCTGGGGGTCTCATTAGTCAGGGTTTTACTTGCTGGTTTAAGAGAGAATGTATATTCAACAAAGCCATATAGACAGTGAACATCATTACACAGTTGACGTGCACTGTATCTACAGTTAGGAGGTTAAAAATAACTGTATACATTGTGTGTGAGTGAAAGTAAGAGTGACATCTAATAACTGTGTATATAATGTCTTATTTTAGTTATCAACATGACCAACCCTTCCATTATAGTGTATGCATGTGTACTACATGGTCATACCAAGTCTTCTAGAATAAGAGCCATACTTTGTAGAAACCATATAACCTGGACACTTAAAAGATCCAGCGAGCAGGACATTCTGTCCTATAGGCCTAATAGGGCATAAGGAAAGGGTTAAAAGGGTTGACCTGTTTATAAAATGTATTTTCCTGTGGCTTTAAGAGAAATCCAAGTTACTAGAGGGGGGCTCATCTGTTGCTTGATCATACTGGAGGACCTAAGCTGCATTACCTCATTCTTCCTGTGGTGGCACTGCAGGAAAAATCAACACTTTTTGCCAGATTCAACACAGGTTACAACTGATCCATTTAACCACTATGTATTGTCCAAAGAAATGAATTCCCCAATGCTTCAAACCCCTGAACATCATTAATGATGTATCCATGTTTATGTCAGATGTGTGCTGAATATTTGTATGTGAATAGCTTACTAATTCGTTCAACTTCTCTTGTGGATTTATATGGCCTTAGAAAAACAGTAATTGCTTTCCACATACTAAAACACTGCTTTTCATCCTTAATTTTTTTTTATTTTTTTTTTTATAATTGCTGTTATGGCTTACATATACAATATGCTTTTTCTTTTCATCTTTTCATGTGGCAAGACAATAAAACCCTTGGTTGCATCAAAAGATGAATGGAAACGTATATTAGATGTAGACATGTTGTCGATTATAATCTGATTATTTTTCTCATTTGTCCTAATTCTTTATCCCTAAAAGCATGGATAGTATTAAAAAAAAAAGGCTAAAATATAAAGTTTGCGAGCTGCAGTACTTATACTTGGCCAGCAGAGGGCAGTATTACCAACCAGTCACTTTATTTGCAACAAAGGGCTTGCCCACGTTATACATAAAGTCTCCTCCCCCTGTCTCAGTGAATCGCTTTCCCAGATCTTCAGCCACACTGAAACTATAGCTTCTGCGCCGATACAAACCTACGGCTATGGATGTGGATTTACTATTTTGTTCTTCCATTATAAAGAATTACAGAACCTTTCCTATTTTTGGACTATAAGAGGATTTATATATGGTGTTTTAAGGATTTACGTTATGGACATCTCAAAGCTTTGGGAATGGCAAGTACTGTTTCTTCTCTTTCTGTGTAACTGGGGCTGGGGCTCTGGGCAGCTTCGCTATTCTGTTACTGAGGAGTCAGAGCCTGGGACCTATGTAGGCAATGTAGCTCAGGATCTGAAGCTGAATACTGCAGATATTTCTATACGACGGTTGAGATTAGGTTCTGGGAAGACCTCAAGGTATTTTTCTGTGAACCAGGGTAATGGAGATTTGGTTATTAAGGAGAGATTGGACAGAGAAACCCTGTGTGGATCTGGGATAAGCTGCTTTGTGACTCTAGAAATAATAACCGAGCAGCCTCTGGAGTTGTTTGGTTTGGAAATAGAGATCCTTGATGTAAATGATAATTCTCCAAAATTCTCCACTAATCTCCAAACCATTAGAATTTTAGAAGCTCTAGCAAGTCCAGGTACTAGATTTCCCCTAGAAAGTGCACAAGACCTAGATATGGGCGTGAATGGGGTGTCTAAGTACATGCTGAGCTCAAGTCCATATTTTACATTGACTGTAAAGAAAAGAAAGGATGGGACTATGATCCCAGAATTAGTAATAGAAAAGACCTTAGACAGAGAAGAACAAGCAAGCCATAAACTTCTCATCACTGCTGTCGATGGTGGGAAACCTCCAAAATCTGGAACATCTGAAATCAATGTCATTGTTCTAGATATCAATGATAATGCTCCTATGTTTGATCATTCAACATACAAAGTGACCTTACAAGAAAACACAGCTCCCAAGACACCCATAATAAAACTGAACGCTACAGACTTAGATGAAGGTCTCAATGGAGAAGTAGAATTTTTTTTCGACTATCATACATTGGATTCTATAAAACAATTATTCGACTTAAACCAACAAACGGGAGAAATTTTAGTCAATGGTGTCGTGGATTATGAAGAAGCTGACTTCTACGAGATATCTATACGAGCAAAGGACAAAGGCATGCCAGAAATGGACAGCCGATGTCTGGTAGTTATAGAGATAGAAGATATTAATGATAACTCTCCAGAGATCTCTCTGACATCTTTGGTCACCTCAGTGCCTGAAAATGCAGTAGTCGGAACTGCCGTTGGATTTCTAAGTGTAAAAGACAAAGATTCTGGAAAAAATGGTCAGGTGAAGCTGGAATTATCACCTAACCTACCATTTACTATTAAGCAATTTAGTAACCGATACTCAATCATAACAGATGGACTTCTCGATAGAGAAACAGTATCCCAATACACCTTGAAGTTAATCGCCACAGATCATGGGTCACCTCCATTAAGCACCCAGACTTCTATCATTCTAAATGTCTCCGACATCAACGACAACTCCCCAACCTTTTCTCAACAGCATTTTAATGCCTTTATAGAAGAGAATAATGATCCTGGTAGTTTTCTCTGTAAAGTATCTGCTGTTGATTTAGATGAGGGAATAAACTCAGATTTAGTTTACTCCCTCGTAGACTCTGAAATAGAAGGATCTCCAACATCATCTTTTGTCTACATAAATGCTGACAATGGAAATATCTACGCCCAACGTTCCTTTGACTATGAGAGTACCCAGGTGTTTCAGATTACTGTGAAAGTCGAAGACTCTGGCTCTCCGAGACGCTCCTCAACTGTTAATGTTTTTATCTTTGTTCAAGATAAAAATGATAACGCTCCTAGGATATTGTATCCTGAATATGAGGATTATATCTCTCATCAAAGGATAGGAAAATTTGCTTCTTCTGGAGTATGGGTAACAAAGGTAACTGCTTTGGATTTAGACTCAGGTCGTAATGCATGGCTAGTTTATAATATTCAGGATGCCACTGATCCATCTTTGTTTCAAATATCTGCCCCTACTGGAGAAATCAGAAGTCTTCGGCCATTCCAGGAGACCGATCAGATGGAACAAAGACTTGTTATTTTGGTTAAAGATCATGGTGAACCTTGCTTGTCCTCCTCCGTCACTATAATTATTACTGTGGAGGATAAAGCTCTACAGGAACATAAGTCTCAAACTTTTCTCTCCAATTCTCCTACCAAAAACAACATGACCCTTTACTTAATCATTTCCTTGGCAGCCATTAGTTTGGTTTCACTTGTTACCTTCATTATATTGATAGTACGATGTCTAAGGAAACAATCAACTTATGGTGGCTACTTGTGCTGTGCAACAAGACCTCAACCCAAGTATTACACAAAACAGTACAAGCCAACACTTCACTTAAACACGGATGGGACCTTAAAGTATATGGAGGTTAGAATGGAGCCCTCAGACCCCCAAGGGCAATGCTACCAAGCCTGCTTTCCTTCAGCCGATAGACAAAATTTCACACTTCTGAGACCTCCTAATTTCCCCACATTACGAACTACAGTCAATGAGACTGAGATAGTCTCCAGTACTAATGGGTTCAATGAAACTAATCAGGTGAGATAATAGATAGACACATTACTGTCTGTATTACCTGATATTTGTGAATACACATCACATTGTACATGAGACTAAATGGAGAGATAATAAACATAATAAAATAACTATCATATATTTTATAGGTATAGGATACTTGGTAGAACTCACATCAACATGTAATGTAAGATGTGCTGTAGATATACTCTTGCTTTTTTAGATACTTCTTTTAGGAGGGAGGAAGGGGCATATTGATCTGTTTACATGTTTTCAAATCATTTGCTATCATCTACGTTACTAGTGAGATCAGTGTAGTTCCATTCAGGGGGCTCTGTACCCATGGATATTAGACAAGGCCAAAAATAACTGTATAGCTTCATCTGTATTGCCTCCGGTAATATAGTGAAATAATTCTATGAAATTAAATCTGAGTTGACTTCTGCTTGGATCTACCTCCAAATAACAACATTTAGTTTGGAATATCAAAAAAGAAAAATTCCATGATTGTCTCCCAACTAAAAAAATTACTGTAAAGGCTATGTTCAAAAACTTTATTAACATGGTCCAAATTGTATAACACAACATATATTATATAGTTCTGTGTACTATGGTGAAGGGTTTGATTGATTGATTGATTGATTGATTGATTGATTGTTTCTGTCTGATCCAGTGATGTACTGTATAGTATATATCCATAGGGATCTATACACATACATTCCATCTATAAGTAGAAGAGTCCCTGTCGCCTAGTTAAGTGCAGAAACCTGTCTGCTACTCCGCTGGTTTTACCCTATTCATATTTCTCTGGTAAATCACTAGAACAGGATTGTAAATTTCATACGGGAGTCAGATGTTTGCTATAGGACGGAATGTATTTATCAGTTAAATTTGTACAATTTTGTAAAACGTTTAAAAGGCACTTGTACTCTGCTATGAAGCCGGACTTCCTATCGGGGGAAATAAAGCACCATCAAAGGCGTGTGGTAGAGGCTTGCCAACTTCTTTTATATTGGTAACACATGCCCATTTGATGGAACCAAAAAGGGGGAGCCTTAGCCGAACAAGGATTAAGCTTAAAGCTATTGGGGGAGATTTATCAAACATGGTGTAAAGTGAAACTGGCTCAGTTGCCGCTAGCAACCAATCAGATTCCACCTTTCATTCCTCACAGACTATTTGGAAAATGAAAGGTGGAATCTGATTGGTTGCTAGGGGCAATGTTTGTAAAGACACGTCAAAAGTTTTGAATGGTCGGGTCTAGGTGTGCAGAGGCCCACCTATTATTAGATAAAGAAAGGTGAAGTACTCAACTAAGCACTTCACTCCCAAGATTGCTGTCTCACTCAGCCAGGCTCTTCTCCGGGATATATCTAACAATCAGTGGTGGTCTGAACACCCAGACTCCAACCAATCAAAACATTTTACATGTCTCTAGGACATGTTAAAAGTTGGTTTTTTTAAAGTGACAGTTCCCATTTAAGTCTGTTGGGTTCTGTGCAACCATGTTATACTTATTGTAGTACATGTGGACATACCAGCAGCTTCCCCCTGTAAGAACTGAGCACCTGGGTTTCTAATAGCTGGACATAGTGAGAAGACAGAGCATGCCTTGAGAGGGACTGTGCATGTAGACATTCACGTTGTGTGGTCAGCATGACTATGGCTAAGTGTATGTAGACATTAAGATGCCCTTGTAACCCGATAGTCAATTAATGGTCACACTTGGCAGGAAGAACATGCCGACATCTACCACAACTCTGAAGGAGGAGAATGAAATCTGATCCGTTACACAATAACACTTAAACCCTCAGTAACTTTTCTTTCCATGTCACAGGGCAAAATAAATGGCTGTAATCGATGGAGAAGAAAGCGATACCCTTACGTGTCTATACATTAGGTGGTTGGTGACTCCATAAGATTAGTCTAATGATCATTAGTAGTTAATAGTCTCACTACAGTGGTGTGTGGGTTCTTATATTTAGCAATCTATTATTATATATGGATGGAATCTATAGGAGAAATGTTCAAATAGTTAATAGTTTGACTACAGTATATATGTATATATATATATATATATATATATATTTTTTTTTTTTTTTATTTTTTTTTTTTTTTTTATTTATTTATTTATTTATTTTTTTTTAACGTTGCAGGAAGCTAGAAGAGGAAAATAACACAATTACAGGAAAACATAAATAGATTTTTTTAGAAACAGTGCCATTCTTGTCACTAGTAGTGTATATATACAATGTGTGTATACCAGTTTGTTGCATTAATAGTGTGGATTCTACAGTACATACTGTATAATGTCAATATCTTCATAGTGAGGATGTTGGGGCCATGCCCATTTAAATAGGTAACTATTCACTCAGTGTCCATTGTCTTGTGCAGTTTGTTTGTTGCGGCTTGTAAATTTTCTTTATGAGCTATACATATATTGTAAATGCTTTATAAACAACTTAAAATAAAGGAACTGAATCTAGTAAAATAGTGTATAAATGATGTTAGTGTGGCTTGTGGCATGTGATGTATGTATGATGTATAATAGCTTTTCTCCCTCTATAGATGGCCTGGCCATGTGTTACACAGTACTGTAGGTTATTCATTGAAATAAGTGACATGTAATGCTCCATTGCTCCTGTAGTGGCCGCTGCAGAGTAAGTGTATTCCCAGTCGCAGCTTTCACCACGATGACAGCTGCAGGGGTTTCAGGAGCCAGATCCACAGCAATTACATTATAGATGACAACCTCTTTAATAGTAAATGTATTTCACAGGGATTTTTATAGGACACAGGACTGCATGGATAAAATAACTGCATTTTAGTTTTGTTTTTTTTTTTTTTTCATTATTGAAAGGTATATAACTTTACATGCTTTGCACATATTGTTTTATATCTGGAGAATTTACAAGGAATATAATCATAGATTCCTGCAATAATTTAGTGTTTGGTGTCACATTATGTTGTATGGTATACACTGTTATTTCATGACGGTGACTATTTGTTATGATGGAATGGCATCTTCTAGTTAGGTCTATGTTTGTGAGGCATCTATATAGCTTCTTCTTGGTCACTGTGCTCTGACCAGAGTTAGTTTTTATGCATATGTCCGTCTCATCTTCATCCAGCAGATGACGTGACCTCAGATAGCTGTCAGCTAAATATTTGGTTGACAGCTATTCCTCCTGCCCCTCATATACAGTATATGCACGACTGGTTTGGCAATAGGAAGAAGGGAATAAGTTACTGCCAGACACTTTGATGATTTTGAGAATAAAATGATCAGACATATTAGATATTTAGCGACCTGATTAGACACCAAATACACAATCATTGGCTGTCCAATTGAATAGGTATGGCCACCTTAACAAATCTCTGTTGCTATTCGTAGTAGAGTACCTACTGTAGCTATAACCAAAGTCAGAGGAAAAGGATGAATAGTACATTAGGTTACAGTTCTACCTTTAGGTATCTTTCAGTTCCTTTACTATATTACTCTACCCTAAGGGATATATGCATCCTAAATAATATAATATAACATATAACACAGCCCAAACCCCAGTCATTTACATCACATTTAGATTCCGACTAAGTACAATGTGTTTTTTACTCGTCAAATGTTTATATCATGAAGAGCCCGGACGTTCCTCTCTTTATTGCGGAGTGATATAACATGCAATTAGCTGAGGTTACCCGGCCTCACATTGTGTTCCAATTAGATGTTGAGAGGTTTTCTATGTTGTGCGCTCTCAGGTTTAAAGCGAGTCAGAGTCCCAATGAATTATACATTTACATCCAATCTGTGTTCCATTTTCTTGTCAGATTGGATGAAAGAGAAATCCAGCAAAGAGGATGTGAACAGCTGTTATAGTATACTATGTATAGGGTATTTCATTTTATTGTTGTTGTTGTATGCTTTAGTTTACTCTAGTATGGGCAAAATATTCTCTCTATCTATCTATCTATCTATCTATCTATCTATCTATCTATCTCCTATATATCTTCTATCTATCTATCTATCTATCTATCTATCTATCCATCCGTCATCTGTCTAATATTTAATACATTTATATCATTAGCATGTTCTTTTATATACATATAGACTAAAAACTTGAAACAATAGACAGAAAATAGCTAAACACATCAGTTACCTAAATCTGCCCTGTCCGCATCGGGAAATTGTGATTGGAAAATGTGATTGATCACAGTCAGCTCTCGGACTATGTTCACATGTTGTTGTCACATGATACAATGTTTTTGCATGTGAACACAACCTAGGTATACAAACCATCTAATTGGTTAAATAAACAGGACCCTTTGGTGTATATAAAGATATATAAAGAGTCAGCGCATGCTTTTATACTTATATATGTTTTGGAGATAGTGTTCTCAAACTAGGCTTCTCTAAAATAAAGCAAGAACAAGAGACGTCACTGTCACAATAGAGAAGGCAATCTGATGTCAGAAGCTCAAAGCAGTAGACCTATCTGAGCCAAATTATAATACTGAGCAAGGACTATAAAATGTTTACATAAGGCTATTTTAATGCAGGACCGTCATTGGGCGTTCCCCAGGAGTGGTAACATTTTAGGCATTTTAGAGAGGTAATTTAGAGGTTGTACGGTTGGCAATTACTGTAAACCTCAAATATTTTTAAAGCTGATCATGTGTTAAAAAAAAACACATACAATAACACATTATTACTCGTATGTGCAGTAAATATGTAAAAAAAAAAAGGATATTAATTAAGAAATTAATATGTAGTCCGCCCCTGCCCGTTGCTTGTTGTATTGTTTTTCTGTGAAAATTTAAATCAGTTTAGAATTGAAAAAAAAAAAAAAAAAGAATATGTAAAGGAATACGTGACGCTCAGTATTTTCACATATTACTTTATATATTTTTCTAATATTTACATTTTTAAAACTTTTTTTATTTCAATTTTCTTTATTCATGCAAATACATATATCCGTGTTATCAAATCACAATTATACAAAACGTCTTCCTATACATAAAAACCTTATTTTTACACAAAAAAGTTTATTTCTCTTTTTAACCCATACCAAAACCACCCCTTTTTAAAACATTGATTCAAAAGATTTATCTTTATTTGATATCATGTGACTATACTGTACAGCAATGCTATGTAAGTAGCGTAAGTGTTTAAAAATAAGGGAAATTATCCTTGTCGACTAATTAATACCAATGACCAGTAGAGGGCAGAGTTGACATCTGATCCTCTGTGCTGCTGCTGCGTGTAATAGACATTGTGCTGTCATCCTCTCTCTCTCTCTCCCCTCTGGTTTTGTGAGACCGTCCTCCACCAACACAGAAGAGAGAGCTGGGGCTCTGACAGGAATCCCGCCCGTGGATGTATTTTATCAGTTGGATACAAATGTTCTACGGTTTGGTGCTAAAATTCTACGCTATGGATTGATTCATTCCAGGGATTACATGTGGATTCTGTGCCTGCAGTTAAACTGCTTGGAGGAAAGGTTTAAGTTATGGACATTCACAACTCAGCAGAGACTTGGACATGGCAAGTAAAGTGCTTCTTTTTCCTTTGTAGCTGGGGCTGGGTCTCCGGGCAGCTTCGCTACTCCATTGTAGAGGAGTCTGATCCAGGGACCGTGGTGGGAAATGTAGCTCAGGATTTGGGACTGAAAATCACAGATCTTTCTAAGCGCAGGCTTAGAATGGGGACAGAGGGAAGCAGAAAATACTTTGCTGTGAACTGGGAAGATGGAGCTTTGATTGTGAATGAAAAGATAGACAGGGAGAGCCTGTGTGGAACTAGTACAAGCTGCTTGCTACCAGTGGAGGTAGTTATAGAAAATCCTCTACAGCTGCATCGAGTCATGGTAGAAATTTTGGATATCAATGACAACCCTCCTATGTTTTCAAATCCTGAAAGGACTATAAAAATTACAGAACTTTTAGCAAATCCGGGAGCTCGATTCGTCTTGGAAAGTGCGCACGACTTAGATGTAGGTTCCAATGGAATTAAACAATACCGACTTGATCCAAGTCCTTATTTCTCACTGTCTGTAAAGAAACGTAGCGATGGGGCGCTCATTCCTGAACTAGTGTTAGAGAAAGTTTTAGATAGGGAAGAAGTAGATAAACATCATCTGATCCTCACAGCCGTAGATGGTGGCGATCCCCCTCGATCTGGAACCACCCAGATAAATGTCATTGTGATGGATTTAAATGACAATGCACCAGTATTCGATAAAGGATTATATAAAGTTAACGTAAAAGAAAATGCCCCTCCTAATACTGTGTTGTTACAACTTAATGCCACCGATCTTGATGAAGGAGTCAATGGGGAAATAGAATACTCCTTTGAAGACCACATGTCAGACTCCATCAAAAAGTTATTTGCCTTAAGCCCAAAGACGGGTATTATTTCTGTTATTGGACCTATAGATCATGAGGAATCAAGGTCATTTGAGTTGCCTGTTAGAGCTAGAGACAGAGGAGTACCTGAAATGGAAGGTAATTGTATCGTCCAAGTAGAAATCGATGATGTCAATGATAATGCTCCAGAGATCCTCGTGACCTCTTTGATGACAGATGTGCCAGAAGATACAGCAGTGGGCACTGTTATTGGTCTTTTCAGAGTACAGGATAAAGATTCAGGGGAAAATGGGCAAGTGACGCTGGAGTTGCCATCTAGTTTGCCTTTTAAGTTCACCTATTCACATGACCATTACTCCTTAGTTACTAAAGATGTTCTAGACAGGGAAAAAATGTCTCAGTATGTCATTGATCTTATTGCCAGTGATATGGGTTCTCCTCCTCAAAGGACGCATCAAACCATCACTTTAAAAATTTCAGACATCAACGATAACCAGCCTACATTTTCACAAGCCACATATACGGCTGGCATACAAGAAAACAACACACCTGGACAACTACTGGTGGAGGTATCCGCCTCAGATCCAGATGAAGGAGACAACGCAAACCTAGTCTATTCGATCGTCGACAGCCAAGTGGAGGGATCTTCTTCTATATCTTCCTTTGTATACATTAATTCAAAAACCGGTAGTATTTATGCACAACGTTCATTCGACTTTGAACAAGTCCAGGTTTTACAGGTCCCAGTAAAAGTTGAAGATTCTGGGTCTCCGAAACAAGTTTCAAATGCAACAGTTTTTATCTTTATTTTGGATACAAATGACAACGCTCCAAGAATATTCTACCCGGAACATACCGACGAGTTCATTGCCCAACAGAAGATCCCAAAGTTATCTCCTGCTGGTTATTTTGTTACAAAGCTCACTGCCATGGATCTGGATGCTGGCCACAATGCCTGGTTATCTTACGAAATTTCAAAGGCCACTGACCCATCTTTATTTTCCATTTCTTCACAAACCGGGGAGATCAGAACGGCTCGTAGTTTTCTGGAAAATGAAAATCTAGAATACAGCTTATTAATTTTAGTCAAAGACCATGGGGAACCACCTTTATCTGCCACCGTCACAATCCTTGTGACTTTAGAAGATGGTATAGTACAAGAAAACATGAAGTCCAAGGATTTATTCCAGGGTTCACCCAACAAGTCTGACATGACCATGTATTTAATCATTTCTCTTGTGGCTATAAGCTGCGTGTCATTTATCACTTTTACAATATTACTCATAAAATGTCTAAAAAAGGATCAGAGAGGTTCTGGGTGGTGCTGCAAGGATGCATCCCCACCAAGCCATTATACAGGGCAGTATCCAACTCTTCGTCTCAACCCGGATGGTACTCTGAAATATATGGAAGTTAGAATGGGTCCTATGGAACCCCCTGGTCAGTGTTACACATCCTGTTTTTCCACCATGTCTGATAAAAATGACTTCACCTTCATGAAGCCATTGAATTTTCCACAGCTAAAAAGTTTGGTCGGTGAAACAGAGGTTTTATTTCCTCCTGTAAATGGTCCTGCCCAGGTGAGACTTCATTGTTTCCTATATACTAACACCCTACTTACTCTATTGTCGTAAGACCTGGATGTCCACAAAATCAGGTGGCCTCCCTCATGTAAATGGCTCCTTGGTTGTGAACATACCCTAACCCAGTAATTGTCAATAGGGGCGATCACTATGGAATGCAGATAGCACAATGTCAGGTCAAGGCCTAATAGTATCTAATAAGCAGAATATGGATATTTGTTCCTATTTCCTTAATGGCTTATGGTATCAAGTTGGTTTACACCGATTTGTAGTAGAATATTCATTTGAGGGGGTACACATGCCATATGTGAATAATATGGGGTGAATCAGTAATTTTTTAAAGATTAAGGTTCAAAAAAAATTTAGAGATTAAAAAAATATAATTTTACTATAAGGTTACGTAAAAATAACAAATTCATATAAGTTGCATGCATGTGCAATACAGTGTTACCATTGGGTTGTACCCAATGTAAGACATGGACATGCCAAGTTCTTAGGTGTCAGCCTTAGCCAATGGTCTCCATTCTCTCTAACACAGGGTTCTGACACCCCCATATTTGAAGTCTATACAATGTATTCTAACAGGGTATATGGATATAAGATGTCCTCCTAAGCTAACCCCTTTAGCTATGGTAATGGTCACATCGTGTGACTTTGTTCTATGAAATAGCTGAAAATCTATGTGTAATGAGGAGATAATAACGTCAGCATCACATATCTCCCCACTAATGCATTTTACTGAGATAATGTCTTATACTTTGTAATTGGATAGGCAAATGAACGAAGCTGAAAAAGAAGGATGTGCAATGAAACAGTGGTTGGTCTGGATATAAATGACATCATTAGGTTTATATGGCGTTAAAAGTCTTTGGATATGTAATTTACCGTGTGACAACCCATTTCAGTAGTGTGTGTGTGTGTGTGTATCCTATGTACCAGTCCTTTCTATTGTGATTTGTTGATTTTGTATTTTTATCAATATCTAGATGACTGTAAGGTATCGGAATCGTTACCATGTTTCATAAGATTTCTAGTGCTTATATATAGTTCCTCATTGCTTGAATCGACTCTGGATAATTCCATAAATTGATAACTTTTGAAAGCCCTATTACAAGAAGCGATTATCGGACGTATTTGGCCAATTATCGGCCATTACAGCCGATAATTGCCTAGAGTAATAAAAGGCAACAATCAGCCGAGATACACGATGTCAGCTGATCATTGTCTTTTAACGTCTTTCGACATGTTGAAAGACGAAAGACAACTATAGCAATGATCTATTGCCATCGCTCCATGTAATAAGGGCTTATTTGTCACTGAATTATGTGTATTGGTAAATTCATGGAA
Source organism: Dendropsophus ebraccatus (assembly GCF_027789765.1). NCBI lineage: Eukaryota > Metazoa > Chordata > Amphibia > Anura > Hylidae > Dendropsophus > Dendropsophus ebraccatus. Next base: position 32,420,509 of record NC_091454.1, on the reverse strand, counting down.
AATACTTCATGACATCAATAATTGGCAGAAATCTTCAAGACATTGTTTTCATTTTATTGTTTCAACTTTTTGAAGCTCTTGGCCCCATGGCCACGTTGGGCTCTCCAATGATCAGCAAGTTATATATAGATCATGCTCTTTGTCATCTTTATAGAGAAGAGAAGCCATAGAGTACAAACATAGAATAGACAAGCAACCACCGCAGCTTGATGAACTCCACAACTAAAGGAATTATATACAACTCTTCTATAGCTTATGTTTCTTGGCGTCAGGGAAAGTATTGTGATGACTTCCTTAGCATTTCCTGGACATAGAGGTTTTCCTTGTAGGAGGCCGGATAATGAACAATGCTTATGTGCGGTAGCTTCAGTGAATGTGCTGTATACATACATGTCTATAGAACTATCTGCCTAGTGTAAGAGTATTTAGAATTTGTTTATTTGAAATTACACAGGAATATACCGCGTCCTGGCTCACCATCCACCATCAGTAAACCAGCTTCATTAGCATTCTAATGCAAATCTACTTGGATCCGGTCCAGATACAAATGACTTCTTAGTTGTATGGTTAAGTAAACAGTGAAGCGTTCCAGGCAATGATAGTTATTCCCATCTTGGTGTTCTGTAAATAAAGCGAATGACGAGAGGCAGGAATGCTGTGAAAGAGTATTTTTTCACTTAAACCAAAAATGTCAAATTGTGGGTTTTTTTGTTTGTTTTATTTTTCACAAAAGATTCCACAAAGGCAATTCTATGAAGATTGTGAAAACCACATTGAGCAATCATTATGTCAAGTGAGTTTATGTGACCACATAGGTGTATAAAGCTACTTATGGTCCGTCGGTCTCATACTCAACCATCCTAGCTGGAGCTCTGGTACCATAAGAGTAGCGATATTGTAATCTAGTATCCAGCATAACCATAGCTGATAACATCATGCATATTGATATTTCAAGTCTATGACTGGACAAAGTAAAGTCTCTATAGAAAAGGAGCCACTGTGGACATAGTTACTGAAAATGGTATAGTGAGTTTCTCTAGAGTAGGATTGAGGTCAAACTCTTGGAAAACACCTTTGGGCCATGTTCCCGCAGGGTGAGACACCGGCCATTCCGTGACCTGGCCAGATCACAGAACGGCCGGTGTCAGCGAAGATCATGCCGGCCGGTACTGCAGTGCTAACCATATGATCTTTACTGCCGCTGAATTTGGATGCAGGCGCATCAGTGTGTGCCCGCATCCAAATTCCCCACTGCACACAATGGAGCATGCGGCTCTGGCCGCATGCTCCACTGTGTGCACTGACCGCAGAAAACCTACATGTCAGTTTTTGTGGCGCCGCTAGGGATCCCAGTCGGAGTGTACACTATGGGGGAGATTTATCAAACATGGTGTAAAGTGAAACTGGCTCAGTTGCCCCTAGCAACCAATCAGATTCCACTTTTCATTCCTCACAGACTCACAGAAAATGAAAGGTGGAATCTGATTGTTTGCTAGGGGCAACTCAGCCAGCCTCACTTTACACCATGTTTAATAAATTTCCCCCTATGTGTATACACTCCGGCCGGGATTCCCTCAGCTGCAGCACAATGTAAGTTCCGTAGTAATCATGGCCGTTGTTGTCGATTTTCAAAAACGGCCGTCATTACTACAGAAGTTACGTTGTGTGAACATAGCCTTAATCTCACATTGTGGTTCATTATGTGCTTGAGGTTATGGCATTTATACAGTTAAGAACCTCTTCTTGTGTTTTCACTATGTCCTAAGAAATAACGAACCCTGTCACACTTCCTTCTTTTAATATCTGTCCACCACTGTTTTCCAGATGAACAAATGCCAGAGAGTTGAAGGGCAGAAAGTTTAAAAAGGGGGTTATATAAAGCTAGGAAAAGCAGGAAAATATTAGCAAAACTTTTTTTAGTTTTTAGGGTGAATTTACATGCAGTAGATATGTTACAAAAAAAATTTTTTTCTGAAATTTTTTTCTACATAGTACTTGGGAATGGGGTTGCTTTGATATCAAGCATGTGGATGTCTTCTATCCCCAAACAGATGAATGGGCAGTCAAAGAAATTTCTTCTGTGACTACCTTCCTTCGAAAGAAACCCTTAGACACTTTATTATTGTATTTACTATGCTATGCTCAACGCAGGGCCTTAAGATTTTTCTTACATTTTTTGAAATCCTTGTGTCATGACCCAACCCTTTGGCCCTACAGTAGGCATAATTCATGGTGTCTTTTTTGTTGCGAGTAACAATTTATAGTGAGAAAGTAATAGTTGGTGCCCGCCCTCCATTTTCAGGGTTTTCAGCTTAGCAATGGAAAACGATACAATGTTTTTCAGTCCATACATACAAGGCCTCATTCACACCTACATTCCAGCTTTGCAATGTTCTGAAGAGCAGAGCAGCAAATATGATCCCATGCTGCATCTGCTGCATGCTGGACACTACAGGCACCTGACAGATCCTATTGACTATAATGGGGTCCATCAGGTTTTCGGCATTGTGTCTGGCAATGTATCAGACAAAATAGTGCTAGATGCTAGAGTTTGTGATGGAGACTACTAACAGAGCCTCAGATGCAGAGGTGAACATCGTCTACTATTGCAGAAAAGATCTTCGTTCTAGTATCATAGTCAATTATGTTAATAAATCCATATATATATATATATATATATATATATATATATATGGGTTTGTTCACCAATAATATTTTTCTTTCAAACCAACTTGTGACAGAAAGTGCTAAAGATATGTAATTTACTTCTATTCAAAAAATCTCAAGTCTTCCAGTACTTGTCAGCTGCTGTATGTGCTGCAGAAAGTGGTGTATTCTTTCCAGTCTGACACAGTGCTCTCTGCTACCACCTCTGTCCATGTCAGGAACTGTCCTGAGCAGCAGCAAATCACCATAACAATCTCCTGCCCTCCATAGTGGAAAAAATACCACTTCCTGCAGAACATCCAGCAGCTGATAAATACTGAAAGACTTGGAAAACTTGATTTTTTTTTTAAATTGTAGTAAATTACAATTTCCTGGCACTTTTTGTCACCAGTTGATTTGAAAGATATTTTTGGGTGAACTACCCCTTTAATCATACAGAGATAATACAAAAGGTGACATTGAGAATAAAATGTAAGCCAATTGTCATTTTCGTGTGACCTGTAGTATTGCTTTAGCAGGCGAATGCTTTAGCTATGTGCTGCGTGTGCTCCATTTTATTGCGGTATTGACTTGCAGACTGAACACAGGTGCAGGTTATATTTAGTGACAATGATCTCTGTATTGTCAGGACAATCCCCAGTGACCATGTACTTAATGAACAGCTATTCTGAGCCCATCTAGAAATTAGGAAGGAGCACTTCTGTTATTAGTCCTGGAGATTGTATTATATGGCACTGTACCCTGAAGGATTCTCTTATTTTAAGCATTTTTTTTTTACTGGAGTTGTACACTAGTATTACTATTCTATAGTGATTGTGGTAATTATACAGTGACAGGTGGAATGGGATCTTAGCTGCTCCTGAGCTGACTGCTCAGCTTATCTCTAGAGGGACATTAGGCACGTGACACCACCGGAACCTATACGTAGGTGAATAACATTAAAGATTACAATTTGAACATAGCCCAAACTGGTGCACAGCCACCTGAGATGCATGGTGGTAACCAGTAATCAACAGAGTTATACATTACACTTCGAATGTGAACGGAAAATTATATATATATATATATATATATATATATATATATATATATATATATCTAAAGTACTCAATAAGTTAAATGGTCATGGCAGTAGTTGTGTCTTTATGGCTTTCCTATATACACCAGGATGGCTGTATTATTTAATAGATGGCTTCCCTGCACCCGCTGGCAGATTTCCAGAGGGTTTGTCTATTTCTGGTCTGGTGTTTTACATGTGGAGACTTGCTTGGGTTTATTCCTGCCAGATCACTTTCGCAGCTCTATACTAATTTATTTTTACAGAACCTCTTATTCAAATAAATATCAATTTCACCCTTTGTAAGGTATTACGACTATTAAAGGGCCCATCTGCCTTGGCCAGATCTTGTTTGACAGAAGGCTTCCATGAAAATAGCTGATCACAGTTTCCCATTGCTTAAACTATGATCAGTGATCAGCTGCAATCTGTGCGGAAACCTGGCAGCAGGTATTCAGTTTATCTACAGCACCTCCAAGAGGAGAAAGGGAGTATTACATGGTGCCCATTGAAATGAATAAAAAGATACTAGGCCTGGGTCATCCAGGTTATTTCCAAATAAGAACCATATGCAAGTCAATGTTCTCTCAAGGCTCTGATTGGCTGTGTTGTCTATGGCAGAAGAAGCAGGGGCTTGCTTGTTAAGAACCCTTCTATCTATTTCATGGTTTTCCGCTGCTTTTTATATCATAAGTATTTATAGACTTCAGCAATTCGCCATTGTCTTTACTGAGCTGAATTAAATAGCCTGCGGAGGAGCTATATTTGGTTTCGATGACTCATCAGGGAGAAAAAAAAATCAATGATGTGTATGATTATGTTCAAGCCTTGTTAACCATGTGGTGAATTCATCCAGGACTACCTGAAGGACAATAGTAGGAGATGACTTGTCTGATGGAGCCTTAAAGGAGCATTGAAAATCACTCTGTATCTACAGTTGCTGTGCAAATTACAATACAATCTGTACGACGCCATTTATGGGGGATTCATCTAATGGTCAATAATGCGATAACTTGCAAAAAGTCCCATAATCCCTACTGTACATCACATGTCTCTAAATGAAGCTCATGCTTAAAGAGTAAGGGTCCTATTACATGGAGAAGGCTCCATCAATATTGTAGCATATCGGCACTTGTTTACGGGGCCTATTACATGGCCCAATAATCTTTTAGCAAGGGCTGCATGGACATCTTTAGCGATGTCCATGCAGCCCTTGCCCAAACAGTTAATAATTTACCAGTCCTCTCCTGCTTAGGTCCCGGCCAGTGATTGGCTTAGTGTGTATGGTCAGCATAATATAGCTATCACAGACAACAATAATATTATTCAGTAAATCAGATGTCACAGCACTATGGCGTCCATGATATCTATACATAAGAAGTTCTCTGCGACCACATATGTATCTCTGTTCTCACTGCATTCCTGGATTGTTAAGCAATGACTTTTAGGATGTTGTTGACTTCTTGCAGCGACCCTGGACTTTGGCTGACTTACATAGCTGTCTTATAAAGAACATTTCGATGAGTTTGGGAGGCCGATGTAGGACTCTATTTGCTCATCCTCTTTGTGGAGCTATTTTGTACACAGGATGCAGATTAGGAAGAGTGGATGAGGCTGCCCTGTGTATTTTATGGATTGGATTGTGTAATGGAGAGTTTAGGAATAACACAGCCCAGAGGGGATTGTGAAATGTGGATTTGTTCTGCAATTAGAATCCGAGTGGATTTCGCTGTCTTTAGTACGTCATCTCCATCTGTTAATTATACAAAGGCTTGGGTTGTCTATTGTTATGTTGATATGGAGCCATTAATTTCAGAGAGTAATAAAGAGGATATACTGACAAATGGTGGGGACATGAGATAAGACCAACTCAGTCATAACTATGTATGTGTGTGTGTATTCATGAAAACTTATAGGACTGAAAAATCCATGAAAAATTATGATTGTGATTGTGAGAGTCCATTGTGGTTCATATAGGGGTGCCGAGCACAAGCCCTTCTGTCTATCAGGTTCACAATTTTCATTACTATAAATACATTTTAAATTCTAATTTTCTTTAAGGAAATACATTCCATTTCGTCTAGTGCCCAGCAGCACATCTCCTCTGATCACTAATAACCATTGGCGGAGGTCAGCGCCAGTCATTTATCAGTTTAGTCATTTGTCAGAGTCAGGGATACAAATAATGTCGGCTGTAACAAGTGATAAATAATGCAGTTTGCCTTTGAAGAAGCAAAGTCAATCAATATATCGGCTGTGTAAGAGCTATGGGGTCAATAATGTATGGATCAGCTTACTCCTGAGCATAGTCATCTGATTACTAAGATATATAACTTAGGTGTATCACAGCCATACATCGACTGACCATGGAAAATGACCAGTACTGCGGTACTCCCATGGAGCCAATTATTCACCTAAGGCACGCATAGTAAGATGGTTCGCTATATAGTCATCACTAAAAAGATCTTTCTTCACATAGTAAACACAATGTACAGCACAGCAGACACACAATGCTTCTGCAATCTCACACCGCCATTTTCAAGTGTGAAGATGGGGCTTCAACATGGAGCTGAGCTGTAGTGATGAGCGAATAGTGAGATATTCGAATATTCGATATTCGTTTGAATATCCCGCGAATATTCGAATATTCGATCGAATATTCGATCCCATTAGAGTCTATGGGAACAAATATTCGATTAGTAAAAAACATCTATTTGACCATTTGGAGGGTGAAACCGGAAGCTGGGGGATTTGAACACTTATCGAATATTTATCGAACATTCGCGGGATATTCGTACGAATATCGAATATTCGAATATCTCACTATTCGATTGACTATCTATTCGATCGAACAGTATTCGCTCATCACTACTGAGCCGTGATTGGTTGCTGTGGGTAGATTAAACCAGTCTATATTTTATACCCTTTGGTAAATCTTCCTTCTTGTGTATTTGCTGTGCTGCACATTTTTACTGTGTGATGAAATAAACTACAAGTTTAATTGGAGTGCCATAGATTTGAGATAAGTATAGATAGTAGATAAATATATGTTAGATGCTAGATACACAGATATGTCATACACAGATAGGCAGAAAGGAAGTGGTTAGTTGGATGGATGGATAAATGAATGGACAGTGTATGGATGGACACATAGCTAGATAGTAAAAACTTAAAAAAGGCCAGCACTGTTCACACTATGCAGGTTGCTGTGGCTAATGTAGAAACAATATAAAAAAAATTCCTTTAAAAAAATTAGGTTCTTAGCAAACCATTTGATCAAATAGAGTGTACCATCTTACCACGTTAGGGTAGTCCCTAAGGTACTATTACACGGGCCGACTACGGCCCGATCATTTTAGTAAACGAGCGTCGATCTGCTAGATCGGCGCTCGTTTACTGGACCTATAACCGGGCAGTAAGGTTTGCATGGACATCATTAGCAATGTCCATGCCCCCCTTCCCAAACATCTGACACCTTACGTCTCCCACTTCTCCCCTGTGCTCCGCAGCTTCCCGGTCCCGGCAGCAGCGTCTTATCTAACAGGCCACTCAGACGCTGCTGCTGCCAGGACTGGAGGCAGGAAGAGGTAAGGTGCCTGGGGAATCATTAGCCGTTGGCTGTGAGTCGCTATTACACGTAGCGATGCACAGTTGGGGCCTGTCGATTTTAGGTCCAAACCTAAAACAACGATCTGGCTGATTATAGCGCCCTAACACTGGCCTCTCTGGGGTTAACATTAAGCCAACAAAACTGGGCAAACTATGATCTAGTATATTCATATAGCATCTACAGCTTCCGCTCTATAGGTATACCTCTGCTGTATAGTACATACCTCTACTGTATACTGAGTACAATGAAGTCATTTGCAAAACACAGTTGTCATTGTTTTAGCTCATTTTTACAGCAATCTAGGGCAAGGTTGTTCTAGAAGCGTCTATGAGTGATTTTACATTTCTTTTTGATGAGCACAAGAAGAAAGCATTATATACCAGAGTCTCTTAGGCCTTTCCTCAAAGCTCCGCACCCCATCAGGTTTCTACAGTAACCGGGAAGAATTGTATTGATGTGTAAATGAGACGGCTGTTTCTGTAGGCAGGTGCGCTGACTCTACCTTACAGATCTTTTATGTCCTGATGCTACTTTTGTATTATTCCTGACAGTTTCCATTATGTGGCTCATAGGCTTACTCAGCAATCACATCATTATACTCACCACTTTTATGTAGAAGAAAGTATTAAGCATTCAGCTTTCTGCACTGGAGACATTGAACTGAATCCAAGTTCTTTGTCCTGTGTCCAAGATTACACATTTGTGAATTATCCTCTGAATGCAGTGTGCAAACAAACATTAGGACAAAGAACAAAACTTGTGATTTATTGTAAATGGGGCGTTTATTCGGCTTGTGACCTCATGTATGACTATGTACAGAATGGTCGGCATTTATGTCCCCATAACCAGCAAACTAATAATAGATTATAGAATCGGAAAAAATTATAAAAAATGAATTTAAAGTTGATGCAAGCTATGGTGGCAGCCATTTTGAGAAGTAGCAAGCTTTTCCTGCTTTACAAGACAGCCTTTAAGTGCTAACCCTGGCAGACCTCTTTGTATTATATGTTCAGGAGAAATGTTCTGCAGCCTTTATAGATAATGAGTGGGGACCAGGCAGACACAGTCCACACCTTTCAATCCGAGGACAATTATGTTCCTGCTCTTGGGATCGTGAGAGTCCCAGTAGTCAGATCCAAACTGATCTGGTTGCTATTCCCTATCCTGTAAATAGGGAGTAACTTACTGAAATGGTAGTACCCCTTTAATTAACTTTTCTAAAATTGAGAAGATGTTCTTAATCAAACAGTTGTTGGAAGAGGCCGCAACACTTGGATAGGCCATCAATTGTTAAAGGTCAGATATCCCATTTAAAGCAAATGTACCAATTGACTTGCTTATATTATTATTTTTTTTACACTAACTGGTCTGTGCCAATACTGAGATCCTGGTGGTTTCACAATGCTGCCCGGTTCCCGCTATTGGCGCTGTTTTCTCCATGTGCATGTTTTCAGTCTGCATTATGTAGTTGAGAGGAGACCAGGACCATAAGTATACCAATATCACCTCCAGTCGGTGACGGGAGGGGATAGTGTTACACTGGGGGTGCTGGGCCCACTTCCAGTGCATAAGTGCCCATGAAGATCAGGTGAACAGAACATCATATTGAAAAATGGACCATGCCATGGGGCCTCCACGCTGGCGCAGACCAGATAGTATTAAAAAAAAGTTCAGTTCAATTGGTACATTCACTTTAATATTACAATACATACTGCTCAATGTAGCTTCCCTCAGCATTATTTTTTGAGGGACACCATCATCCATAGAACGAAAAGGCCCCTGGCTTCACTTCTAGTTGCCATATCCATTTGGCTGTAACATGGCAGATTGTGGTGCATGTGTATGGTAGTTAAGTCTTTTCAGGACCAAGAACTAAGAGGTCTGGAAATCCCCAGAACATAGGAGAGGCCATATTTATTTTTACATCCTTGAGAGTCCTTTAAAGGGGTTGTCCAAGACTTTAGCAAAGTTGCTTAAGAGCAAAAAATGTTATTAAAGAAAAAAATAATAATAATTCTATACTGTTTACATTTGTGTCAGAGGTTCCAGTTAGATCCCCTGTTGTAGATTTTATAAAACTGCTGGATAAAATAGCACAACATGCAGCAGGTAGAAGGATGAACACCATGAAGGAAAACCAAACAAGCAAAGTTCATCAGCAATTCGGGGTCCAGCCAGTGACTGATCAGATCCCTGTGGGCCTGGTGGGCACCATTGTGGCTGTTGTGTTAGAGGATTACATTTTTATTGATTTATTTTAAATACCAATTCTTATTCTTAGGCAAGCTTCTCAAAAATCCCAGATGACGCCTTTAAGTTGTAAACTGGAAAAACAACATACTGAGCCTCTCAGTTCTGCTGTAAATCATGTGCACTAAGAACATTAGTAATGGATCACTTTCTATGGCTCTTTTCTTTTACCCTCTTGGTTACCTCTTCCTCCTTTAAGCCCATGGAGATTTGTCATGGCCTAATTCATCAAAATGTTATTTATATAGAGCTAGCATTACATGCCTGAGTTACTGATGATGTGATATCATTTGTTATTATACGGCCACGTGAAATTGATTAAGTAAATTATTCGAGCTCTCTGAAGTCACACGTAACTACCGCAATGGGATATGCAAGCTCCGAACACAGAGAGTATTTGATGGAACTTGCCTCCTGCCATTCAGGATAATAGTGATTTATACATGGCTATTAATGGGCAGGCACAGGCTCTGTTTGAAGAAGAACAAAAAATAGGCAATTACATTTCATTTGGCCGGATGTGTCGAACCAGTGACCAGTGCCTATTGACCCCAAGGTGTGAGAGGGCCATAGGACTGACTAAAATGTAGCCTTAAAGTCTAAACGTCTTAATGAAAGGAAGTAGTGCCAGCAATGGCTTATGACTTCCAGATGTGGACAAGTGTCATCTGTCTTCCCCAGAGTGCTGTTGTTTTACAATGTGTGAGTGGTTGGGATCCTTTTAGGTCTTCATTACAAAGCATTTTACTAATACTGTGTATAGGTAAAATGTTTTTCACACAGTATTGGGATATGTTCAAATGGGACTCAATTTCCTCAGATTTGTTACAGATTTTATTATTTTAATTTAACTGGATTGGGAAAAGCGACTACAGTTATCTTTGCAGTTTATGTGGTGAGTCTGAAGAATTACATTATGTGGACTAAAACATTAGGGGAAATTTATCAAACATGGTGTAAATTGAAACTGGCTCAGTTGCCCCTAGCAACCAATCAGATTCCACTTTTCATTCCTCACAGACTCTTTGGAAAATGAAAGGTGGAATCTGATTGGTTGCTAGGGGCAACTGAGCCAGTTTCACTTTACAGTACACCATGTTTGATAAATCTTCCCCATGGTCTTCAGGTGCCCACATACCATATACTGATTTAGATTGAGCCCAATGCTACCAACAGGTTTGGTTCACAGTATAAAGTGTATGCCAGCCATATCTTAAGGGTCCGGTGTAATGAATTTTCAACTGCGGTTTAGTTTTCCCCTTCAGGGAATACATGATAGTTCAGAGACATAACTCTCAACTAAATGATATTTCGGTCAACATTTATTGAAAATATATGGGCACCTTTAGGCAAACCTAGTAGGAGTAAACTGTGAACAATGGGGGAGATTTATCAAACATGGTGTAAAGTGAAACTGGCTCAGTTGCCCCTAGCAACCAATCAGATTCCACCTTTCATTTTCCAAAGAGTCTGTGAGGAATGAAAGGTGGAATCTGATCGGTTGCTAGGGGCAACTGAGCCAGTTTCACTTGACACCATGTTTGATAAATCTCCCCCCGTGTTCGTAAAACTGTTGCTATCCTGCTTTTTAAAACGACTACTCCCATAATGCCTGGCTGCCATGGCTTATAGCCTTGAAGCAAAGGTTCAGGAGATATAGGAATTAATTATTCCTACCAATCACTATCAATGTTATACCAGTAAAAAAACATGAACTATCTTCTTCATCATCCTGTATTCATCACACCCCCAGCCCCCCGCTATATAGTTCTGTACCTCTTGCTGTGCTGTGTGCTGTTCTTGCATTGTTCGCGACCTCATTACAAGAAGTGTATATCCCTGCAAGGAATCTCAGCTGGTGCCCGTCCAGCTGGGAGTCTGCCATCATTGCCTGGTTATTTTTAATGAGAGTATTCCCCATAGACACTCTGTCGTACTACAATTCTCTAAGGACCCTCCTTACCTTAAGAAACAAGTCGTTTCTAAATGGAATGCATGTATAGTATAAAAGTTGGCACAATTACCAGGAAACTACTGTAATGTACAAACCCGCTGTGAGCGTTCTCTTGGTAACCCTGGGGTCATGTAATTGTAGAGTAACAAAATTTTTTTTAATGTTAAGGCCAAGTATGTTTTACAAATATTAACTAGGACTGGCATGACTAGGAATCTTACAGCGCACTGATTTGTTCTCACTAATGATATACACATACGTATAGCAGAATGTAAAAATATTTATATTGTATGTCCATATGCATTCTACAGGTTACATCAAAAGCCCTAAACCTCTTGTGGGTCTTAAGCAGTGTTGGACTGGCCCACTAATGGACCGGAGGATTCTCCAGTGGTCCTTCCTGCAAAAACACTGACTGACATATTGTTTCTCACTGGTTCTTTATTGGTGGGTCCCCAGGATCATTTCTTCTGGTGGGCCCCAGATACTCCAGTCCGACACTGGTCTTAAGCCACATGATAGTAAAAGCCTATTAGAATGCATTCATAAAGGTCTGACAATAGTTTCTCTCTGTCTTGGTTGGGCTGGGTCATGAAACATTGTGTGCAATGCATCCAGCTTGTTGGAACTGGTATTCCTATCTTGGGTGGCTTAGCACATACAGTATGGGAAAGAACCTAAAAGATTTGATCAAGGAATGTTATTCGATCCCTTGTGTTACTTGCTAATGATATGGTTTGGACACTGGAACCAAGTTCCAGTACTGCTACTACCTGTACACTTATTGCACAATGGTATACAAAAGTGCAAATCCCATGCACATGGCCAGATGCAGGGGGCCCATGAACCACATGCTGCCCCCAGGTCACTAGTTGGGAAACACTGGATGACAATGAAAAAGCAAACTGATAACAGAACTTTTTATTAGGTCACTTTTGATTCACATTAGAGCCATACTGGTTGAACCCATCGATCGTGTTGAGATCAGTCAACCATCTAACGTGTATCATGGCCTACCACTCTCCCCTCCTGTCGAGGAAGAGAAGGATTCAATATGTTGGATTTCAATTTACCAATCCTTGTGATTTCCTTGTGAGTCTGGCATTAACTTTTTTCCCATTCAGAACACATGCACACTTATGTATTGCTATTTTATATGCATATACTGTATGTTCAGAATCACAACATATTTCTCAAGAACCGAGTAATCTTTCCCCATAACCAGCACTGGGAATTGTTTGTCCCTTTCTTGAGATATTGGCTTCCAAAAGAATTGGTGAATTGGTCAACCATGTATTGAATAGATTGCTTTCCATGTAATGTACAGTTATATATATGTGTATATTCTAATATCCTTTCCTGAAACATAATTGATACTAATATAATTGATTGCTTTTAAATGAATGTCTACCATTGTATCTAATGTTTATTACAGCAAAGTTCCAGACAAACCTGCCCTGTATATTATGCTTTTCTGGCACCATCATTTGTTCCTTTCTTTCAGTCTAAGCTTCAAGATGAAGAAAAGAAGAGGAATTAATGTATTTTCTTACTGTGTTCTTTCCTTACAATGTAAGTGTGTAGCAATTACAAGCACTTCTCTGTTTTTCTTCCAGCAGGCGCAACCTAATGGAGAATGGCGCTTCTCGCAGGCTCAGAGACCCGGCCCAAGCGGGTGAGTAGATCTTCATGAGTGTGTGTGTAAATGTATAAAAAAGATAAAAAAGTGTGTGTGTATGTATAGATGTAGCCAGGGTTAACATGATCCCTGATGCAAAAATTTGTGAGGGAGGTATGTTAAGTCAATTAGAACGGTGAATTTAACGCGTCAACGTTAACAAAGGTTACATCTGAATATATATACAGTATATATATATATATATATATATATATATATATATATATATATATATATATAGGAAAAAAGTTTGGGAAGACAGCGTCCTTTTGTAGATTAAAAAAATTTCTTTATTTTGCCATATGCACACACAGATTTCTGTGTGTGCATATGGCAAAATAAAGAATTTTTTTTAATCTACAAAAGGACGCTGTCTTCCCAAACTTTTTTCCTGGACTACGTATTGGGTGTTAGCCAACCTGATTGAGGACTGTGCGTCACAAAGGGGATTCCGCTGTTTCCACAAGGATTTGAAGTATATATATATATATATATATATATATATATATATATATATATATATATATATATATTGGTCCAAAAGTAGGTGGACAGTTTATGTAATAGGGTTATGAAGGGGGAGATTTATCAAACATGGTGTAAAGTGAAACTGGCACGGTTGCCCCTAGCAACCAGATTCCAATTTTCATTCCTAACTTGGAAAAGGTGGAATGTGATTGGTTGCTAGGGGCAACTAAGCTAGTTTCACTTTACACCATTTTTTATAAATCTCCCCCATACTGTCCACCTACTTTTGGACCACCCTTCTGCATGTTACTATGCCGAATTATGCTGAAAGCTGTTTAGATGGCTATGTTTTTTCCCTTTTATTCTTCTTACAAGCATATAAATAAATGGAAAACTGGGTGTAACTAATCACTTTGTCAATGGGTTGTAACTAGGGATGGTCCGAACCGAGTTCGGTTCGGGTTCGTACGAACCCGAACTCTCGGTAATGATTCCCGCTGTCTGCCCGCTCCGTGCAGCGGGCGGATTCAGCGGGAGGACCGCCTGGAAAACTGGGATACAGCCATAGCCATAGGCTGTATCCCAGTTTTCCAGGCGGTCCTCCCGCCGTATCCACCCGCTCCACGGAGCGGGCAGACAGCGGGAATCTGATTCCGAGCGTTCGGGTTCATACGAACCCGAACCTCGGAGGGTTCTGACCATCCCTAGTTGTAACACTCTAGTCCAGTCAAGCAGGGGAGTAACAGTTACAGGAAGGTATTCTCTAAAACAGATAAGGCTATGATCACCTCAGAGCAAAAGGTGTCAGAAAGTTCCAGTACTTATCAGCTGTTGTATGTCCTGCAGGAAGTGATGTATTCTTTACAGTCTGACACCTGCATTTTGCTGCCACCTCTGTCTGTGACAGGAACTGTCCAGAGCAGTAACAAATCACCATAGAAAACCACTTCAGCTTTGGACAGTTCCTGTCAAGGACAGAGGTGGTAGCAGAGAGCACTGTGTTAGACTTGAAAGAATACACCACTTCCTGCAGGACATATAGCAGCTGATAAGTACTGGTAGGATTAATATTTTTTCATTGAATTTACAAATTTGTATAACTGTCTGACTCTGGTTGTTTGGGAAAAAAATAAATTAAAAAACTATGCCTTTAAATTGTCACCATGGGCTGCACATAGCCCTGTTTAACTGTGGGATGTCTATCTGACAGTAGACAGTGATGAATTTAATGGACCGCTCATGTTTCTGTCATTCTGTGGCCAAGTAAAGTCTCGGCAAATGAATGCTGATCACCGAGATCCCTCGTTGGTTGTCTTCTGTCAGCCTGTGTAAATAGGCCCTAACATTTACAATGTTCAAGAGAAAAGATAATATACAGAAAATAGTAATAGCATTACCACTTATAAAGATGCATTCTCCATTATATGGCATCAATGGTTAACTGAGTACAGATTCAGTCAAGTTTCCTGAGCTTTCGATGTAGGTCACTGTTAAGTATTCATCGATACACCTGGAGGCTCTTGCATCTACTTGTCCACTTGGCACTGAC
Source organism: Dendropsophus ebraccatus (assembly GCF_027789765.1). NCBI lineage: Eukaryota > Metazoa > Chordata > Amphibia > Anura > Hylidae > Dendropsophus > Dendropsophus ebraccatus. Next base: position 32,405,276 of record NC_091454.1, on the reverse strand, counting down.
TCACTTCATGTTGTTTATCTATATACATTTTCATTGTTCAGTTCACTCAACCAAATAACCTATGTCAGGTGGTATCACACATCAACCACGTAAACACATCAGCAGGTAGGGGTAAAAGTACTATTAAAGGTAAATCTTGATATCATTGCTTGTCTTACAAGCATAAAGGTATAAGGCCATGAAGCGGCTTTTAACCTCTATCAAGCACTGTGACTAGATACTCTACGCGATACAGTCTAAAAAATTTCTTTTTTTAGGCTACCCTCACGCGTAGCAAAAGTGGCGGAATTCCGCAGCGGACTTCTCCACCGCGGAATGCTGCCAGCCTCCCTGTCATAATAACAGTCTATGGGTGGCTCGCGCAGCTCTGCTCTCCGCGCTGAAGAAGGAAATGTTCGTTCTTCAGCGCCGAGAGAGGAGCCGTGCGAGCCTCCAATAGGCTGTCATTTTGACAGGGATTGTGGCAGCAGGATGCAATCCCTGACCAGCAGCACAGTCCATCAAAATTTATAATCAAAATGTATGGAACGTTTTGATATTTTGGGCTGCCATGATCTTTCTCCGGCTATATCTTCTGATCAGAGCGGGTGTCAATGGTGAGACTCGCTCTAATCTATACCTTTTGACACGCCTGATGACATGTCAAAAGTTACTTTTAATGACACTGCCCATTTAAGTAGAAAATAGCTAATTTTTACACATACAATGAAGGAGATTGAATGTATAGTCACTAGAGATGAGCGAACCTGGAGCATGCTGGAGTCCATCCGAACCCGAACTTTCAGCATTTGATTAGCGGCGGCTGCTGAACTTGGATAAAGCCCTAAGGCTATGTGGAAATCATGGATATAGTCATTTTCTGTATCCATGTTTTCCAGACAACCTTAGAGCTTTATCCAAGTTCAGCAGCCACCGCTAATCAAATACCAAACGTTCGGGTTCGGATGGACTCGAACCCGAATCCGGTTCGCTCATCTCTAATAGTCACTAGTGAGCTGCTTTTACGAACTAAAAAGATTACAGGTCAGAGACATATTCATGAATACCAGTGATCACTATGTGGCCATGTTTACACAATGTTTTTTCAGCTCCATTTAAAATTACGTCCTTCATTTTGAGTCTAAAATAACGGCCGTCATTTAGAAGTCTGGCCTCCCCTCAGTGCAATGATGGCTGTTGGTACATTATTCTAGTTTGGGGTTACTAACTGGCCTTTGGGTGCGGCTTAATTGAAAAGTCCATTGAATTTAGTAGTACAAAATGGAGAAAGAACGGTGACAAAAGAAAAACTAATAAAAAGCGTCCCCTGTTTGCGAAAGACGTCTGAAAATAATTGTCACGATCATTATATTGACGTCCGCGTTGAAAACGTCCGTTATTCAATAGATTGTGTGCATTGGACGTCCATTTTCCCATTGACTGCAATACATTGCATTGCAGTCAGTTACATTGTGGAAAAAATGGACAGTATTTTAAATAGCAAAATTGTCCACCTTTTCTCTATTTTTGACGTTGTGTGAACATAGCCTGTCAGCGTGTTGCTTTAATTATGCTACTGACACATTCTACAGCACTGTACTGTCCTAATAGGAATCTAAAAGTCAACTTTATGTGTTTTAAATTGTTGGGGGAAAGTAATGTAAACAACATGCAAGTATCCTTCCTTGGTAGAATCCAAGTCCCCAGAGTGACAAGGCAACTGACCTGGGGCCCAAATGATATGACATGTTGATGGGGTGGGACTGGGGCATTAGACATCAGAGATCATTAGTAGTATCAGTGGCTGCATCTAAACAGTTTGTACCTGCATCATTGGTGGCCCAGTGGCCCAATTGGCACCTCTGTAATGTAATCACATCATGGCAGCCCAAGGCCTTTGCGAGGCCTCGGGCCTACAGTGCCTGATCTGCTAGTAGAGTCTGCCTGTGCTGGCACTGATCTTTTATAAGCAATCAAAATTATTGCTTATAATAGGTCTTTAAGCGGCTTAAAATTGCCAATATCATGCAGAGTTGTCCGAACTATTAAATTATGACTTTTCTAATCCCTTATTGTCAATGGTATAAAATCTCAAAAAGATGCCAAAGTCTACAGTTACCGATATTAGGTCACTTGACAGCACAGAAAAAAATATATTTTTTCTAATTTTTAAAGTTTTAAGTACCCAAGTCAGTAGTGTTTGTACTGACCTATAGAATAAACTAAAAATTATTGTCCCACGACTTTTTTTCTGACTTCATAATATATTATATGGTAAAAAAAAAAACTTGAAACAACATGTCTTGAAACAACTAAGCTTTCCATGTAGAAAAATAGAAAGATTGTCAATCTTAGAAGTCACAAATTAAAATTGGGGGGTCAGGAAGAGGTTAATATTCTATATACATACCTATATCTTTGGAATCAGAGTCTATATCTCATAGGAAAATAAATTTTGGCACATAATGTATGTAAGATGTAACTAATTGAAGGAACATTTAGGGAAACAGTCAAAAAAAAAAAAATATATATATATATATATATATATGTATATATATATATATATATATATATATATATATATATATATATATAAATTTAAATTTTCTTCCACCCACATAAAACAGTCAGAATGGGTATAGTTATTTTTCCCTACAAATGAATAGGGCTTAATGGCATTGACGCTATTGCCTTAGGCCTCAGGTTTATAAAAGGCCCGATTATTACCTCTGTTTAACAACATAGCTACTCTATTGATGCCTTACATATATAGGGAAACACTTGTAAATTTTATTTGCCTCTGATATTGAATATGTTTTTTGTTAACTTTGTAGAACAAGCTGTAGAGTCATGAGAGTAACAATGAGGGCTTATCTAATTCGCCTTTTGCCTTAGGTCCTATGTTAGGTCATTGGATGAGATGACATGAATAGCTTGTTCTCAGCTACGTTGTGTGCACATTAATCTATAGGAACATTTTTATATGTTGTACTTAAAGTGTAATTACTGTTTTTAAAAAACTTCTGACATGTCATAGCGTCATGTCAGAAGTGCATACCAGTCGGGTTCCGGCTGCCAATAACCCCCTAGAACGAAGGGGTGTGTGCTGTGCCCCTTTACAGATCAATTCTGTGGCCTGCCCCTTCGTTCTAGCAATCGGCGGGGTTCTCAGCAGCCAGACCCTGACCGTTACACTCTTCTGACATGACGCTATGACATGTCAGAAGTTTTTAAAAACAGTAGTTACACTTTAAGTACAACTTATAAAAAATATTCCTATAGATTGATGTGCACACAACGTAGCTGAGAACAAGCCATTCGTGTCATCTCTTCCGATGACCTTACATAGGACCTAAGGCAAAAGGCAAATCAGATAGGCCCTCATTGTTACTCTCATGACTACAGCTTGTAATGGTGGTTACACTTTTATAGCAAAGATAGAAAACGCAGGGCACTCACCATCTGTTGCAAATTCAGACCATCCGGTTTATTGACAATGTGCAGGAGTAGCGGGGGAGAGACAGGAATGGGTCTCCCCCGCTACTCCTGCACCTTGTCAATAAACCGGATGGTCTGAATTTGCAACAGATGGCGAGTGCCCTGCGTTTTCTATCTTTGCTATTTGGTATTCACATGTGGTTTCCAGCAGGAGCACCGCCGGCACCTGATCCAGCCTACCCCAGGTGTGTCCGTTGTGAGTGGAGCCATCTATCTTTGTTTCTTTCATATAGGTTACACTTTAATATATTTGAACAGTTCTATTATTTATAGGCTATTTTTACTATAGATACAATCTATCACTCTGGATTTATTGTTTAATGCATCACTTGTAAGTGAATACACAGAAATATTTTAGTTTATACAAGATTCCTGATATATTATGTCATGGTGGTAAAACCATTGTATTATGTCTGGTGTACAGCCAAGTTCACGCTGAGTTGGTAATCGGGATACTGTATAGGAAAGGAAAAAAGGACTCCATAGAAATGAAAATTAAAAACATATTCTATGTTTTTAATAATCCAAAATTGGATTTTGCCTCATATTTCCAATGAGCCAAGAATCCCTTTACTTATGGGGAGTCACCGTGCAACCACTTTTTTTTATATTTCAATGTTTCACATAGAGAAGAGAAAGATGGGTCTTCTCCTTTGGCATGGGCAGAGTGGTAACTTAGGTAGGTTGTCTGGTGAGCAAAAGACACCTAAAGCCTTCTGTTCCCTTCCGTTCTGAGATGTGAGGAGGCCGTGATGTTGATGATCTCGATTTAGCCCTTACTTCCAATACATGGAATTTCAGAAAGTGAGTTCTGGCAAGTAGAAGGCTGGCTTCTGCTCATCGGACAACCCCTTTTAGTTCTTCTAGGTTAATATCTTTGTGGAAAAAGTTTACAACATGGGGATAAGATTTTATGGCACTATAATCTATATATATTACAATGGGAAACACACAGCATTGTCAACACATGTGCAATTAAACAGGTTCTGTCATGAGAATACTTTACCTCCCAATATGGCCTTTGTCAGAAATATTATGTACTCTTGCTCTTTGCCAAGTGACATTGTTTTTCCATATATTATACATACATCCCAAATCAACGGGTGTCCTCATCAGAGTTATTGTACTTGCAGGAATTGTCTCCTTGTCACTTCAGATATACTGGGTATTTACCAGAGATGAGCGCAACCCCAGAATGCTCGAGTCCAATTGTACGGCATTTGAATATCAGTGGCTAAAGAAGTTTAATACAGACTTATGGAGCCTGGGAAAAAGTGCATATAGCCTATGCCGAATGATTGGATTTAAGCACGCTTGAATTGGCTTCTTCTCTAGTACCGACACAATAAACGTCAATGGTAAAAGGCTGGGTTCACACACTGTATATTTCAGTCAGTATTATGGTCCTCATATTGCAACCAAAACCAGTAGTAGATTGAAAACACAGAAAGGATCTGTTCACACAATGTTGTAATTGAGTGGATGGCCACAATTTAATGGCAAATATTTGCTGTTATTGTAAAACAATGGCTGTTATATTGAAATAATGGCAGTTATTTACTGTTATATGGCAGCCATCCACTCACTTTTAGCATTGTGTGCACAGAGCCTTTCTGTGTTTTAAATCCACTCCTGGTTTTGGTTGCAATATGGGGACCACAATACTGACTGAAATATACTGTGTTTGAATCCAGCCTAAGGCTATGTTCAAGAGACCGGTCTCTGGCCGGATCATCTCTGGCGGTACGTACCGGCCGGATTATCTTTCCAGCCGAAGAGCTCTGATGCGGGCGCATCAGCGCGCACCTGCATCAGAGCTTCCCATAGCCCACAGTGAAGCGAGCGGCCAGAGCCGCTTGCTTCACTGTGTGAACTGACAGGGCTTTCTACGGCCGGAATTCACTGAATTCCGGCCGCAGAAAACTGACATGTCAGTTATTTGCGGCCCCGTATGGGATCTCGGCCGGAGCGTATACGATGTGTATACGCTCCGGCCAGGATCCCATAAAGAAACAGGCATTGTTCCACTTTGTACTTTTACGTAGTGTGAACATAGCCTAAAGCTGTGTTTTCACAATGGTAAAATGATGGCCATCTTTCTGGACAGCTGTCATTTTTAACAGCAAAAGTCAGCTGTCTTTTGATAATGATGGCCGCAAATAATGTTCATGATAATTATTTGCGGCCGTCTCTTGTCGTTAAAATGACAACCGTCTAGAAAGACAGACATCATTTTCCTGTTGTGAGAACACAGCCTTTAGGTTGAACTTGACAGACTCTAGGGGGGAGATTTATCAGACTGATGTAAAGCAGAATTGTCTTAGTTGCCCCTGGCAACCAATCAGATTCCTCCTTTTATTTTGTAAAGAATCTGTTAGGAATGAAAAGTGGAATCTGATTGGTTGCTAGGGGCAACTAAGACAATTCTACTTTACACCAGTCTGATAAATCTCCGTAAATCTCGCTGCAAGTCTGGTAGTCTGAACGACTGCTGTGTGTATGTAATTCTGTCGTCCCCTTAACCCCTTTGGCTCCCGCCCCACTGTGTCTGTATATACGTTACCTGTCTCCTGCACGGGGTCCCGGCGTCCTGCTCTCCCGCCTGGCCAATCAGTGTGTTGCCCAGCCGCAGCCACTGATTGGCTGGGCGGGAGAGCAGGACAGTGGGACCCAGTGCAACGAGGACAGGTAAGGTATATACAGACACAACAGAGCGGGAGCCGAAGGGGTTAAGCGGCTGGCAGAATTACATACACGCAGCGGTCGTTTAGACCGCTGCAAGTATGTAATCACAGGGAACTGCCAGGCCCTGACAGACTCGCAGCGAGATTTACGCTGCGAGTTGGTAGGTGTGAAGGCACCCTCTAGGTGTTTTTTTTTTCAACCTCATCAACTGTATAACTATTTAATTTTGAAGGGATCTCTGGGGAGATTTACTGTAAGTAGCCTTACAGTAACAATATCCTTTTTTGCCGATAGCAACCAATCGCAGCCCAGCTTTCATTTTACCACAACTTATAAATGCTTCAAAGCTGAGGTGTTATTGGTTGCTATGGGCAATAAAGAAAGTTTGTACTGTAAGACTGCTTGATAAAATAAAAAGCATAGAGCATACAGGAACACCTGAACGTGAGTGCATCAAGGGCTGTAGAGACAACATTAACAATATACGTGCAGCCCTTGCTTTATATAGAAAATAATAAACATGTATACTTACCTGTCCATGCTCCCACGGTGTCTTGCTGCCTTTTCTCCACTTAGTGGAACCGCCACTGACACTTCCTAACCTGTCTGACCAGACACAGCCACAACCACTGACAGACACAGCGAACAGTGATTGGCTGAGCGACCTGTCACTTCAGAAACGGGTTAGGAAGTGTGAGTGGCAGCTCCAGTCAATGGAAAAATGCAGCAGGACACCGGCAGAGCCTTAACAGGTAAGTATACATGTTTATAATTTTCTATACACCGGGTACTCCTCTCATCTTTAATATAAGTTGAAAGACAACGATGATCGGCTCCTCGGCTGATCATTGTCTTTATTACACGGGGCAATATCTGTCCGAATTGGCCTGATTCATTAGGGCCCTTAAGGCCCTATTCTACGGGCCGACATTGAGGAGCCAACAAGCGCTGTCAGCGCTCAATTACTCCTCGTTCCCGGAGTCTGGGGGGGGGGGGGCGCAGATGATCGCTGATCGCCTGGGCAGCCCATAGGATATAGTGGCGGTCTGCTGTCGCCGCTGCTGGTCGACGGAGCGATGGCCGCAGATCGTTGCTATATAAGTCTTTTGTCTTTCAACATGAATGATGTCGGCTGATCGTTGCCTCCCATTCCATGGGACAATTATCGGACGTAACGGCCGAATATGGCCGATATCGGCCGAATACGGCCGATAGTCGTTCCGTGTAATAAGGGCCTTTAGTCTCTTAGTGCTCTTACATTGAAGAATCCCTTTCTGTGTTGGTTTTAAAAAAAAATCTCTTGTTACAGATATAGTCCTGGGGATAAATAGATCCTGGGAGAGATCTCTGTGTTGTCCCGATCTATACCAGTCATTGGGTCACCCTTCCACTGTATTTTTTTTTCCTAAAAGAAATAACACAAAATTATTTTGATAAGGGCTACTTATTTCTGAGTAGTATAGTCAATCAATTCAATTTCTTACTTTGGATATACTGTATACTGTACATAATGTACATGTAAAGGAGTACAAATGTGCTATTTTTAGTAAAGTAACTTACATACATGCCAGCCCATTCCCGCATAGCCTAAAGCTGGTCATTAGGGGTCCAGACTTTGGTTTTTTTTAGTTTTTTTTGCACTCGTTTTTATAACTTTGAGGAAATTAAATTGACTTGTATTGTTTACCCAAAAAAAGAATGGTAATTCATATAATGTATTTGTTTTGCTGACAAATAGCATTTTGTTTCCAAAATGAACCCCTGTATTGTTGTGTTTCACAATACCTAAAGAACAGCCGTTCCTTTGTTGTGCAATCTTATAAATTACAGGTTCTGTCTGCTGCGGTTTACTTTAATTACATCTGATATTAACAGTAATCATGTTGTGTCATTGTGGTCTCTTTAGAGCACAACCCACAGAGGAAGCTGGAGTGTGGCCAAACAACCAGTTCGAAACCGAGAGACTTCAGGCGATGATTCTAGCATCTGCTAATGGTCAGTCTTGTATATCGGTATATGTGGAAACAATGTGGTGTATTTGATCATAATGCTCAATAATGACTCTATATGAAATGTCAATGTAGATTATATGTCATGTAGAAAGCATGGAAACTGACTGTGGTTGATCTGAAATGCAGTTTTACGGGATGATTTTTAGTGGTTGCAACGGGTCCCTTTTATATAAAATATATATTCTTTTAACCTTATGTGCTTTACCCGTGACATGTACCAATTTGTGACAGCCTAGAATTATAATACTGTATCCCTATTACATATTTAAGTACCTTAAGGCTGGGTTCACACTACGTATATTTCAGTCAGTATTGTGGTCCTCATATTGCAACCAAAACCAGGAGTGGATTCAAAACACAGAAAAGATCTGTTCACACAATGTTGAAATTGAGCGGATGGCCGCCATATAACAGTAAATAACGGCCATTATTTCAATACAACAGCCGTTGTTTTAAAATAACAGCAAATATTTGCCATTAAATGGCGGCCATCCACTCAATTTCAACATTGTGTGAACAGAGCCTTTCTGTGTTTTTAATCCACTCCTGGTTTTGGTTGCAATATGAGGACCACAATACTGACTGAAATATACGTAGTGTGAACCCAGCCTTAAAGTAGTTCTATACCAGTTGTACCCCAGAACATCGCTCACTGAGTAAAGAAAGCAATTTGGAGGTTGCCTTTTTATCCAAAAAGGCCGATATGAACCACTTGACCATTAGTTCTTTTTCAATGATGCAACCCGCCCAACATGTTTCACTATAACACAGTGGCATCTTCAGGGGTAAGGTAGCAATGACTTCCTCTTATTGTAGCCCCAGAGAGACTGCCTGTTCAGCCAATCACTGACTGTACTGGGGACCTTCCTTGGCCAGTGACTCAATAAGTAATACTAAAAAGGTCTGTAGATCTCATAGTAGATAAAAGAGCTTATAATAATAATAATAATAATAATAATAATGTTCTTATATGCAGCCATTTATTTAATTTCCACTTAAAGTACATTGTACAGACCGGAACACAGATATTACAGGAAAATGAAAATCAGAAGCTTACAGTCATTGATAACCTTTCTTTTTTTATCCAAAAAGGCTGATATACACCATTTAACCATCAGTTCTTTTTTAATGACGTAACACACCCAATATGTTTTACGATAACACAGTAGCATCTTCAGGGGTAAATGGAGCAATGACTTCCTGTTATTGTAAGCTCAGAGGAACTGCCTGTTTGGCCAATCACTGACTGTAGTGGTGACCTTCCTTGGCCAATGACTGAATAAGTAATACTAGAAGAGTCTGTAGATCTTACAGTAGATAAAAGAGACTTTTACAATAATAATATAGTTATGTGCAGCCATTTGTTTAATTTCAAAAATACATTGTACAGTCTGGAACGCAGATATTACCAGAAAATTAAAATCGGAAGCTTACAGTCACTGTTTGCTTTATTTTCCGTGTTTTGTTTGATAGAGGGAACTAACCAGCTGTACTAATATCCTGCAACTTTCCGGAATATGATCTTGAAAACGATAAGAAAGCGAGTAATTGAAATTCTGTGTTGCATGGTGTTTGACTAATTCTGTAACATGTGACAGTACTGCTTACATTGCATGGAGGCACTGCCATCTGTTACTTGGCTCTCGGAGTGAAGATGTTTTTCCTATTGACAAGATCATTCCTGCAGTTTGCCAAGTACTTGTGTATGCAGCAAACATTGTATATGATCATTTTATAAGGCCAAAATAATTTTTTCAATGAGTATTTTGGGTTTTCTAAGTGTCTGATGTCAAAAGCACGAGCCACTTAATTATATTTCATTTGATCCCTCAAACATAGGTTAATAAATTAGCTTTTTGCCGGGGGCTTACTATTATATCAAGGGTATACCTTTATAGGGCCCTTAGAGAGTGGGGGCCCAGCCCTGGTTGGTACTATCCCCATTTTTACAGGGTAGTGAGATGCAGGAATACTCTATAGAAAAACTATATTTTTATAGTAGAGGAGAAGTTGTCACAAGGTCCTGAAAAGACTATGGACGGGGTAAGAAACACAAGGCATTGGTGACAAAAGCTGGCAGCTCTGAAAGACTAGAAACATAATGGGAGTCCAATTTCTTCCATAAAGGCCATTGACTCATATAATCTTATTTCAAACCACACTGACACTTGCAGTAAGTCACCAATATTTCCTTGTACGCTATGTACTCTTCTATAATGACATACATGGCCTCACTGCAGTATAAAGCTCCAAATTCCGGGAACCCCTTTCTTTAGCTGAGGTCATGCTCTTAATTCAGGTCATTGGAGACATAAACTGAATGAATATTGCTCGAGCGCTGCAGTGAAGGAAGCAGATGTCGGAATTTTAAAGCTTTTATAGCCAGGACAGATCAAATGGGCTCTTTATTGAAGAAGGGGAACGTTGTAGCAGAGTTGAATTTGTGGAGTGTATAGAAACATTTAGGCAAGGATACTCCCGTTGGTGTAAGCCTCTGAGGAAGGATTTCAAATTTTAGATGCTATATTCTGTCGAAGTTGAAACATCCCTTAAATTCAGATTAAGGCTATGTTCACATTACTTAAGAGACCAGCCGTTGTGTGACCGTTGTGTTGGATGATTTTTCCGGCCGCAGTGTTCTGATGCGGGCGCATCACTGCGCGCCCGCATCAGAACTCTCATAGCACACAATGAAGCAAGCGGCCTGAGCCGCTCGCTTCATTGTGTGAACTGACAAGTCTTTCTGCAGCCACAATTCACTGAATTGCAGCCGCAGAAAAGTGACATGTCAATTCTTTGCGGCGCCGTATGGGATCCTGGCCGGAGCGTATATGATGTGTATACGCTCCAGCCGGGATCCCATAGAAGATAAGGCAGTGTGTTCCAGCATGCAAAGTACGCCCGTTTTTGCCGATGACAACAACGGTCATACTTTTACGCTGTGTGAACAAAGCCTAAAGAAGATTTCTTGTTTTTCATGAACATTCCCCTAATTAAGACATGGGAACCTCCGGCCCTCAAGCTGTTGCAAAACTACATTTCCCATCATGCCTGGACAGCCAAAGCATGATGGGAAATGTATTTTTGCAACAGCTGAAGGGGCAAAGGGTTCCCCATCTTTGTCCTTTTCGAAGCAGCCTCCATTTTATCTATGTAGCAATCTGCATTGGTACAGTTCACAGGCTATTACCCTACACAGAGACTCTGGAGATGATATACTTGTATTGGGAAGAGATACATAGCGAAGACACACACTTTTTATAAACTATGGCCTTCGTAAAGATGGAACCCAAAACCATTAGTAGAAATTAATATATTTAAAATATTATATAAATTAAAATTATATTATATATTTAAAATTATATAAAAATTAATACTGCCTTTAAGGATTTTTTCTAAAGTCTACACTAAAAAAAAATGATATTTGTTTCCCGGAGGATCTGTCTTATAGCCATAACCCTAGTCATTACATTTTGATCAAGGGGTCTTGTTTAGGAAATGAGAGCAGAGGTGTTATTTAGAATTCCATTGATTGGTGTAGGGCATGGGTCTCCAAACTGCGGCCCTCCAGCTGTTGCAAAACTACATTTCCCATCATGCCCGGACAGCCAAATCAGCAGGGTGTCTGCCTCTAATAAATTATATATCATGTATACATTTATTTGAAACAGAAGCTGCTGTACGCTTGAATTTTGCATGCAGTCAAAATATGGACCCCGACCTATTTAGGACTAAATAGTCTCTCTTTACACATTCATGTCCTTAAACGATTACTAATAAAAACTTTTGACAGGTCAGACAGACCCCAATATCTATATGACATGGCAAACATTTTTTCAAAGGATTGTAATTAGAGATAAGCGATTTTACACTAAGGGCGGGTTTACACGTATCGTATCCGCAGCGCATTTCATGCTGCGAGTTTGCAGCGAAATCCACTGCGGACACCTGCCCATTCACTTCAATGGGATGACATATTTGCAGCGGGATTAACCCCCGCGGCCTGGGTACATACTTTACCCGGGTCCCCACTCCGGCTAGCTTCGGGGGCTTCCGGCGTCTCCCGGCACTCAACCAATTAATGCGCTGCCCTGCCACACTGCACTGATTGGCTGAGCGCCAGGAGACGCCGAGAGCCCCCGAAGCTAGCCGGAGTGGGGACCCACTAAAGTATGTACACGGGCCGTGGGGGTTAGGGGCGCTTACTTTTGCATACTCGCAGCTGGAGTGTCATTGTATTTCATCCCATTGAAGTGAATGGGCAGGTATGTGCAGCAGATTTCACTGCAAACTCGTGGATTTAGGTGCGAACATACCCTAATAAGGAAGCAAAGCAATTCATTATCTCTGCAATCCGCTTATCAGCTGGCTGCTTTTTAACTGACTGCTGCTCCATGCTGCTCTTCCCCAGGTGCTGGGAAAAGCTGGATGCAGTCCTGGGGAATTCCTCCCAGTATCCCAGGACTGGAACCACCTTTTCCCAGCACCTCAGAAGGAGCAGCAGTCAGTTAAAAGGCAGCAGGTTGCAGAGATAACAAGGCGCCTAGCTTCATTATTACTGTAAATTTGCTCATCTCATTCATGAATCTAATGGGAAGTTACAGATGAAGGTTACCGTGTGGAAGCCCAGATCCACATAAAAATAAATGGAAACTGTTCTTTAAAAGTTAATATGAATTTCAAAGCAACTCTGCAAATAACACATCCTTTTAAATAAAGTTATTCTGATGTAATCTTTTTCCTAATAAGTTCCTATCAATATGCGTCAATGTTCTTCACAAACTAAATGGAAAAACATGATGTTAAAGCTACCAGACACTTATGCCTTTGATTTTACCTTACAGAGGCTGCTGAGGGAACTTCAGGCCTCGGAGGAGGAACAGGAACCATGGGCCTTAGTGCTCGATACGGACCCCAGTTCACCCTGCAGCATGTCCCTGACTACAGGCAGAACGTCTACATACCAGGAAGTACCTTGACACCAACCAATGCTGGAGGGAAACGTGATGGAAAAGGCGGAGGTAACAAGAAGAAATCTGGCAAGAAGGACAAGAAGTAACCATCTTTATGAAAAAGTTTGCTTACACCAACAGGGCAGAATTATTTGAACACTTCCCTATGTGAAAAAAATAAAACTATTAGGGCAAAGTTGAATGTCATCTTTGGACACTAAAGAAAATCAATGGCTAGAATGTGTCATCATTAGAGTTGGATACAGAGGGTCCCCTCCTCCGGTGGATTCTTCTGCCTCCAGCTCTGATGATGAGAACATTATACTAAACCTCGGAAACAAGTGCCCTGTCAATATTAGCTAAGATTTTGTATTAGTGCAAGCTGATTTCATGATGATATGCACTCTTTTTACAAGCTGTTACAATTTGGTTTGCTTCCACATCGACATCTTGTGGAACTTCTTCCATTGTATATAATTCCAGCAAAGTAGTTATTTATAATTTATAAACATTCAGGTATTCGAGAGCGATTCTTGGCTTTTTACCCATTTTCCATTTCGTATTGGCAGTAAGAGAATCGTATAGCGTATTGGCAGTAAGAGAATCGTATAGCGTCAAATTTTGGGTAAGCAGAAATATGTGACCTGAATAAAACAAAACGTTGAGTCTAAAAACTGGATAGTAAGTAAAAAAAAAAACAAAAAAAACAATGGGGGCAGCCATTTTATAGACCCAACTCTTTGATTCGATTATGACCAGGAAATTTACAAGGAGTAAGAATGTATTAAAACATGGGGCAAAGATGACTAGATACTACTGATGCTTCTTAATGGTCCAAATTCTGAGCGTTTGAGTTCATAAAATGGCTACATCCAATGTATGACATAAAAATTTAAGGCAAGTTTTTTTTTTTTTCCTGAAGTATGTAAAAAATTCTATATATATGTAGTGATCGTACAACTACTACTTAAAAAGAGTGTCAATGGTCTTGTGCAGTACTGATTTTAATACTGTACTTATTGATGTGTTTGTTTATTTTCTATGAGAAGACTATGTTGGAGATTTTTGTTCCCCCCCGAATATGGATTAAGAATATTCACATAATTTAATGTACGTGGAACACTAAAGGAAAAGTCCAATTTGCTTATCTCCTCTGGAATAACAAGTGGACTCATTACACTTCTGCACAAAAAAATTGCATGTCTAATTTTCACAAATTGTCTGCAACTCCACCAGACATAGGGAATTTGTTGCATGTAACCAGCATGGGGGTAATTCATTCTTAATATAGAATGGTAAAAGTAAACCAGGTGAAAATGTCTAGGGTTAAAAAGTGTAGATTCACCGCCGGGGGAGGAGATTATGAGACATATATGCCAAGAATAATAAAATTCTTACTTGTACATAAAATTACATTTTTCTTCATGTTATTAACATTAAGATAAAATGACACAAACATTTCTGAGAACTACTGGGTATTACTCAAGAATCATGAAGCATCCTGAGAAAATACACGGTAAAAAAAAAAAAGTTTAGAAACCGGTAAAAGAAGGATACTGACGATGGTTACCTAAAAATTTTTTTTTTTGTACAGTTCCAAAAAAAGAAATGACTGGAGGAGAAACCCTATTTTTTCAATAAAACGATTGTGTGATATTTTCCTACATTAGGGATAATAGATATTAGGCCATTCTCTATAACCAACTATGGCCTAGATGTAATCCCCTGCAGAATTTTAGTGTTGGATCCAACCAATCCAATTTCAAAACTTTATTCAAAAATTTTACTTTCTAGTGCAAGTTGCATACATAGAATGGACTACTTGCGATGGCCTAAAGAATGTTTGTCCATATAAGTAACATGTACCCATCGCCACCAAGCATCATGGACAATCCAGCATGGTTGTAAGCCTATCAAGCCAAAAAATGAATCTGTGAGAAATGTTGAGCTTAGATAAGACTGGTTCCAATTTTGGACCCCTGATGATGATGTTCTCCTCTGATAAAATAGTACACCATCAAGTTTTTATTTTATTTTTTTCGGCCAGGATCTTCATCATTTAGTCTACTTACATCTATGTAAGTCAGTATAAAGCTAGAATTTTTTGGGAACAAATACAAATATTCATGACCCTCCCCCTAATCTTGTAATAGTAACCATTCCCGCTGCTTGTAATAATATTAACTAATGCAGTTATGTGAGTCTTTTAGCGGTAGATACATTTTTTGCTATTTTTTCCTTTCTATCGAAGAAGCAGAAGGTTATGTCATTGTAGAGATGCTTTCGTCTTGTAACTATTAAGTGCTTATCTCATCCCAGTAGCTAACTTGTGGACAGCAGTATTTTACTATTCTCCTATCTTTCTGTGTGGTTTGTGATATCAATGTACATGAGTTGAAATGCATCTGTCCTTTTTAATGTGTCTAATACTGAATTATACCTACATATTATATAAAGATATATATATGCTTATTTCCCTCCCTGTATCCATATAGACCCATGTCACTGTATTACATGCAAGTTTTATACTCTGTTTTTATATTGCTTTCTTTCTTTGGGAAAAAAAAAATAAATAAAATGTTTTCTTCAAGTTGTTGGCGTTGTCGGGTTTTAATTACGCGGCTGCCTCTACGGCTTGCATTGTATTACACAAAGTAGAGATAAGAAGTCTTATATTCTTAGAGAGATTGCCGTCTGGTTAAGCTTGTTAGAGTTGACCCATATTTTCTTAATGATTTTGTGTCTCCTGCTGATACTAATGCTCAAGCCGTTATTCCATGAAATCAGACGAGAGCCGAAAGACAGCAACATTTCTTATTCTTTTACTTACAGAATATGAATACCATTCACAACTAGAGATGATCAAACAGTGGAAAATCTTGGGTTCTCTAGAACTGGAACCTTGTCGAACATTCCGCATTTGATTCCTGATGCCTTCACGGTCCATGGGGAAGGAGGAGACAGCCTGGGTACCACCTGGAATTCCGGGATGCAGCCTATTACCTACAGTAGGCTGAATCCTGGAATTCCAGGCGGTATCCGGGCTGTCTCCTCCTTCCCCATGGACCGGGAAGGCATCAGGAATCAAATGCGGAAGGTTTGAGTTCTATAGAACCTAAGATTTTCCACTGTTCGATCATCTCTATTCAATACCACTGGTAGAACCAATATGAAGAGACACATACAGTATGATGAATGACTATGTTGTTCTATTGGACAAGAAGCAACTATTTACTGTCAACCATGCTAGAAAAATGCAGAGCCATCTGAGCATTTCTGGAGTGTCAACCAGATATACAATCCAACTATTCATTGATACTCGGAGAGGGTTTACAAAAAAAAGGCTACACATACAAATATACTTATATGCTGCTTAAAAGATCACTAGTGAGTCAATCAAGTAGGTGGGGAATGACAGAGATGTGAATAGTTGGAGGCACTTTGACCTCTTAACCAGTTACTATTCATTCTAGATGTGCCAAAGGTATGATGCCTCCCACAACATGACTATCATTGTCACATGCCACACAACTTATCAACATAGGCTTCATATGTATGAAACTACTATAGCAAATAACACATTACTTTAATTATAGTAAGTAGGCCCTAACCAATCACTATAATGGAGGAACCAAAGTGAATGTAATGGTGATCATAAATATGTGTTTTCAGTGATCCAAAGTCCATGTGACTGATAGAGATATCCAAGTACAGCTTTTACAGTAAGAAGGCCTAAAGACTGTTATTTTAGGTAACTTTTGACATGTCCTCAAACTGTTCGCACCAATTCTCACTCCTACTTATTTACACTGAATAAAACAGCCGTTTGGAATCCCGCCTGCCTCAGTGTGTCAATGGGATGCCTCGCGCATCTCCTCTCGCCGACACTCTCTGCTCAAAGAATAAACATGTCATTTCTTTGAGCGGAGAGCTGTGGAGAGCAGAGGTGCGTGAGGCATCCCACTGACACATTGAGGGAGACGGGATACAGCGGCGGAGGCTCTGCTCCAGATTTCCTTCTGATTCACTCAATGTGAACATACCTTAAGATCTGAGATACAGCCATACATTATCTTTGCTCTTAGGTCATCTTTATTTTCCATTATCCCTTGTTCAAAACACTTTAAGGGTGCCTTCACACCTACCGTATCGCAGTAGAAAATCCGCTGCGGATCCGCAGCGAATCCGCAGCAGATTTAACTAAATGAATGAACACAGCATTAAATACGCACTGTCAAATTCGCTGTGGATCCGCAGCCGATTTGTAACTGCGGATTTAATGCTGTGTTTATTCATTTAGTTAAATCCGCTGCGGATCTGCTGCGGATCAGCAGCGGATTTTCTACTGCGATACGGTAGGTGTGAAGGCACCCTAAGGAAGTTTAAGGGGTTGTCTGAAGAGTATATTTTAGGTCACCTAAGTGTTGTGGTCTTTCATGTATCAGAGCTCCTTCCACCTGCTATAGGAACCAAAAAATACATATATCTAAGAGGTCAGTGTTACCAGAAGGCATTGTTATAATGCTAGATGTCCAAAGTTCTAGTTATTCAGAACGTACTGTATTAATCACTGGAACAATCCGAGAGTAGCATTTCTCTTCCTGTCTCTCTGGACACTGCAGGAGATGGACTAGAGAAGTGTATGGACAGGGAGAAAAGTGGGATTTTGAATATGGAGACCCCAACACCCCGACAGAAAAAAACTTGTACCTATTACATGTTGAAAGTTTTTTCTTCTCAGCTCCAGATATAGATAGATAGATAGATAGATAGATAGATAGATAGATAGATAGATAGATAGATAGATAGATAGATAGATAGATAGATAGATAGATAGATAGGCCTGGATCAATGACCCTTTTCCTGTAAGCCACTGTAGTACATCTTACTCTATACTATTCATGATCCTCTTAAATGGTTACCATTCAGGAAATTATAGCTGCGGGAGTCCATACTTTCACAAAATGTTCCTAGGATCTCCAAGGAAGGTCATCAATTGTCATTCCTCCCATCTGTTATGTTTGAACGTGTTCAAAGCAAATGGCAGGGACAGGTGATTTCCAGGATTCTACAACTTTACATTTGGAGTCAGGAAAATAGATTTAATGAGCCTTTGGGGTATGTTTAGGGAGTTTTCTGAAGAAAATGAACTGTACTGTGCCGGGGCTTTTGTATGTAGACTCTGCCAATCTGTCTGCAATGTGTGATCGTTTTCTAGACAATGGGCTATCCAAGTGCACAGTAAGTAAAATAACAGATGACACCATTTCCTGAATGCATGAAATACAATGAGGATGAAACAGATATCATTATAAACAATTATCCATTATAAACCTCTCAGATTATACATTGAAATGCTCTAGAGGGTAACAGAATCATCTTACTATATAAAAAAGCAAATGAAATGTTTAGTAAGTAGTCTAGCAGAGAACTGTCAACTACATATTTCTGCCCCCGGTTTCCACATCGACACCCCCCAATTTCACTGCCTTAATATATACACGTTTTATATATTACATTGCTTGTGTTTTTCCCATGAACAGACCAAGATGGCACGGTCCTTTTGATCCGACACCCAATTCCCGTGCATGGCGCCAGTCTATTCCTGAGCACTGGCCTGACATGAAGCCCTGGGGGTGGGCCATTGATCCTAATGGAGCCTTTTTACAGAGGGGAGGGGGTTTTGTCACACTGGGGGACAGTGCTTCATGTCGGGTCGGTGCTTAGGAATAGACCGGCACCGTGCGTAGGAACCAGGGTTCGGTTTGGCAGGTTCACTGAACTTTGAAGCAAAGTTTGGGTTTGTCCAACCCAAACATTAAACAAACTACTATAAAACAGCTAAACGATTGCAGGAGTTCAGTTGTTTTAGTGCAGTTTAGCAAGTTCACTTATCAAGACTTACCTGTCTATGCTTCCCCGTTGTCCCCCACTGATCACAGCCACCTCCACTTCCTGACTGAGACGGTAATGACAGCCCACTCAGCCAATCACTGACTGAAGTGCTGTCCCGTCTCAGTCAGTCAATGATTGGCTGAGGGGGCTGTCACTCTCGTCATGGAAGTGACAGCCTGCTTAGCCAATCATTAACTAAGGCAGTGCTGCAACCAGTGATTGGCTGAGCGGGCTGTCACTCTTCTCTCGTATCTTGACATCTCATATTTTGACATTTACTTTAGATTTATGGTTAAAAAGAATATAAATACAATTACAGCTCACACTTTACCTCTCTAAAAACACAATTTTCTAACCATCTTTTAGTCTGAGCTTTCATTTGATATACATGGCCAATGACCAATCCCATAGCCTCCAACAGCAGGCATTGGTTATAGCCTCACAGCAGGTCACTCTGATTAGTTTCCTCTCAGTGAATTCATATAGGCTGCTTTAATAAGTAAACATTAAAAAAAAGAATACAATATGTAGACATACATACATATCTCTAGATTTTACTCCATCTCATATTGCAATAAATACTTCGAGGGATACAAGAATTCTTCTGTGTCCCAGGAGAACAGACTCCTCCTCCTTCTCACTTACCTCAGATCAGACTTGTCTCTGGCTGTAAGTCAACTGGCTGAAGCAGAAGCCCTTCCCCTCTAATATGAGACTAAGCAGACTGAGACAAGGCCGACCTTTTAGAAATCTGTAAGTAATAATGCTAAGGATCAGGAGAAACGTAACACCTGAGAACTTAGGATCTCTATACAATTGTTCATTTGAAGGTGTCTATACATGTTTAATAACTGTTGGCTGAACAACATTGTGCACGGCCAATCATTCAAGCTGTACCCAGGCTTCTCTGGTGCCAGCTTTTCCCATACCAGAATAATAGTGTTAGACGGTGAACACCGAACACATCACACCTCTCATCATCTGTCTGTGGAAGGTCAGGAGGCCATCATCAACTTTGAAGTGCCTATACACCTTCAATAATGATCATTCTGCTAATAGTTTTCTCTCTTGTCCTTAACCAAACATTTATATGGTCCCTATGGGGGGAATAAGGGTGACACTCCACCAGGTACCTATGGCATCAGCTTGTCCCTCAGAGAACAAAAATGGGTGAGGAGTGAAAATACATCTTGCCCGGCCCTTATCTTCACTAAGATCATCTGCCAGGAGGCCTCCATGCACCTATACTGTTAACTAAACTCACCATCAATGGAGAGCTTGGCTGACATTAGTACAAAATGTATGAGCACCTTAAGGCAATTAGCAGAACCTGTGTTGAAAAACTGAGGTGTTTCCAATAGCACCAATGGACTCAAGGCTTTAGAAGGTAAGGGGATGAACGCTGGAGAGGCCACAATCCCAGGGATAGCCAACTTTATTGGAGCATTCAAGTAAAAATAACAACGTTTTGACTCAGGCAGGAGTCTTTGTATATACTTGACAAATATTCCTGCGTGAATTGAAACAACGTTATTTTTACTTGGATGCTCCAATAAAGTTGGAAGAATTAATCCTGCTGTTGGACCTTCTTTTTCACAAATTAGCAGAACCTGTTGAAGGAGGAGAATTCAGTCAACTTTAGTCTAAGGTGTATGGGCACCTTAAAGAAGCAGAAGCAGTTCACAAAAAATATTATTAATTGATTAATATTATTATGTAATTGAACGCCGGAAGTCACGCGCTTTCATAGAGAATGCATTGAAGCGGGTGAGTTTCGCCGTATAATCACAGGACAGAGAAGAGGAGTCACAGCAGAGGCGGAAGTGAGCTGCGGTGAGTATACGTGCCAGCGCCTACCAGGGGGGCTAATAATATTTTTTTGTGAACTTCTTCTTTAATCCTGACTGTGTAAGAGTAAGTTCACACCAAGTTTACCCTGTATCTTCAGTGTATATTGTGGCAACTTGTCAAAAAGGGGTGGGGACATGCAGTATACTGTATACAGCATACAGATAGGGGGCCCATTGATTTTAAGAGGCTGAATGTAGACAGCGCCTATTTTCCTAAGGTACAGTCAGTGGCGGATTATAATGTGGGCGGTTTGGGCGGCCGCCCGGGGACCCATGCTACGCCACCCACATTATAATGCACTCTTGTGACCGCAAGCATTGTTTCGCTTGCGGTCACAAGAGTCTCCCGGCTGCCTCCGGTTGATGCGCAGCTGCCGGGGGTGTCCCGTCCTCTCCCCGGCAGCGCGCACATCACACAGCTCCTAGTGCCGCCTGGGGCCCTGACTTCCGGTACTGGGAGCGCACGTACCGTAAGTCAGGGCCCAGGCGGCACTAGGAGCTGTGTGATGCACGCGCTGCCGGGGAGAGGACGGGACACCCCCGGCAGCTGCACATCAGCCGGAGGCAGCAGAAGGAGAGAGAATCGGCGGGGGAACGCAGGGTAGGTGAGTTGTATTTTGTTATTTTTGTGTTATTTACTGACTGGGGGGACCATCTATAAAGGGGAGAAGAGGGGGGGACCATCTATAAAGGGGGGAAAGAGTGGGGCCATCTATAAAGGGGGGAAGAGGGGGACCATCTATAAAGGGGGGAAAGAGGGGGCCATCTATAAAGGGGGAAAGAGGGGGGCCATCTATAAAGGGGGGGGAAAGAGGGGGACCATCTATAAAGGGGGAAACTAGGGGGATCATCTATAAAGGGAGGGGGGAGAGGGGGACCATCTATAAGGGAGAGGGGAGAGGGGGACCATCTATAAAGGGGGGAAAGAGGGGGACCATCTATAAGGGAGGGGGGAGAGGGGGACCATCTATAAAGGGGGAAAAGAGGGGGACCATCTAAGGGGGGGCAGAGGGGGACCATCAATAAGGAAGGGGGGAGAGGGGGACCATCTATAAGGGAGGGGGGAGAGGGGGACCATCTATAAAGGGGGGAAAGAGGGGGACCATCTATAAGGGAGGAGGGAGAGGGGGACCATCTATAAGGGAGGGGGGAGAGGGGGACCATCTATAAAGGGGGGAAAGAGGGGGGCCATCTATAAAGGGGGGAAAGAGGGGGACCATCTATAAAGGGGGAAAAGAGGATCATCTATAAAGGGAGGGGGGAGAGGGGGACCATCTATAAGGGAGGGGGGGAGAGGGGGACCATCTATAAGGGGGGGGCAGAGGGGGACCATCAATAAGGAAGGGGGGAGAGGGGGACCATCTATAATGGAGGGGGGAGAGGGGGACCATCTATAAAGGGGGGAAAGAGGGGGACCATCTATAAGGGAGGGGGAGAGGGGGACCATCTATAAGGGAGGGGGGAGAGGGGGACCATCTATAAAGGGGGGAAAGCGGGGGACCATCTATAAGGGAGGGGGGAGAGGGGGACCATCTATAAAGGGGGGAAAGAGGGGGACCATCTATAAGGGAGGAGGGAGAGGGGGACCATCTATAAAGGGGGGAAAGAGGGGGACCATCTATAAGGGAGGGGGGAGAGGGGGACCATCTATAAAGGGGGGAAAGAGGGGGACCATCTATAAGGGAGGGGAGACCATCTATAAAGGGGGGAAAGAGGGGGACCATCTATAAGGGGGGGCAGAGGGGGACCATCAATAAGGAAGGGGGGGAGAGGGGGGCCATCTATAAGGGAGGGGGAGAGGGGGACAATCTATAAAGGGGGGAAAGAGGGGGGCCATCTATAAAGGGGGGAAAGAGGGGGACCATCTATAAAGGGGGAAAAGAGGGGGATCATCTATAAAGGGAGGGGGGAGAGGGGGACCATCTATAAGGGAGGGGGGAGAGGGGGACCATCTATAAAGGGGGGAAAGCGGGGGACCATCTAAGGGGGGGCAGAGGGGGACCATCAATAAGGAAGGGGGAGAGGGGGACCATCTATAAGGGAGGGGGGAGAGGGGGACCATCTATAAAGGGGGGAAAGAGGGGGACCATCTATAAGGGAGGGGGGAGAGGGGGACCATCTATAAAGGGGGGAAAGAGGGGGACCATCTATAAGGGAGGGGGGACCATCTATAAAGGGGGGAAAGAGGAGGACCATCTATAAAGGGGGGAAAGAGGGGGATCATCTATAAAGGGAGGGGGGGAGAGGGGGACCATCTATAAGGGAGGGGGACCATCTATAAGGGGGGGGCAGAGGGGGACCATCAATAAGGAAGGGGGGAGAGGGGGCCATCTATAAGGGAGGGGGGAGAGGGGGACCATCTATAAAGGGGGGAAAGAGGGGGACCATCTATAAGGGAGGGGGGAGAGGGGGGCCATCTATAAGGGAGGGGGGAGAGGGGGGCCATCTATAGAGGGGGAAAGAGGGGGACAATCTATAAAGGGGGAAAGAGGGGGACCGTCTATAGAGGGGGAAAGAGGGGGACCATCTATAGAGGGGGAAAGAGGGGGACCATCTATAGAGGGGGAAAGAAGGGGACCATGTATAAAGGGGGAAAGAGGGGGGCCATCTATAAGGGGGGAAAGAGGGGGACAATCTATAGAGGGGGAAAGAGGGGGACCATCTATAAAGGGGGACCATCTCCTATAGGATTAGCACCCTCCTCTCCTGACATCCTCTGTGCTGCTGGGACCTCCCCTATAGATCAGCACCCTCCTCTCCTGACATCGTCTGTGCTGCTGGGCGCTGCGACCTCCCCTATAAGACCCGCCCCCTTCTCTCCTGACATCCTCTGTGCTGCTCGGACCTCTCCTATAGATCAGCACCCTCCTCTCCTGACATCCTCTGTGCTGCTGTGACCTCCCCTATAGGTCAGCACCCTCTTCTCCTGACATCCTCTGTGCTGCTCGGACCTCTCCTATAAGATCAGCACCCTCCTCTCCTGACATCCTCTGTGCTGCTGTGACCTCTCCTATAAGATCAGCACCCTCCTCTCCTGACATCCTCTGTGCTGCTGTGACCTCTCCTATAAGATCAGCACCCTCCTCTCCTGACATCCTCTGTGCTGCTGTGACCTTGGGGCAACATCAGGGGACCAGGTGAGGTGGCAATATGTTTATTGGGGGCAGGGGAGGTGGGGTGGGCAATGCTTACTGGGAGTAGCAGCAAGGGACCAAACATTATGTTTATTGGGGCCAGCAGGGAGGGGAGGCAGGCAGTGTTTATTGGGGACAGTGGGGGGGGGGGGGCGCAGTAGCAGATTATAATGTGGGCGAATTGACTGGGGGGGGGGCAGGTTGGGTGGACAGCCCGGGGCCCAGGGTACATTTAGTCCGCCACTGGGTACAGTATATGCTTATGTTGCAGAACAGGAAAACATGGCCGCTTGCACATTTCCTTTGGAAAATGGGTCAAACATTTCACTAGTAGACTATGCTCAACCCATTAAACTCAATCAATGGCCTCGCTGTCTGTATGCTGCAAGTTGACATCCCACTTTGACAGGCTGTGGACATATACTCTGAGCATACAGGGAAAACTCAATGTCACCCGGACAAGTGTTTCTTATGTTCATATCTTTTACTTATTGCATTTAACATAGCACATATGTACATTCATATTGTATGATAGAGTATTATATGGGATCTATGAGATCTTACCGATCTTGTGACCTTATTTACAAAAAAAAAACATATAACCTATGATGGTGTTCTATACAGTATATTTTATTAAAAGTCCTAATTCCTAGCTGTAAATAAGCATACAATTCACACGTTTAGTCGAGATCCCTGAAAAGTACACTTAGGAACATCATTTTCTTGCAAATCGACATCATATTTAGAGCTTTGTTAAATGAACTTTTTTACTCCTTAAGAATAAGGAATCCCTTTAACCCCTTAAGGACAGAGCCTGAAATGGCCTTAATGACAGAGACAAATTTTATGAATATGACCAGTGTCACTTTAGTCATTAATAACTTCGGGATGCTTTTACCTATCCGGCTGATTCTGAGATTGTTTTCTCGTGACATATTGTACTTTACATTTCTGGTAAATTGGAGTCGATAATCATAACAAATCTTTATGAAAAAATCCCAAATAATGTGAAAAAATGTGAAAAACTGCATTTTTCCAACTTTGAAACTTTTTTGCGTATACAGAAAGTGGTTATACCACATAAATTATATATTAAATAGCATTAGCAACATGTCTACTTTATGTTGGCGGCATTTATTAAACGATCTTTAATTTTTTTTAGACAATAGGAAGCTTAAAACATTAGCAGCAAATTTCCAAATTTTCAGTAAAATTTCAAAATCAGATATTTTTAGGGACCTGTTCAGGTTTAAAGTGTATTTGAGGGGCCTGTATGTTAGAAAGCCCCACAAAGCACCCCATTTCAGAAACTGCACCCCCCACACTCTGCAAAAGCATATCCATAAAGTGTTTTAACCCTTTAGGGGAGTCACAGAAATAAAAGCTAAGTGTGTAAGAAATTTGAAAATTTTAATTTTCTGTGCAGAGATTTTATTGTAATCCAATATTTTTCATAATTATAAACCTATTACCAGAGAAATGCACCCAAATAATTATTGCCCCGTTTCTGCAGTTTATAGAAATACCCCATATGTGGCCCTATTGCGCTATTTGACGCAACCACAAGCCTCAGATACAAAGGAGCGCCTAGTGAATTTCAACGCCTCCGTTATATTTGGTCATTTCTGACTGTACCACTTCAGGTTGGCAGAGGCTCTGGGGTGCCAAAACCTAAAAAACACCCCTAAAGGGACACCATTTAGAAAACTACACCCCTCAAGGAATGTAACAAGGGGTGCGGTGAGCATTTGGACCCCACAGGTGCTTCACAGATTTTCCGAACAATATGGCGTGAAAAAAGAAAAATTTTTTTTTTACACTAAAACGTTGTTCTAGCCTTCAATTTTTCATTTTCTTAAAGGGATAAGAGGAAAAAAAAGACACAAAATGTGTAGCGCAGTTTCTCCCGAGTACGGAAATACCCCACATGTGGCGATAAAGTGCCAAGGGGGTGCAGGACGAGCATCCAAAGGGAAGGAGCGCCAATTGGCTTTTGGAAGCTGAATTTCACTGGAAAGGATTTCAAGGGCCATGTCGCATTTACAGAGCCCTCGTGCTGCCAAGACACTGGAAACCCCCCACAAGTGACCCCATTCTGGAAACTACACCCCTCAAGGAATCTAACAAGGGGCACAGTGAGCATATGGACCCCACTGGTGACGGGCACAAATGTGGAACAATGTGACGTAAAAGTAAAAAATTTCATTTTTTCACTTTCATGGCACAAATGTGCCCGTCATCAAGGGGTCCATATCCTCACTGCACCCCTTGTTAGATTCCTTGAGGGGTGCAGTTTCCAGAATGGGGTCACTTGTGGGGGGTTTCCAGTGTTTTGGCAGCACGAGGGCTCTGTAAATGCTACATGGCGTTCATCATCCATTCTAGCCAAATCCAACCTCCAAAATCCAAATGGCGCT
This sequence comes from Dendropsophus ebraccatus, assembly GCF_027789765.1. Taxonomy (NCBI): domain Eukaryota; kingdom Metazoa; phylum Chordata; class Amphibia; order Anura; family Hylidae; genus Dendropsophus; species Dendropsophus ebraccatus. The sequence goes on along the minus strand of NC_091454.1, from coordinate 32,378,854 downwards.
CCTTCCCTTTGGAGGCTTGCCCTGCGCCCACATGGCGCTTTATGTCCACATGTGGGGTATTTACGGACTCGGGGGAAATTGCTCTACACATATTGTGTGTTTTTTTCTCTTTTAACCCCTTGTGAAAATGATAAATTCAAGGCTAAACCAACATTATAGTGTAAAAAATGTAATATTTCATTTTCACGCCACATTGTTCCACATTTGTGCCCGTCACCAGTGGGGTCCATATGCTCACTACACCCCTTGTTACATTCCTTGAGGGGTGTAGTTTCCATAATGGGGTCACTTGTGGGGGGGTTCAACTGTCTTGGCAACACAGAGGCCTTTTGAATGCAACATGGCCCCTTAAAATCCATTCCATCCAAATCCAGCCTTCAAAAACGAAATGGCGCTCCTTCCCTTCGGAGGCTTACCCTGCACCCGAATGGCGCTTTATGTACACAAGTGGGGTATTTCCGTACTCAGGGGAAATTGCTCTACACATTTAGTGTTTTTTTTTTATCTTTTAGCCCCTTGTGAAAATGAAAAAATCATGACAAGATTAATGATTTAGAGTAAAAATTTTACAAAAATTACACTAAATGTTGGTCTAGCCTTGATTTTTTCCATTTCCACAAGGGGTTAAAAAAGAAAATTAACACAAAACGTGTAGGGTAGTTTCCCCTGATTACGAAAATACCCCATATGTGGGCATAATGTGCCATATGGGCACAGGGCAAGCCACCAAAGGGACAGAGCGCCATTTAGAGGCTGGAATGGAGGATGGAGGCCATGTCGCAATTACAAAGCTCCTGTGCTGCCAGGTCAGTAGAAACCCCCCACAAGTGACCCCATTGTGGAAACTACACCCCATAAGGAATCTAACAAGGGGTGCAGTGAGCATATGGACCCCACTGGTGACAGGCACTTACGTAGAACATGTGCCGAGAAAAAAAAAAATACCATTTTTTTCATTTTCACGTCCCAAATGTGGCCGTCACCAGGGGGCCATATCCCCGCTGCCCCCCTTGTTAGATTCCTTATCGGGTGTAGTTTCCAGAATGGGGTCACTTGTGGGGGGTTTCTACTGTCCTGGCCGCACAGAGGCTTTGTAATTACATCATGGCATCCTCTAATGGGAATGGCGGCCATACCTATTTAGCTGGGAAAAAGGGACAATTCTAATTTATTTGGGGGTATTAGGCCAATTATTAGTTTATAAGGTTGGAAATGACAGGTGTCCATCAAACTCAACCTGTGTTGATCCAGAGGAAGGCAAAAAACCCTCGTGAGGCAGACGACAGTAGCCTCATCACAGGGGAAAAATTCCTTCCTGACTCCATAATGGCGATCAGAATAATCCCCGGACCAACGTGACCCCTGAAATAGGAATAAGGGACAGAATTTAGATAATGTAGAACCCCAGTGACGTGTGGTGCGCCTTGAAGCGATCCAATATGCAGAGGCCGGGGTGATCAGGACAGGCGTCACACTGGAAATGGTGTCCTTCCTGATCCCTCTGTTACGCCACACTCTGCACTTCTTCTGGGGTCTCCTGTTCTCCAGTGTGGGGGACGTCACCTGGAAAATGTTGTCCTGGTGCGATACGGGGTCCCTCATATCCAGAAGCGCTGGGTCCGCTTCATGGCTGCTAAATATTAGGGCGCTATTACTACTTCTGATATGTTCGGATCGTGCCGCAAGCTACAGTAGCTCGGGCAGCGAGGGACCGGAAGAGGGGGCGCTGGTATAAAAGTTATCCCCGTACAGGTGGTAACCTTTATCCAGCAGTGGGAAGATCAGTTCCCGGACGATCTCCCCACTAACTCCGAGGATGGGGGGGGGCATCTGGGGGCTGCATTCGGGTGTCCCTTCCTACATACACTCTAAGGGTACATGCACACTGCGGAATCGCGACAGATAACCCTTCGTGCATTCCGCAGTTGGCACCCGCCGGCGGACTGATGCAGGTGCACGTCTCCGTCCGTGTCATAGACTCCATTCTATGCACGGGCGGATTCCGCTCTCCGTCCAACGTGTTCATTCTTTGGATGGACGACGGAATCCGCCCGTGCATAACATGGAGTCTATCACACGGATGGAGACGCGCGCCCCCATCAGTCCGCCGGCGGGTGCCAGCTGCGGAATGCACAAAGGGTTATCCTTCGCCATTCCGCAGTGTGCATGTACCCTAAATCTGTAAGTGTACCCAGAGGTACTCTCACAGAGTTTGTAGAATTTCACACCATACCGTGATCTCTTATTGGGACGGTACTGGCGGAAAAGACGTGTCTGGGGGGCAGCGTACGCTACGCTACTCCCAGACACGTCACTGGATGATGAGGATGAATGGAGGAAAGAAGGATCCCCCCATTCATCCTCACTGGCTGTTTCGGTGTCGGAGGCAATAATAACGTATGCGTCCGACACCGAAAACACCCTAGGGGCCATCTTTATATGGGGACTAGTATATGGGGTATGTAGTGGTGTAGTGTCAAACTTTATTCAATGTAGTGTGGTGTAATGTAGTGTTTTTTACGTGTTTTTTTTACAGTAAGTATAAAAAAAATCTACGCCAACAAAGGAGTTGCTGATAAATGCCGCACTTATGTGCGGCACTTATAAGCAGACCGTGGCAGTAGAATATAGAAAAAAAACACCCTACGCCAAAAAGGAGGAGTTGCTGATTAGCAGCGCACTTTCGTGCGATGCTAATCAACACTCAGCGGCGATAGGGTGCGGAAAATAGAAAAAAAAATTTGGGGAAAAAAAAAACACTTTTTCTACATTCTGAACATCCCTGTAGCTGCTGATAAGTGTATTACACATATCAGCCGCTAGGGGGCAGCAGAGCGCAAAATCCGGAAAATGACGAGGCTGGAGCCGAAAATAGCCGAAAGAAGACGACGAGGACCGCCGGAAAGACCCGAAGACCGAACGGAATGACAGAGGACGCCGCGAACCCGGAAGCCGCCGATCAGGAGCCCGGGACAGGTGAGTAATGTACAAATACCTGCTCTGGACCCCTCGGCTACCTAGCTGAGGGGTCCAGGGCAGGTATTTACTATTTTGTGGGACTCTGATCGCCGAGCCACCGGCCCGATCACCGTGAACGGCCGGCCGGCCGTTCACGGCGATCGGGCCGGTGGCACGGCGATCAACATTACTTTTTACAGTAATGGCGGTCGGTGCCGTCCTCGGACAGCACCGACCGCCATTTTTTTCCGGGTCATCGGGTCACCGATGACCCGGAAAGGTTCCGATCGCCGCTATTGGCTGATCTGAATTGATCAGCCTATAGCAGCGATCGTAAGCACGGGGGGTGTTAACCACCCCCCGTGCCGAGAAGCTATGATGGCCTGCTATGATTTATAGCAGGCCATCTTCCCCGACCGCTGTGTGTGAACACGCAGCGATCGGGGAAACATCGGGCGTAAATTTACGCCCTGATGCGCTAAGTACCAGGGCGCCAGGGCGTAAGTTTACGCCCGATGTCGTTAAGGGGTTAAGAGAAGGTGTTAATATTATTTAGCATATGTGTGTTCACTGCAAATTCCAACAGCAATCTTGCAGTATAGCACATTGAGCATTGAGAGAGCTGTGTGATTCAGAGCTGAGAACGCACTGCCAAAAAGGGGAGGCGAGGAGAAGAAGAGAAAGAGAGAAAGAGAGAGAAGATACAGTCATGCCGAAGACATTTTAACCAGGAACAGACGAAAGGTTATAAAAGGTTGAAAAGCAACGTAATCAACAATAAAAGAAAAAAAAAAAGGCTTTTGTTTCCAAACCAGCACAACTAGTCCTATATGCAGAATCGAGTTCCATACTGTATAAGAGGACATTAGTTAATATATAGGAATCACAGTACAAAATGATCCACTTAAAGGCGGTTTAGAGGTTTCCCAAGAAAAATCCACTTCAATTATTTTATTCATGTACAGCCATAAATCCTCTTATCCCGGGGCTTGTCATTAACATGTGCCTCAATATTTGACATCAAATGTGTGTCTTTGTTTCCACCATCCCGATTGATCCATTGCGGGCAAAAGCTTGTGGAGCTAATTTGATTTTATTATACAGAGAGCCTGTCTGGCTTAGGAGCAGCAGCTGCAGCCACGCTTATGAAATTAGAAATCTGGCTGGTAACAGCGCCAGCGAAGGGAGGGGGAGTGAGCCGGGGACTTAGAGGATTGACCGTATACACACAAAACACAGCAGAGAGAAATGGAGGACAGCCGTGCACTGCGCATAGTCTATACACATCCATATAAACACACAGCTTGGGAAGCTAGGAATAGATCCGGCTCTGCATGAATGATATGGATGACAAGCAGTACAAGCTGCACGCCATTATTTCCACACATCAGTGACTATGCTGTAGTGAAATACTAGACGGTAGCTCCACCTCTGACTAAATTACATTACAATTCACATAGACAAGGTGAAAGCACCGTCCTACGCCATCCATTATGCAGAATAGCAGAATATTCCGATGCGTATTGTTCATCCCCACACAAATCCAATTGCTCAACTGCTGGTCTTTGGTTGCTATTATGCAATGTCACAGACGAGAGGAAAACAAATTCTGTGGAAAAAAACAAGCTGTACCGAGAGAAAGAGAGGGAAAAAAAAATGCTGTAAAAAGGATTGAATAGGAGGAGGAGAGGGAGGTGAATTATGTTGCCAAAGGCAGAAGCAATGAGACAGGAGAAGCATAAGCCGCGCAGTATTAGCGATGACTGCTCCAGTCATTATGTAGCAGAGCTGAGTTGGCACATGATTTGCGCTCATTAATCTATTCTTACATTCCATCACTGTCATGGCGGCTAAACCCCCAGAATAAATCCACGAATCGATTTAACCATGAGCCGGTTTCTATATTCATGCTGTTTGACGTCTATAGGTTTAGTTCTTTATCAGGGGAATACAGCAATGCAGAATTTGGAAGGAAAAGAATCTCTGTCATTAGCGAACAGAGCTGTCAAGATGGGGAGACAAGGAGGGCATTGTGCGGAAATTCATCTTCCTTAGGCTAGGTTCACACTGCGTTTTCAGCATCCGTTTAACGGATCCGTTTTTTTTAACGTCCAGAAAAATAGGGTCAGCAACGTTTTTTGGTCTGTTTTGGTCCGCCAAAAAAAACGGATCCGTTTTTTTTATAATGGAAGTCAATGGAAAAACGGATGCACACAAATGAATCCGTTTTTTGCAATCCGTTTTTCATGCGTTTTTTTAAAAAAACGGATGCGTTAAACGGATGCTGAAAACGCAGTGTGAACCTAGCCTTATCCTTCCTTTTTCTTCAAAAACTTTTATTGATAATGATTCACTATAAGGTTTAAACCTGTTGTCAGGAATAATCTGGCGTGTGTTGAAGTGAAGCATTCTGGGAAATGCTACTAAGTAATGCGCTCGTCTAATAAATGATGGCGATGCTTAAAGGAATTTTACTGGATCGACCTTGGAGGAAGCTCCCATTCATCCACTGCAGTTTGCACATGTGGTAATTCGTTTTCTTTAATATTTGGATTCAAAATCATAGAAGACTTTAAGATCCACCTCTTTTTCCACTAGGGATGTCCTCAAAACACCCAGAAATGATGATGTTTAATACTATTTTATAAGAACAGCCCCCCTTTCCTGGTTTACAGTACTCTCCAACAAAAATCTACACAGAAACAAATATGTGATCTTTCCTCCCAGGTTTCTTTGCCAATGGCATACAAATATGGCATAAAAATTCTAGGAATAAAGCATGCTGCAGACTGAAAAACAGGTTCATCAAACAGTAAAAACCACATACCCTCATGCCGCATTGCATACAGCATAGAAGCTCTATCCAGGGCCGGATTTGCCAAAAGGCACTCTGGGGGGAGTGGGGGGTGGCGGTCAGCGTCTACAGGGCAGTACATTTTTTTTTTTACTCCCTCGCTAGCCATTTAAAGCCACAGCTGGGGGGACACTGGGACTTTTGTGCAACCTAGCGAAAGTGCCCGTTTAAGGGTGATACTATCACTATCCAGCTCACTTGAGTCAGCACACTGAGTAGAGATTTTTAACTTATATATTTATTTATGTCAAAAAAATATGAGTAGGGTTCCCTGTCTAGTTCATAACCAGCCAGGTAAAAAACAATTACTATTTTTTGTTGGTCCAGGACTGCTGGTACCAGTCCCTTCCCAGTACCCCTGTGGCAGTGGATGGTGGGGTAATAATGCAAGGGTTAATGCTAGCCATTTTACAGGCTAATACTAAGCCAGAGGTGTCAAACTCAGGCACCCCAGCTGTTGCAAAATTATAATTCCTATCATGCCTGGACAGCCAAAGCTTTAGCTTGATAGGAATTGTAGTTTTCAACAGCTGGAGGGTCTGAGTTTCATACCTGTGCATTAAGCCCCAACTTAGCAATATAAGCCATATATCAGACAGGTTCCACTACTAAGCTTGGAAAGTGAGTAAAAATACCCCCAAAACATACACCAATAAAATAAAATAAATACACAACCCAACACTCACACCTCACCATTCCTGTATATATTGCATCTTCAGCTGCACTGCAGCCTCCAGTGGTCATGTGATGGTCACCAGAGGCTACAATGCAGGTGAAGGCCCAGCTACTATTGGGGAGGGGTAAGTGAAGTGCTATCAAGTGCTATATGTGACTTAAATGTGCATAATGGTCTCAAGTGGAACCCTATTAGAAGGAGAAAGCTGAGTTACTTAATGGCTTCTTCAGTTCTGTATATACAAAAGAAGAGGATGGAGCTGCGGTGGGCGGGGCCAGTACTGAGGTGGGTGGGGCCAGTGCTGCTAACACATGTAATGTACTGAACTGGTTTACTATAGATATGGTCCAAGATAAATTAAATAAACTCGATGTAACCAAAGCACCAGGGCCTGATGGATTACACCCCAGAGTTCTTAGGGAACTCAGTTCTGTAATTTCTCTACCCTTGTATGAAATATTCAGTGATTCTTTGCTTACTGGTATTGTGCCGAGGGACTGGCGTAAGGCAAATGTGGTGCCGATCTTCAAAAAGGGCTCTCGAACTTCCCCAGGTAACTATAGACCTGTAAGCTTAACGTCCATTGTGAAGAAACTATTTGAGGGGCTTATAAGGTACTACATCCAGGAATATGTAGTGGCTAATAGTATTATAAGTAATAACCAGCATGGTTTTACTAAGGACAGAAGCTGTCAAACCAACCTAATATGTTTCTATGAAGAGGTAAGTAGAAGCCTGGATGGCGGCGCGGCTGTGGATATCGTGTACCTGGATTTTGCAAAAGCGTTTGACACAGTTCCTCATGGACGTCTGATGGGTAAGTTAAAGTCTATCGGTTTGGAAAGTTTAATGTGTAACTGGATTGAAAACTGGCTTAATAATCGTACCCAGAGAGTGGTGGTCAATGATTCCTACTCCGAATGGTCCCCGGTAATAAGTGGTGTACCCCAAGGGTCAGTACTGGGCCCACTTCTGTTTAACTTGTTTATTAATGATATTGAGAATGGAATTAACAGCAATGTTTCTATCTTTGCAGATGACACCAAGCTTTGTAGTACAGTACAGTCTATGGAGGATGTGCAGATGTTACAGGATGACTTAGACACACTGAGTGTTTGGGCGTCCACTTGGCAAATGAGGTTCAATGTGGATAAATGTAAAGTTATGCACCTGGGTACTAATAACCTGCATGCATCATATGTCCTGGGGGGAGTTACTCTGGGAGAGTCACTGATAGAGAAGGATCTGGGTGTACTTGTAGATAATAGACTACAGAACAGTACACAATGTCAGTCAGCTGCTTCTAAGGCCAGTAGGATATTGTCATGCATTAAAACAGGCATGGACTCACGGGACAGGGATATAATATTACCGCTTTATAAAGCCTTGGTGCGGCCTCATCTGGAGTATGCCGTCCAGTTTTGGAACCCGATTCATAAAAAGGATGTTCTAGAGCTGGAGAGGGTACAAAGACGGGCAACTAAACTAATAAGGGGAATAGAGCATCTTAGTTATGAGGAGAGATTAAAATAATTACATTTGTTTAGTCTGGAGAAGAGACGTATAAGGGGAGATATGATTAACTTATTTAAATATATAAATGGCCCCTACAAGAGATATGGGGAAAAGATGTTCCAGGTAAAACCCCCTCAAAGGACAAGGGGGCACTGCCTCCGCCTGGAGAAAAAAAAGTTCAATCTCCGGAGGCGACAAGCCTTCTTTACCATGAGAACTGTGAATCTGTGGAACAGTCAACCACAGGATCTGGTCACAGCAACAACAGTAGATGGCTTCAAAACAGGGCTAGACAAGTTCTTAGACCAAAATAATATAAATGCATATGTATGGAACCTATCACCCCTCCCCCTTCCCTGTATCCATCCCCTCCTTGGTTGAACTTGATGGACATGTGTCTTTTTTCAACCGTATTAACTATGTAACTATGTAACTATGATTTTACTGGTCAAAGCTTGTGGCTTAAAGGGAACATGTCATCTGTTTTATTCTGTGCTCATCCACAACAGCAAGAAACAGATACAGGCAGCGGGAATAAAAGTTAAAAGATCCCCTAGGACTTGGGAATTTATTCATGGGGGGCAGTCCCCATGGCTGTTCTCTGCTCCACCAGCACTAAGTGATGGATCCCACTCTAGGCCTGCCTGAGAGTTTCACAGTAAATCTCAGCATTTCAGCATCCTGCTCAAAAGACACTGATGAAGAAAACACAGTAACTTGTGGACTCATGGATCAGTTAATTTCCCTTGCCTTGGTTTCCTAATTTTTGGGATCTGGTGCACGGAACTGCCTTCAAATGGGCATATTTTGGCTGCAATATGGAAGAAAACAGGAGAAGTCCAGTGATTTATAAAATTTGTTAGCCGGCAGGGGGGGGGACATAATAAACAATCACTACTTACCTCTCCCCTTGCCTCCAAAGCACTGCAGTACAGTCTCCAGGACCTCCGCGAGAAGGCATTATCCCCCGAGTTCTGATGTTTTCACAACTCGGGGGAAAATACCTGACCCATCGGCCAGTCACTAACTGGCTGAGTGGGCAATCCATCAGCCGGTGATCCCGGAGCCTAACATACACTATAAATAAGAGCCCATGTTAGCCACCTCAATTTTTACATCAATTGTTTGTACCTCCATGCCTTGTAAGAGCATACAATAATTTACTGGTACTTTATCTGGCTGTTGGGAAAAAAAATCTGCTTAAAACACCACTACTTTAGTGGGCTAGTGCATGATGTAGGCATTGACTGCTTCACATTGCTGGTACAAGTGGTCCATATACAAGGTGAAATTTCAGTAGGTTGGAACATTGCAGATGGGCAGACTGTTCTTTTGTTACAAGTCCATCTTAGATAGCATGGCAGTGCTTTATCTTAAAGGGGTTATCCAGCGTTACAAAAACATGGCCTTTTCCTTCCTGAGACAGCAACACTTTTATCTCCAGTTCAGGTGTGGTTTGCAATTGAGCTCTATTCACTTCAATGGGGCTGAGTTACAGAACCTCACCCAAACTGGAGACGAGAGTTGCCATGTTTTGTATGGATAATCCCTTTAATCCCCTATTACACAGAGCAATATTTTAAAAAAGCGAGTACCGTTCCCCGCTCGCTGTACTTCACTATTACATGCACAGACAGTGAGCAGGTAGCAGAGGGAAGGCTACCCGAACAATCCTTAGATCATTCAGGCAACCCATTGAAGCAGCTTAAAGTCCTATTAAACACAGTGACGCACTACAGATCATTGCGGATCTTTCAGCATGTGGAAAGACCTCAATCAACTGACATTGTGCATGTCAGATGATTGTTGCCTTTCAACATGTGCTATAGGACCTTAAAGGGGTACTCCAGCGGGGGGGGGGGCTATTTTGGGATCTGGTCAGGGAGGAGGTGGCTGAGAGAAAAGACGTCCACTTACCTCACAGGATCCAGCGGCGGGTCCCGTATTGTGGCACTCTGGTCCCCGGTGCCCGGCCGCTTCATGGTGTCTGACACGGGCTCGAGATGTGACGTCTCAAGTCCGCTCAGCCAGTCAGTGACAAAGGCGGGATCCATTTCAAGTTACGTCTCGAGCCCGCGTCAGACACCAGGAAGCGGCCAGGAATCGAGGACCGGAGCGCCGCGATACGGGACCCGCCGCCGGATCCGGGGAGGTGAGTGGACGTCTTTTCTCTCAGCCACCTCCTCCCTGGCCAGATCCCAAAATAGCCCCCCCCCCCCGCTGGAGTACCTCTTTAATACATGTGAAATGAGGAATGGGAGGTGTTCATTGATGAGAAGGAGCTGGACAAGTACCTGTTATCAGAACCAAATCTGTACAATAGGGAAGGTGTTACTGCTGCCCCCTCCCCCCTCGGATAACTCACTGGCATGGCCAGGCATCAATGTTATTGATCTTACGCCAGCCCCCTTCTTCATTGCCACACTCCTCCACGGATGTCTTCTCCTCCATAATACCCTTCTATTACACCTACTATTACCACTTGTACCACCACCATAGCTACCAGTCACCCTATTGCCACAACCACCTGGAATACCATTGCTACTACAATTTCCTTGCAGAAATGTTCCGCACTATGTGAATACGATTTGTAAAATCTTTCCACATACCTTGTCCTGTAATTCCCCACACACTTTACATGTGCAAATTTGCAAGTAAAATCTATCACCTTTATGCGCCCTCTCCCTAAAGGTAATAGGCATGAATTGATGAGATCTGTGTCTAAGGCATGAATTTTGTGAGTTTTACTATAATTATATCATTATATTTCAGCGTATATAAGTGTATGGTATTTGTACTGTAATTAACATTGTATGAGAACTCTGCACAACAGTGACAGCTTAAATGTATTATAGTCTGCAATTCTGGCACTTCATCAAAAGATCTACTGCAATGGAACACATTCTCTTTGATTCTGCTTTTGATGTTGTCCGTTCTTAGATCATAAAGCATTACCTTGTTATTAAACTTTCACTACATTAAAAATCATCTATAGAAGGTACATTTTGCAACATACTTTTTTGTGCTAAAAAGGTTTTTTTTTTTATCTGTATGCTATATATGTTTCCCAATATGCATGGTCTATTGCTTTTGCACGGGAAGTTCCCCAGGGTCCAGATGAGGCCACTTTCAAGTTTTCTAGACATTTAACATTGAAGGGGTTATTCAGCATTAGCAATTTTTTAAATATAATGAGAACATAATAAACATCTTATTCTTACCTCTCTGCGCTCCCCCAGTGTCCTGTTGCAGCATCTCCGCTGTCTCCTGCTGACTGCAGCTGCTGCCACTTCCGAGATAAACTCATCTCGGGAGTAATAGACTGCTCACTCATTCACTGACTGAGACAGGACAGCGCCGCGGCCAGTGATCGGCTGAGCAGGCTATTACTGTCGAGACAAGTTCGTCTCGGAAGTGGTAGCGGCTCCTGTCCGCAGGAGACATCAGAAATGCTGCAACAGGACACTGGGGGAGTGCAGAGGGGTAAGCATAAGATGTTTTTTATGTTCTCCAGCAGAATAGCATTATATAAATAATTTCCTAACACTGTAGAACCCCTTTAATGGCCTCCTCACAGGATAGGCCATCATTGCCTGATCAGTGGGGTACTAACACCCTACCAAACAGAGTAAAGGCTCCAGAACATGCCCAATGAACATCCAGAAGCCTAGGCTCCATTCACTGTGTATTTTTGACTCTAATACTGCAATAGAGCTCCCAATTACTTCAGTGGGAGCTATGCTGCATTAGCCCAGAGCCACAACTACACAATGAACAGAGCAATTGTGGTAGCAAGCAGGGATGGATTAACTTTACTATGGGCCCCGGGCTGTTCACCAAGCTCGGGCCTCCCCAACCCACTGTAACTATGGCGGCACTAACTTAAGTCTTTTTCCTCCATAATGCAGCTTGTAAAGGACCTGTGGTGACATCATTGTCACATGATAAGGTCCTTCAGTATATTCTCTAATGTTACTGCATTGTCTCCTGGCTGCAGTTTTGCCCTGATTTGTGCAAAATTGCGGTAAAAAGCAGCAATTTTTATGCAAATCATGGCAGAAAATAAGTCTGTTTGGGGGGCCATGGGCCCCTCAGGAGTTCGGGGCCCCGGGCTGCAGTCCGAAACAGACCTATTATAATCTGCTATTGGTAGCAAGCAATTCATATGACTGTACTACCTAGAGGGCAGATTGAAAAGTTGTCAGCTGTTGGTTTCACGCTCTATGCCATGAGTATACATTAGAATACCATCTAAAACACCCATAGATCCTCATATGCCTGTCAGAGACCAATGTATAATTTTGGCCTCTATTCAGGATGCATGCAACAGGGTCTACGGGATCGAATAGTATGCACATCCATGCTATTCCATTGGGATGGATAATGTGGTATACTTTGCTTTACTATAAGACCCTATGTATGGCAGGTACCACCAAATAGCATCTATCCATATATACAAGCAATATGTTCCAGAAATAATTGATACTACATTTGAAACTCATTCCAAAATTGTAAAGATTAAAGCTATTTATTCCTTAAGTTGTTCTTTCCACTTGCCACCAAAACAACCAAGATTAGCATCTACAAACTACTCTGCTTGGGGAATAAGTCAACTCTGCCTGATCTTATGTGTGGCCTTTTTTGAGGAGACTTCTGAATGATTGGCCAATATGGGTAAGATATGACATACTTACAAATCAAAATGTATAAATTGAGCGAAGCAGCCGGAAATTCGTTTCACGAGCTTCGCAAATTTTGGGTCAAATTCGTTAATATTTGCAAATTGAATTTTAACGAATTTCAATGAAACAGCCAAACTATAGTAGCTACAGTACTGTGACTATTACAGAAGGACAAATGTGTTAATGCAAGTTCTTGTAAAAGTGTCAAAAATGGGAAAAACACAATTTAAAGAAAATGTTGATTAGCCAATCTAAGGAAACCCAACTTGTATAACACAGAAAAAGTGGAGTGTGAGCACTGATTATGTAAGGCGCACACTCCGTTTAGTTATGAATTTTTTTTGGGAAAACAGTAGGAGTGGAGTGCAACCACTATTAATTAAAGGCGCACACTCAATTTACTGATCCCAGTAAATTGGTAATGAATAATATGGACTGTGTCTTCACTGGTCCCAATGAATTCCTATAGGCACCCAGTTACTTGGTAAACTGGACACTTGGTTTGCAGCTACAACAAAAAATCACCCACGGTCAGCCCTCCTATCCTATCCTCTCCTCTCCTCTCTGTCCTGATATCACTCTGTTAGTCTCTCCCTGCTCTGCTCTAACTGCCTGCTGCCATCCTGCTCTCTCCTCCACACAGTCGACTGGCCACCTCACTAAACGAACCGCCTAATATAGAGGAGGAGGTGCTGATATCACAGAGGGGCCTGCAGCTCATTGGACGGAAGCTAGAGATTATGGTTAATCCCTTTCTCCCACCCAATGAGGCTCTGCTGATTTCCTTAACAAATTGGCAGGAATTTGTTTAGCAGAAAAAAAGCAAATTGACGGCCCGATTCGCAGCAAATTTTGATTCCCGGATTCACTTTGCTTATCTCAAGTAGAAGTTATTCTGGGAATTTGAGTGGCCTTACAATAGCACCCCTAGCGATATATTTTCTCTTTGAAAAGAACACTTTAAAAAATAAAACTGTTAGTGTACCGCGACCTACACGATAGGAAACAGAGAGTTACCTTTAAAGAAGGATTGAGACATGACTAAGGATGTTAGCCAAAGCAAATATGGAGGAACTTGGGTGTCTCTCCCTTATGGAGAAGACTCTGGTTTGGCTACTATCCCTAGTTTATTATGTTTGGACATTGCTACCTTATAGATGGCGCTAGAGAGACAGTTTTACAAGAGATGTCATTAATATACTTTTTTCCCATGATGCATTGCCTGTAAGTCTCCAAACACAAGCTGTGCTTCTTCAATCGCCCAGTATCCCCCTTAATAAGTGATCTTAATTTATACATTAGGATTAACCTTCTCTTCCGTAGTACTGTATATCCGATATATAGCTTTTATGGTCTTATTTTAAGATCTCGGTCAGAAAATGGTTAACCCTTCCCAAATATTTGCAAGGTTATGAAATGTGTTTAATATTTCACATGAGAAGCAGAACCATTTCCTTTTGGAAACAAAAGCTCAGCTCCATCTGTATTAAACATGCCTGCAAAGTACCACTGGGAACTTATATTTTCCAGAACACATAGTTTATACTTGCCATATTATACAAAATGTGCAGCGTCCTCTGCCAAGAATACTACAGAAAAAGTTTAACATTTGGCTATAAAATTAAAGGACTGTTAAAACACTCGCATTGATATAGCATGCCATGTTATGATCCCGCACACTTGTTTTACCAATGTCAATGACCATTCATCATGTTTCACGATAATCCCCCACATTGATGTATATCACAGCTGCTCTTTCACCTTTTTAAGAATAACCTTTAATTCCCCCTCCCCCCCATTTTATGTCAGCTTGATGCTAACAACCATTGAGAGGCTGGCCGGCCACCAGAATTTATTCCTGATTAAAATATGTTCTCAATTAGTAAAATGTGGGGTAAAACCAGTCACATTTCAGCCGTTTCAAGGGAAGCTTGAATTTCACTGAGATTGGTAACATACCATGTGGTGACAGGACCATGTTCTAGAGTCTTTGTTAAAGATTATCAAATTGCTAGTACTAAAGAGAACTCTCATGAAAGTATAAGATTTCCAACATAATTATAAGGAGGTACGCAGGTCTAGCCAAATGTTATTCAGCCAACTGGTAAATGCACAATTTCTTAAAGGGGGTTTCCATGAATATACATTGATATCCAGTCCTTAGAATAGACGATTAATTTATGATCACAGAGGGCCCAATCAGTTGGTAAATGGAGTATTTTCATATTTCCAGGCACAGTTACTTGTAAGGATGAAGGCTGGGCACTAAGGAACTCCCACATCTGTCAGATATGGGTGTCCTTATGGTCAGATCCCCTCTGACCACTCATTAAAGACCACAATTATGGCTGGAACATGGCCGCAATTTTAAAAAGCCATATTGGATCAAGGGCATTATTTTTCCAATGGAAAGGTGGTCATGAGTCATATTAAAGAAGACCAGAATTTTCTCAGAAACTTATTGCCTCAATCAGATCTCTTGCGCTTAATGTGTTTCAAATGGTATCAACTGAGAAATCTGCAACAATGACCAGGAATTTTTCTTCTGATGCACAATGCTAAGAGATCTGTGCATATCTAATTTGGGAATTGATATCTGAGACAATCCTGGTCTTTGATATGCTACATGACTTCCTTCAATTGGAAAAACTTGCCCTAGATCCAATATAGCAGCTTTCAAGAAAGGCCCCAGTATTATCTGTTGGATTATTCAGATATATAATTTTCCCTTTTGTTCCTGAAATAAAAGGGTGTTCTGAGACCTTTGACTCACCCTGTACTTGTTACCTATAGCATCAATCTATAAAAAGTTGGATCACTCTGTAAGTTCTGTCTATTGCATTACTTATTTAGTACTCATCTTATCTTAAAGCTTATAGTATGAAGAAGAGAGCGCCAATTGTGGGACCCAGGCGCCATTTTAAAAAAAATAGACTGCACCACTGGGATGTATGCGCCGACCCCAACCTGGCAGGTAGTGAAAAAAAAATCACTACTTCAACTGGTAAATTCACTTTAATAAGGTTGAAAAAAGAGTCCATCAAGTTACACCTATAACCCTACTGTTCTGATCCAGAGGAAGGCAAAACCACTCATAAGGTGGATGCCAATTGCTTCATCACAGGGATTATACATCATCTATACTTAGCAGGTAGAATTATGCCTTAGGCCACGTTCTCACTTTCTGTAATTGCAGACCCACAATTTCAGGCCCATTCATTTAAATGGCTCCATTCACACGTTCCATACTTGTTACGGGGCCATAATCCATGTCGCAGAAATAATGTGCATGTCCTAGCACAGACCTACAATTGAGGCACAGATCACTATTCTGTATAGAATAAGTCTGTGCATTACGGACAACCTACAGCTACCTCTCCATAAGCGGTCATTGCTACAGGTCCATGGCTACGGACAGTTATATTGTTCAGACACAGAAAAAAATACTACAACCCTATATTTTCACACTTTTTGAGCTACATACTGATTTTTTTTAACAATCAGCATTTTTAAATAATTTGAGATAAATTTTTCACTAAGAATTTAGCCAGAAGTAATTCTTCCAAATTATCAATTATAAGCGGCCTTCAAAGTAACAGAAGACATTCGTTTCCCCTCAAGTTAATTGCAGCCCTGTGTTGCTACTCAGATATTCAGTGAATACATTAGGAATGTGACTACTGAAAGTTATATGATGTTTAATTCATGGGCAAAGCTCCCGATGGATGCATTAGACACGCAACGACTTGAGAGAAACACCAGGAAGCCAGGTAGCCAGGAAGAGTCTATGTTTTGTGTGATAAGTGTAAAAATAGAACACATGAAAATAAACTATTGTGTTGTAAATATTACTATGATAAACAGTACACGGGCTGACACAATCATAGACGGCGCCATTATGTATACAAAATACATTATATAAAGGGAATCTGTAGAGTAGTGAATTAGTAAGATGTCCTAAAAAAGCCAAATTAGGTGGTGGATGCCAATTTAAGGGTCAAAGGTATGTGGCGTGTCTCTGCATCTCAAGTCTCATGTTTAAATGTCGCACACACACGTCTAGAAGGGACCCTTGCAAGCCAATGGTTGCCAATCCTAGTGACCTTGTGGGGAGACTGGGGAGGTATCCATTGAACCCCAGCTCACTGTCTTTACCATCTTACTTCACAAGATACATTCTATAGAGTTAGAATGGAGCTAATCTTGTGCGGCAAGATGGAGATGGCAAAGTCAGGGAGTGAACCACATAACTGACTCAGACACCAACCGATGAAAACTTCTGACATATCTCTGAAATAAAGTTTTTTAGAACGACAAGGACACTTTAGAAAATCCATTTCTTTGATTCTGCCTCATCCACCTCCGTCACACAACTAATGACATTGAGAAATGATTAAATACGGTAGATTGAATCAAATGAATAGTCTTTTGCTCATAGGTATAAGTTTAGCGTGATTCCTCCTCCACATGCAGATGAGTAAACCCATGAGCAAGAACATATTCACTAAAATGAAGCTTTTGCCTTCAAGCTAAATTAGTAACACCTCTTACTGCCTTATTTCTGTCAGGCTTTCACCGCGGCTGACGTCAGTGTGATTTAGTCAGTCTATATCAGAACATTGCATAATAGGAAGCTGTATTGTGGAAGACTCAGGAAAAAAAACAATATTTCAACAAGTGCAATGGCAAGTATGAAGTGCTAGTTCCTGGGGGTACAACTTTTAACACAGTGTTTTAGAGGTAATTGGTCCAACTATGAAGGGCAGACAGAGTGGACAGCTGTCTATGGCACTTCCAACCAATATAGAAACATAGAAGATTGTCGGCAGAAAAAGACCACTGGGTCCATCTAGTTTGCCCTTTTAGTATTTTCTTTCTTATTATCTTAGGATAGATTTATGTTTATCCCAGGCGTGTTTAAATTCTGTTATTGTAGATTTACCAACCACCTCTGCTGGAAGTTGGTTCCAGGTATCTACTACTCTTTCAGTAAAATAATATTTTCTCACGTTGCTTGCTCTCATTGTGTCCTCTTGTTCTTGAGCTCAGTTTTTTACTACAAACACTCCCTCTTAAACCTTATTTAGTCCTTTAACATACTTAAAGGTTTCAATCATGTCCCCCCTTTCCCTTCTTTCCTCCAGACTATACAGATTCAAATCCTTAAGCCTTTCCTGATATGGTTTATTCCTCACACTCTCCACCATTTCTGTAGCCGTCTTTGGACCCGTTCTATTTTATCAATGTCCTTTTTGTAGGTGAGGTCTCCAGAACTGGACACAGTATTCCAGATGTGGTCTCACCAGAGCTCTATACAGCGGGATCACAATCTCCCTCTTCCTACTGGTTATACCTCTAGCTATACACGCCAGCATACGATTTGCTTTCCCCACCACCTGGTTGCACTGGTGACTCATTTTAAGGCTGTCAGAAATCACTACCCCTAAATCCTTCTCTTCTGAAGTCTTTTCCAACACAGTACTGCTGATGTGATACTCGGATAGAGGATTCCTCCTCCCCAAGTGCATTATTTTACATTTGGAAACATTGAACTTCAATTTCCAATGTTTGGACCACTTATCTAGCAAAGTTAAATAATTTTCTATATTACTGACACCTCCAGGAATATCAACCCTATTGCACACTTTTGTGTCGTCAGCAAACAGACAAACTTTACCTACCAAACCTTCTCCTATGTCACTCACAAACATATTAAAAAGAATAGGACCCAGAACAGACCCTTGTGGCACACCACTTGTAACCAGTCTCTGCTCGGAATATACACCATTAACAACAACCCTCTGATCTGCCGTGATGCCGTGATAACGAACCTATAACAGGTGTAGCCAGGTTTGCTGACATGCGGCCGCATACAGAGAAGTATGTGGGCGTATGCCCTCTGACAGTGCTCCCAGGCCTGTCCCGCCCCACGTACCTCGCTGCACGTACCGTGAGAATGAATGCACCACCTACGCCATGCTCCATGTTACCCAGCACTGATTGGATGCACCGCTTGCGCCATGCACTGTGAATGGATGCACCGCCTGCGCCATGCACTGTGAATGGATGCACCGCCTGCGCTGTGCACTGTGATTGGATACACCGTCCTGCATCGCCTGTGCAGTCTACGGCGTCAAGCGTAATCTAGTCTGTGTCTCAAAGGTGCCAATGCTCCTGCTTGCGGACCTGACCATACAGCAAGTTGGTGAGAATGTAGGAGGGGGGGGAGAGGCTGCTGGTGAAGGGATGGGGCAGGGGGACTGGGGTTGTATGCTGGTGAAGGGATGAGGGGCCAGGGGGGACTGGAGTGTATGCTGGTGAAGGGATGAGGGGCCAGGGGGGACTGGGGGTGTATGCTGGGGAAAGGATGGTGATTGGGGGTATATATTTTTGTTATTTAACCTAAAATATCCCAAAATTATGTTTTGTGTTGTTTTTGTCGAAGTGACACACCTGAATTATGTATGTTTTTTGCCGAATTTTGACACACCAAGCTGAAAAGGTTGCCCATCACTGACCTAATAAATTTTAAACGCTTATGTTCTGCCTTTAAATTTTTTTGCACAGCCACTGACAGCCAGACACATTTGTTGCTAATGCCAAAGACACCAGGAGACAACAAGCACTTCCTTATTTGTTTATCTATTGAGTGCTGCACCTAAGGGGTTAAACTGATGGGATGTGCCATAGCTGTAGGTATAGGTAGCATTAGGTGTGGGTGGCGTTAGCAGCACATGTCTTAGTGGTTGGGGAAAATTGGGTTTAATGGGTGTTTATAATGCAGGATTATCATTAAAGAGAAGTGAATGGCCCGTCTAAACAGAGCAAAGCCGCCGACCTCTTTTCCGATCCTGGACGCTCCATCCCAGGTGTCTGGCAAAGCTGGATCCAGTCCTGGGAAACTAGGAGAAACTTCCCAGCACCCGGTGTGGAGTGCAGCCAGCATATCAGCTGACTGGCAAGCAAATAAAGTGCTTCGCTTTACGTGTAATGTAAATTTGCTTATCTCTAATTAGCCAGTAACCGGATATATTGGGCTGGTTGGGCACACTTCATACAGTCAATAAAGTGACACATTTGTTTCGGGTCGTAAAAGACACAATCTAAAATAAGTGCTGCAGTCTGCTCCTTTAATAGCCAAATGTGCCCAAAGATGAGAAAACACATTTATTGTTAATAATTAATATCCTTCCTAACAATAAATTGGAATTTAATGAGGTTCTTAAGGCTGTTTCAACCATCTGGTAGAGTGGTATCAGACAATGGAGAAATTAACCTTCCACTGTAAAATTGTACTGACTTAAAAACTAGCAATATAAGTTATGGGTAAAATTTATAGACCTTATAAACTTATCAATAAATTTACTTCATTTCCAAGTTAGTTTACTCTAATATAGCATTTCAGCCCAGCCTAAAGGATCTTGGGAAAACACAGCCCAGCATCTGTGCAATGAGTATATATGTGACCAGGGAGGTCAAACTACAAAAGACTTGAGATTTTAAAATTGAAGAAATTTACAAATCTCTATAACTTTCTGACACCGGT
This sequence comes from Dendropsophus ebraccatus, assembly GCF_027789765.1. Taxonomy (NCBI): domain Eukaryota; kingdom Metazoa; phylum Chordata; class Amphibia; order Anura; family Hylidae; genus Dendropsophus; species Dendropsophus ebraccatus. The sequence goes on along the minus strand of NC_091454.1, from coordinate 32,358,623 downwards.
TGATCTAAAAACTATTCGTTTGTTTGTTTGTTTCTCTTAAGTACTCTTTTAACTTATAGTATTAGGCGATTAATCCAGCACTCACCCAGTCACAGTGATAAACAGTATAATTTTATTATGATATGTGCATTAGCAGGGAGGGAGACACATAGGTGAAGGCCCGTCTCCTGAAACAACCATTTCAGGCATTTGCCCTTCTTCCGGCCAGAAGCTTGTGACCTTAGTGGGAGGTGCTGACCTTAGAGGAAGTGATTACAAAGTATGAAACCATATCAGAAGCTACAAAATACATTAAAATCGTTACTTTTGTTTATTCCTAGAGGTCTGAAGGCATTCAACCTAGAAATCCATTTACTTTTCTTTGATGAAGAGCAGGCGATGTCTTTTACCTCCATTCTTTGGGGGTTAACCGTTTGTAAGTTTTGTAAAGAAATCCCCTGCAATGTTCTGTACTGTTATCACAAAGAAAAGTATTGGAAGCTGCAACACAGCAATATAAAACACAAAACCAAAAAAGAAAAAAAGCCTGAGAAAGAAAATGCTCAGCACATCCAAATTATATAAATATGTATATATTTTATTAAAGCAACTTAGACTAAAACATAAAGAGACTGTATACAGAAGTAAAATACAAACTCTAGGAGGGAGATCATGATAAAACATTCCTCAAACCAGGGTTAATTTTTCACTAGATGGCGACTACACAGGTAGGCCGGGTTCACACAATATACGACACCGCCCGTTCTGTGACACAGCCGTGTCACAGAACTGCCGGTGTCAGTGAACTTCTTTTTTTTTTTTATTGGGATGTGGGCACATTTGTGTGTGCCCGCATTTCAATTACCCATAGTACACAATGTAAAGTTCGGCTGGAGCTGCACTTTACATTGTCTGTACAGTCAGTTTTGTGCGGCCGCAAGGAATTCCAGCTAAAGTGTATACAGAGTGTATACACACCAGACAGGATTCCATAGACTTCAATGCAATGTATAAATTCAGTTTTTTGCTATTTGCAAGCATACCCTTGATTAATTGAAAATATACGTTGTGTCAACATAGCCATAAAGTGCATGTGTGCAACTAAAGAGGAGGAAGACCAGGACAGCTGCCCGCTCGCGATGACACAAAAATGGCGTCGGGAGAAGAGGATGTGTATAGCTTTCTTTCACTTCCGGCGGGGGTGGGGGGGTACTCTTTTAACTTCTATTACATGGAGCAATTTTTAACGATTTACAACTAACTATAAATGATCGCAAGCGAGATTGTTTATCATGTACCTCAAATCGTTCACCATATTACACAGAACGATGGTCGTTATTACGATCGTTATTGCGATCGTTTACTCCTTCTGATCTCAGGAAAACAATGGGCTATGTGCTATTACACTGAACGATTAGTGAAAAAATGCTGAATTTGAGCGTACGAACGTAGAATTACAGCAAACAATTAGCGAACGATTAACGATAATTTTAGGTTCAGATCTAAATCAACGATCAACGACATACGAACGATTTTTCGATCGTTTCCTGCAATTACACAGAACGATTATCGTTTAAAGTCGAACAATATAACGATTTTTTGAGCAATAATCGTCCGTTTAATAGTGCCCTTAGTCTGAGCCTTCAAAATGATCTCTTTAGAAGGTTTTTCTAGGAAATGCTGCTTGAGGGATCTGGGAGGCTGAAGACCCCAGGGTCGTTGCCTCTGCTGCCCTTCCTATACTCTGGCCCTGGTTGCCACTCAAGAGAAGACAAGCATCCTCCTGAAATATGCAGAAAGAGAAGAAAAGTTCTTTATATAACACACATCAATATCCTGACAGCTTCATTCGCCCTAATTTAAGAAAACTTTACTGGTGACAAAAAAGTAGTGCTGTCACTTACCGCCATGTGTTACTTTTGTATTGCATCCAGCATAAATAAACCAAACAGTTAAAAGACTCCATTTAGAATAACATAGTTTATTTCTTATTTATACTGTAATTCAGGACAATCTACCCCTTTATTTCTGGCCCCTTGTACTGTAGCGATACAAAGGAAGTCATTTTTCAGCAATGGCAGTAATGTGAGGCTTTGCTTAATTTTTCGTCTAAAGACTTTTATGATAATGGTATGGTCAAGTCAACAAATGACATAAAATAACAGTCTAGAATATTGAGTGTATTAGCATAGTCATCATGTGTTCTATTGATCTGAATGGAGTTGTTTTGGCGGCAACCATGTGGATTTCTGCAATCTCCAATCAAAAGAACGAGACGGTCACAGAACTTTTCGCTTTAAATCTACTGTGTGTGAAGATACTTCTGAGGTCCAGCCAACAGTGAAAGAAGATAAACCGTTCCATTGTTTTTATATGGAAACTTTAGCGAGACAAACTCTTATTGCCACATGTAGTTAATTTTTCAATATCAAAGAATATAGGGAACATATTGTAACTATTAAACTGCAGACTCTCAAAGAAGAGAAATATGGATGATTTCCAAGAATGTGCTGAGTAGACATTTTTCAGTGTCCTGTAAGATATGGGAGTCTGGCATGGATAGACATTAGACATGACTAAAATGTGGCCGTTACAAGAACAAGACTGAACCATGTTTTTAACATACATTATTTTACTAATATCTACATGTGGTGTCTTGAATACTTTATGGCTGATATGTAGTTAGTGGCCTCTGTGCCTGTCAATCATCCTAGCAATGGGCGCCAACAGGGAGAGAGCAGTGACTAGTCACAGGCTGCTCCCTGCCCAGATGACTAGTTGCCACCCTTCTCCCAGCCTCGCGTGGGTGAATAAAAGTACTTTTTCGACTTACTAAAGCCACTGCAGCAGCCGCGGATGGTACGTGCCGCAAGCTGCACAGTAGTTCTATACTATGATTATGGGAACCATATTGACACAATTGTGCTGACTGGTTTCCTTTAAGTTGATTTTAAACATCTCACCTGGTTACGTAACGCTACAGCCAATCTGTGGACACAGCGGTAATAGTTGACACACAATTTCAGTCGGTACTGAACATCTCAAATCAACATCACATGACCCCACAACCAAAGAAACTTTAGGGCCCTATTACGCCAACATATTATCTGACAGATTTTTTTGAGCCAAAGTTAGGAATGGACTATAACCAGAGAACAGGTCATAAAGGAAAGACTGGGATTTCTCCTCTTTTCAAATCCATTCCTGGCTTTGGCTGTTGGTGTAATAGGGCCCTAAGTGTGTACTGCATTATCTAATCTCATTATCAGGGGCCACAACAAAATTTGCCATCAATTACTATTTGGTGTTCCTGTTCTTCCTAATACAATTCCCTAACCATCCTCTGGCTACTGAGGTGACATCAATTGGTACAGAAGGTCCCCTCTTAAAGGGAACCAATCACCATAAAAAATCACTATAACGCTAACCAACTGTACTAATTGATCCCCTAACACACTTCCCAAACACATAGTTCTCCATGTGTTTGAGCAGTGATAGGACAACCTTGTACTGCGCATGTCCTCCAGAGTGAAAAAGCCTGAGCGCTTGCCAGGTTTGCCTCTTTGTGATGTATCGTTCATGCAACACTGAGAATAGCGCCCAGATGGGAGTGATTACAGTGCTGGCCCACCCAGGGACCGTGACTTTTCAAAGTACGTTTGCGGAATATACCGAGCAGGGATACAGGCAAGCTATATATGTTTGGGAAATGTGTTAGGGGATATATTAGTATGGTTGGTTAGCGATATACTAATTTTTATGGTGATTGGTTCCCTTGACATTGTCCAATGGCGCAGTAGCCATTCTTTGTGTGTAGCATTTTAAATAGTTTAGTTAGTTCTTGCCTTTGTTGAAGCTTAAACAACCAGTTTCAATATTGTTTGCACATGATAAAAGGACTGAAATCCTTTAAAGTCATACAGAGTCCAGATGCCCAGCTATAAAAAGAATAAAAAGAATATATTTTTTGATGTTTTGTTGAAAACTTTAAGTCAGAGGACAGCTCAGAGTTTCTGAGAAACAAATAGGAAAAAAAAACAGCCGGATTCTATTAGATGTCTGTTTCTTCGAATACAATGTTCCATCATTTACTGTGAAATCACAAAAAGGTTTTGATGGTTTATGTGTCACAATGAAGTTTGTTTGCTTCAGTTATGATTTACTATTAGAGATGAGCAAACCAGGTTCGGGTTCGAGTCCATCCGAACCCGATCGTTCGACATTTGATTAGCGGGGGCTGCTGAACTTAGATAAAGCTCTAAGGTTGTCTGGAAAACATGGATACAGCCAATGACTATATCCATGTTTTCCACATAGCCTTAGGGCTTTATCCAAGTTCAGCAGCCACCGCTAATCAAATGCCGAACGTTCGGGTTTGGATGGACTCGAGCATGCTCCAGGTTCACTCATCTCTATTTACTATATACTCAGTGATCTCAGGAATTTTTTTAACTGAAAATAACCAGCCAGATACAAAGTACGCAGTAACAGCCTCACCTTACCAGGGTGGGAAGATCAGGCTGTGGGAAGGTCTGGTGCCTTGGCTCCCCTGCTATTAGTTATTAGCCTTATGTGCAACAAAAACCCCTATACTGCATATTAATTAAAAATACAGAAAAAACGCCTATTGGGTTCATATAATACAGGTAACATTCACTGACTGAGATGGAACAGCGCCACGGCCAGTGATTGGCTGAGCGGGCTGTCACTCATGAGACAAGATCCTCTTGGAAGTAGTGTCGGCTACAGACAGCAGGTGACAAGGCGACTGCATCAGGACAGCGGGGGAGTGCGGAGAGGTAAGCATGACATGCCTTTTATGTGTCTTATATGGCAGCAACATGCTGAAAATGTGCCAGCGCTGGATAACACCTTTAAGAAGTAATAATAGATGCATTTCTTGACTGCAGAAATTGTCGTGTGTGAATACATTGTTACTTTTGTCATACTGAATTGGTGAAACTGTATATAAAACAGAAAATCACTGTCCAGAGCGGAATACTATTAGAAGAAAGGAACCACTGTTATCTGACTTGGGCTGAGCACTATTAAAAATTTAACATGAAATTAACTTTTTATGGATTAACTAAAAAGCTTAAGCATAATGAAAAAATCAAGGTCATGCGATGGTAAATATGAACTGACTGGAGCGCAGAACGACTAACAACAGAGCCATGCAAACCTATTACTAATGCAAAAACAACAACAAAAAATGGAAATACGTGGAGGGGCTGACTTTATTATTCTGGCCATTGGGCTACCTAGTAGTCTGATCGAAGGGGACGCTTGGTTTTTTTTTCTTTGCTATTAAATCTGTTTCCCTGTGTAGCATATGGACAAGGAGATCATACATATTTTATGTTGCCTGTGAACGGCCATTACAGCTCTGTAACCACTTTTCTGTATCCAGAAGGTATTCCGAAGCCTTAACATCTCTCACAGAATAATGGATACATCTCAGGTATAATTACAGCTTTAAGCGATTAATGTGTAATGGAGAGTTGACTTTAAGTACATTTCTGACTTGCTTACTTGGTCAGTCCTCCAGTATTTCTTCTCATTCTTATTTGGGTTCTGACTTAATCATTTTAGTTTTTCCAATATAGCAACAAAATTTTAAGCAGAGTTCCAGATGATCAATTTGACATTCAAAATAAAAAAATGTGAACTCACCTGCTGCTGATCCCCCGACTGTGGCAATCCCCACTGTCAGTGCCTCCTCTTCTCTGTCGCAACTTTTAGCCAATCACTGGTTGAGGAAGGTCATTGCTGTGCCCAGTGATTGGCGGAGCAGGCATTTATAATATTGGAACGCCATTGGCAGGTGATTAGTAGCAGGTGATAATGCGTTAAAATTTATCCTCCAGCATCATAAAGGCTCAACATCAAAATACAAATGAAAATCAACAAACAGATAACATTTTCTACATAGTTTTAGCACATGAGGCCTATTGTGTTTTTACCTGCCCATAGTACAGCATTATAAATTCTTTGTAAGTTACTATGTTATTTTTCAACTTTTTACTTGCCGCCTTTTTTTTTTTAGTAGAAGCGTTTTCACATGTGTCACTGGTTTAGACTACATTACATTCCGCAGATGTTTCTAATAAAATCTGAATATTCTACAGTAACTCAGAAGCCGATTCCAAGTACTGTACAACACTGTATGTGCCTTTTAGTCCAAGTCATCACTTTATTAAATAGGGATAGATAGATAGATAGATAGATAGATAGATAGATAGATAGATAGATAGATAGGAGATAGATAGATAGATAGATAGATAGATAGATAGATAGATAGATAGATAGATAGGAGATAGATAGATAGATAGATAGATAGATAGATAGGAGATAGATAGATAGATAGATAGATAGATAGATAGGAGATAGATAGATAGATAGATAGATAGATAGGATATAGATAGATAGATAGATAGATAGATAGATAGATAGGAGATAGATAGATAGATAGATAGATAGGAGATAGATAGATAGATAGATAGATAGATAGATAGATAGAAGATAGATAGATAGATAGATAGATAGATAGATAGATAGATATTGTAGATAGGAAGATAAGAGGAAATCTGGTCTCCATAAGGGGGGAGGGTGTCTTTATGGAAGGTTTTACTGTACAAGGATTTATGAGCCAGGACAATAGGGGAAACGGCACAGACCTGAGCTCTTTGATTGAAATGTTATTATATATGCAATGTGCTGTAAGTCTTTCTTAATATGTTCAAGCTGTATAAATAATGGATGATGGTGTATACTAAATGGGACTGGCATTTCCACTGAATTAACTTGAGGTTTTTAGAATGTCAGTTTAACATTTTTTTTAATGATATGAATATGATACGAGTAATGGAAGCCATGTAACTCTTACTCCCCACCAAAAAAAATGTTTTAAAATATAACCAAATGTAAAATGATTTTGGTTTCTTTATATGAATGATATAATTGCTTTTTTGTTGTTGTATTGGACACTGTCTCCCTGGATATAATGGCAAGATATTCAATAGTGACAATTGCCAATAGACAAGCCATTAGAGCTCTCTATGGAGTTGTCACTTGTCATCTATGTAAAGCTGCTCACTTCCAGTTCAGGCGTCCCTTTGACCATGCTAGTTTAGGCAATGTATTGTGCTAAAGGAAGGGTGGAGGAACTGTATCACTGCAAGAGAGCTGTAATGGGGCTATTACATGAATAATTTCCCCATTAAAATGCCTGTTAACAGCAGATTTAAAGTAATTCACAAAGTTTCTGATAGAGATGGTCCGAACCTGCCGAGGTTCGGGTTCGTACGAACCTGAACTCTCGGCAATGATTCCCGCTGTCTTCCACCTCCGTGGAGAGGATAAATACAGCCGGAGGACCACCTGGAAAACTATGGCTATGGCTGTATCCCAGTTTTCCAGTCTGCACGGAGCGGGCAGACAGCGGGAATCATTGCCGAGAGTTCAGGTTCGTATGAACTAGGACCATCCCTAGTTTCTGACAGTTTTTATTTTTTTTTTTGCTTCAGTATGTTACTTTGGTGGAGCAGATAATCTGTGTTGATGTTGATGTCTTCTTCTACCTCTGGCAGCCGATGCTCGTTATTTCCTCTACAGAAGGAGCCCTTTAAGTTGTGCTACTCCAGTTGTCCTGGCACTTTGAAAGCTATTTTCTTGGCTGCTCTATGATAAACAAAGGATCACTAACATAGACCAGAGAACACTATGCAGAGAGCTATGGGGAAAGTCACTGACCATGCATTAAACTCAATAGGTGGACATAAACCTTCCTATTTACTTTGACCACAAGGGGGGCTCTAAACTCTGTAAATAATGTTTTCAATAGCATAGAAAATGACAAACTTGTAATATTTTCTAGTGAATATATATATTTGTCATATTGCCGCAAACTTGAATAGTCATTCCCTTTTTTTAGGACCCAAACATTAATTAGCCCCCGCTGTTTCTCCACTCTGTAACTACCTCCCCTTTTACCTGTGACACATTAATAAGATTCCTTCTGAGCCTCTGCACTATTATAGTGTACCCTTCTTTGCCCCCAAATAGCAATAATTCCCTCTTATGTCCCCAAGAAGCAATAATAATCCGGCACAGATAGCAATAATCCAACTCCTGTGCCCCCACGTAGTAATAATCCCCCTGCTGTGCACTCAAGTAGCAAAATTCCTCGTCCAGTGCCTCCAAGTAGCAATAATTCCCCACTCCAGTGCCCCTAAGTGGCAATAATCCCATCCTAAAGTGCCTCAAAGTGGCAATAGTCCCCCCTCATGTGGCCCTAGTAGCAAAAGTCCCCTTCTTTGACCTCAAATAGCAATAATCTCCATCCTGTGCCCCCCAAAGTAGCAATAACCCCCCTCCTGTGCCCCCAAGTGGTAAGTTGTTAGGAAGGGGGGAACCTTTGGTAATTTTGAAAATGTCTTTTATTACAAGTGAAGGTTTATTGAAAAATGTACTCACAGAGGATACTGAAAATACGTTCCTCCTTCATTTGCTGGGTACATGCCACTCAATATAAGTAGTTTATATAGCAACGTAGCCCCAGCTGTTCATTCACTTTATATTTAGAGGGCAACGAGTTACACTTTTTTTTTATAATGAAAATGACCCAACACAAATTTCTTCAGGTATTTTAATATATTTTAAAGTTTAATACTTAAAAAAACCAAAGGAAGAGATTAACTGCTTGATCCCATTTATATTGATGGTTTTTAAATGGATGTCAAGAGAGATTACTTCAAATCCATTTAATAAGAAAGTCCCTGGATTTGAAAGTCCATGGCTGACTCTGCGGCCTCCAGAGGAAGTTGAGAGGAGTTGACAAGAGACAACTCGGTATAGAATTTTCCTATCATTGAAACCACTTTGTTCTAAAAATTGGTGAGGGTCAAAGTGTCAAACCCCTGCTGACCAGACTTTGATGGCAATAGGCCATCCATGTTTCTCCCTAGGCAATTCTTTGAGGGTCAAAGGAACAACGAATTTCCGTTTAGCCATCAATTTCATTCAATTTAGTTCTTCACTTGGTTTGCCCATCATGTGGTCAAAAGAAAATGAAACAGGAGACAAAGTTTATAGCCTCTTCCTAGGATTGTAGCCACTTTATTCTAGCAATTACAGACAGTAAAACTGGTTAGGCTAGGTTCACACTGTGTTTTCAGCATCCGTTTAACAGATCCGTTTTTTTTAACGTCCAGAAAAATAGAGTCAGCAACGTTTTTTGGTCCGTTTTGGTCCGCCAAAAAAAACGGATCCGTTTTTTTTTATAATGGAAGTCAATGGAAAAATGGATGCACACAAATGAATCCGTTTTTTGCAATCCGTTTTTCATGCGTTTTTTGCAAAAAAACGGATGCGTTAAACGGATGCTGAAAACGCAGTGTGAACCTAGCGTTCTTCTTCTTCATTTTTTATTTTTTATTTTTAAAGGGGTTGGCCACTTAATAGTAAAATAGTTCAGTGTACAGTATTAATAAGTGTACTCACTGCAGTAATTGACAGCAGCTCCCTGTGTACCTCACAGAGCTAAAATCAGACTCCCCTCCTCCTGGCTGTATGATCCTGCTCTGTGGTCTGTCCATAAGATGGCTGACATGGAGGAGCATGTGACCATGCTCCGCCCTTAGTGCCCCCTATAGACAGCGGGGCATGGTCACATGCTCCTCCTTGTCGGCCATCTTATGGACAGATTAACCACAGAGCAGGACAGCACAGCCTGGAGGAGGAGAGTCTGATTTTAGCTCTATGAGGTACACAGGGAGCTGCTGTCAGTATATACAGTGAGTACAATTACTAATACTATTGTAAAGCAGAAAGAAAAGACAAGCACAAAAATGCAGCACACCCATGAATGAATAGAGTAAATAATACAATCTTTATTAAAGCCCAGAAAAAGTAGGACTAAAAACAATTCAAAACAAAAACAACCACATAGCAACATCACAATACGGTGTGCTACCATCACTGTCTGGATGGTGATAAATAGTCACCAATCTCCTGATAGGGAAATAAGATATAACATATATACAAATGGGTATGGGTCAACGAGTAAAAATACAACACTCCAGGTAAGAAGTCAACAGTGACCCGACCCCCGTATATATACAAATGCTACAGCATGGTGATACAAGGAAATATAACCTGCAATGCATAAATGTCCGTCAGACAGAGAAGGAGAAATTGGCCCAACGCGTTACGTTGCGCTATGCAACTTCGTCAGGAGCTCCTAACTAATACTATACACTGAACAATTTTACTATAAAGTGGCCAACCCCTATAATAATTTACTAACCTTAACCACTAACTTTATATACAATATAATATATTGGGATGGTCTCATAAACAAACACATTTTTGCCCTTTCTCTTAAACTAGTGTATAATGTGGCATCGATGTTATGTATAAATATATAAAAATCTTTGTCGCCTCTATTAGTTAAATGTTTTGTCGACCAGTCAAGAAACTGGCACAGGATGTTTAGTGTAATCCAAACGTGGTCGCACGTGTAGCCTTTCCAGAACACAAGTATATTATACTGGAGCCTCTCCTGTTGACATTCCAGGATGAACTAGTGCAGTAAGTGGGGAGCCATCTTGTAAATATACTGATATCCTCCTGGTTGTATCTAATATATGAATGTTTATTAAACTCTGAGCTTTTAAATACAGAAGTCAGGAGCGGAACAAACAGCTTAGAGCTCTTGTCCGTTGTCTCTGAATTCGGAAAAACTAACATGTAAATCAGGTTTATTAAAATCAATGCAAGTTAAAGAGGTACTCCGGAGAAAAACAAATGTTTTTAAATCAACTGGTGTCAGAAAGTTATATAGATTTGTATATTACTTCTATTAAAAAATCTCAAGTCTTCTAGTACTTATCAGCTGCTGTATGTGTAAGTGGTGTATTCTTTCCAGTGCTCTCTGCTGCCACCTCTGTTTGTGACAGGTACTGCCCGGAGTAGTAGAAAACTGTGGACTTGTTTGGTGGAATCCTCACACTGGAAAGTTACATTATCTCCACCTGGATCCAGTAAAATGGTAATTGTAATTACTAGTTACTTGTTTGACCTGATATGTTATATAGGGGTGGGATATTGGGGGTTAACTGAATTCACAGCCTAAAATTCAAGTCAGCGTGAGTTAGCTTTAGACAATGCAAGTGGTCTTAGGATTTTATGTATAATTAATTGTCCTTCTCCAGTGCCAAGACTACATTTACCACAATACGCCCTCGGCATACAGCGTGACTCATGGTTCAGTAATTATAGGTGCTGAAACGGATATGTGATCAATTACCTAGGAATTTTATATTTTGTATTATGAAATACTGCACCGGGTTGCTGCAAAAGTTAATTAAAGGGGTTATCCAGGCTTAGAAAAACACTTTCACTTTCTTCCAGAAACAGCATCACACCTAAAGTGCTCAGTGCTTTATTATTTTTCAGAGCTCAATGCTCAACTCGAGTAACAAATCCCATTGAAATCAATGGGAGACTTGAGCATTTAACCAGGTGTCCCATGTTCAACAGAGCGGAGGGTGCCTGGTTAACCTATTGCATTTTTTCATTCTAATTTTTGTATACTTCGTTCCTTGATGGGATGTGTAAACAAAATATACAAAAAAATAGAATTACTATTTAACCAGTTTCTGAGCTCCCGCCATCATAATGAATGAAGATGCTGGAAGCCCCAAAACTATTTTAAATTTGCCCTGCTGTGCCATTACAGTAATACGAATATTTAAGCAGCCCCCCATAGATTGGGCACAATGTTTGATCGAGCACTATGCTAGACCAAGCATCAAGTTCAACACTACTGTCCTCAGTTTGGGTGCGGGTTTTGCAGCTCAGTTCCAACTGAAGTTAATGGAGCTAAGTTGTAATACCACACATGGCCTGAGGATAAGGGTGGTGCTATTTTTACAAGAGAGTAGCTGCTCTTTTTCTACTCCTGGATATCTCCTTTAAACCAAATAAAGTTCACCTACTCCAATGAAAATCTTTTTCTTTCAAATCAACTGATTTCAGAAAGTCATATAGATTTGTAATTTACTTCTAGTTAAAAATCTTTAGCCTTGTCATACTTATCAGCTACTGTATGTCCTGCAGAAAATGTTTTCTTTTCAGTCTGACACAGTGCTCTCTGCTGACACTTCAATGTGAGACAGGATCTGTCCAGAGTAGCAGCAAATTTCCATACAAAACCTCTCCTGCTCTGGACAGTTCCTGTCTCGGACAGAGGTGGCAGCAGAGAGCACTATGTCAGACAAGAAAACACCATTTCCTGCAGGACATACAGCAGAAGATAAGTATAGGAAGACAAGATTTTTAATTGAAGTAAATTACAGATCTATATAACTTTTTGAAACCAGTTGATTTGAGAGAAAAAGATTTTCACTGGACAACCCCTTTAAAGGAACTATAAAACATGGCTTTATGGAGTATTTGCTTCATCTTCTTTATAAGATTAGAAGCCAGTGTAAACTATTTGGGGATACTCTGTGAATAACAATATACATAGGTTATTTATGATTATATGTAGTTAATGGGACAAAACATTCCAAGGCCCATATATAAAAACCTACAGACTTACTATGTTCTGCGAGTGGTGTGTAAACAAGCGGTTTCCTATAGAAGGAGACAGCCTGCGTCTGACCGGGGTTAGTTTTGGAATGTCTTTTATCTTCCTGTAATAATTTTCCATTTATAACACCAGCGAGAAGCGGTTGCTATAGATACCCTGCAGAGGTTCCTACTTCCTCCATAGGAAGCCAGGGCCTACAGTGTTGTTCCTTTGTCTGTCAAGGGAGCGGGGTTGCCGAAGGAGCAAATACAAAGAAAGTTTCTCTATCCTAATTGTAACCATGGGGGAGCGTGTAAGAAGCAGCAGAAAAGTAACTATAAGAGTTTAGTTCTGATCAAGTGATGATGTAAGAAATGACATAAATGATGATCTAATGAAAACACTCAGCGAGCATATAAAAATATAATCTATTGTTCTTCCCCATTGCTGAGATTACATTTACCTCAGTTCTTCCCCGGCGTACGGCATGACTCACAGTTCACTTAATATAGGTGCTGAAAGCAGATGTGTGACAGATTTGGCATATATATTATATAATTATAGATTTCTATTATATTAAGTAGATATACTGTATATTCTGGTCTTCTCTCACAAATTAATGCAATAACCATGCCAGAAGAAATACACAGTGGTCCACAGTGGTAACAGTATGTCCAATCTTAGATATGTATGGCATAGCCACGGGATTTGCCATAAATGCCTTTCTCGGGATCGAGGGTCCTTAACCTCCTCCAGTCTGCTTTTGGCGGCCAGAGGTGGTCAGAAAGGAGGAAACAGCTGAGTCGGAAGTTTTACAGTCCTTGATACTCTTAGGTAGGGATGGTCCGAACCTGCCGAGGTACAAATCCGGACTCTCAGCAATTATTCCCGCTATCTTAAACCTCCGTGGAGAGGGTGGATAAAGCGGGAAGACCGCCTGGAAAACTGGGATAAAGCCTATGGCTGTGGCTGTATCCCGGTTTTCCAGGCGGTCCTCCCGCTGTATCCACCCTCTGCACGGAGGATTAAGAGAGCGGGAATCATTGCCGAGAGTCCGCGTTCGTACGAACCCGAACCTCGGCAGGTTCGGACCATTCCTACTCTTAGGGTGTTATTGGACGGGCCAATAACATACTGTAAATGAGCACCGATCTGCTAGATCAGTACTCGTTTACTAGGCCTATTACACAGCCCGATAATCATTTAGCAAGAGCTGCACAAACATTGTTAGCGATGTGCGTGCAGTCTTTAATCAAACAGTTTATATTATCTTTCCACACGCACGGTTTTCTCTTGCGCTCTGCTTCTTCCCTGATCACGCGTGCTTCAGCCTCAGCGCGGCCTGTCCGAGCTGACAGGCGGCTTAGCCAATCACTGTCCAGGACCACCACAGCTAATGATTGGCTGAGCCGCCTGTCAGCTCAGACAGGCCGCGCTGAAGCTGCAGCAAGCGTGATCGGGGAGGAAGCAGAGCGCAGGAGAAGACTCTGTGGACAGGTAATGTGAACTGTTTGTTGATCATCAGCCGTCGGCCGCGCATTGCTACTACACGTAGCGATGCGTGGTTGGTGGCCGCTGATTTTAAGTCTGGGCCTAAAAAAAACTGTTGTTTCATCAGCTGATCGTTGACTTTATTACATGTTGCGATTATCGCTCCATGTAAAAGGACCCTTAGGCTGGACTAGACCAAAATTGCCACATAGGTTTTTTTGGCTCAAAAACGCTGCAACCAGGTGTTAGCTGAGAGTCAAAGGGGAAAAATAAAATGCAATTCCCACAGGACATTTTTAGCTATGGCATCTATTTAAGCTTTGCATTCTGCATTTTTTTTTTTATCGAAGCATTGGTGTTTTTCACCCCAGACTTCTATAGGAGGGTAACAACTCCCAAAAATGTCATATTTATATGCATATTGGCAATATTCTCTGGCATTCTTTTCTTATATCTTCAATAGAAATCCTGGAATCACATGATAATTAATTTCATGACTGATTTCACGCAGATAAAAATAAATGGCTGTTTTTAGAAGGATATGGCGGGGGGGGGCTAGCTGATTTTAATAAAAGATCTGTCCTGGGGTCCGTTCGGCAGGTGATGCAGTTTTTGTCCTAAAAAACAACTTTTAAACTTGCAGCCCTGTGCCCTAACTTTGCACCAACCCTCCGTCCTTCCTCCCCTCCCTCTTCAACATTTTTCCTATTCCTCTGCAGTTAAAACTACACAGGTGCCTTAACAATAGAACAATACACAATCTAGGCCGTTGGGCACGGGGCTGCCAGTTTAAAAGTTGTTTTTTAGGACAATAAGCGCATCACCTGGCGAATGGACCTCAGGACAAATCTTGGATTAAAAGCAGCTATCTGAAGTTACAAGCGGTTGGGGGGGGGGGTTTCAGATTGTGGGTACAGAGTCACTTAAATGCACTCTATTAATACTCCAGTACCAAGCACCAGGAACACAGGCAGAAGTAAGGCCTGGTAGTATTAGCAGGAAACACAGTGACATACACAAGCGGGATTCAAAAGTCAGGCAAATGTAATATCTGGCACAGGCCATATTTAGGATAGCAGAATGGGAACACACACCATCACCATGGTAAAATCATAATGTTGCTCAGGCACAGATGAGACAGGCACTGGCCCTTTAAGTAGCAGCCAATGTATGTTCACAGCCCCTAGAAGGTAGATCAGGAACCCAGCCATTGTTTAAGCTGCAGGAGAGTAAGCAGAGAAGAAAGCCTGAGGTGGACGGCAGGGACGTGGCGCAGAGAACGGGACTGGCAGAGGTAAGGGCCTGGCAGAGGTAAGTGCCCGGGCCAATGTACCTGAACGTGTCCGTGGATGCCAACCGCCAGTGCTACACCTCTTATCACTTCAATGATGAAGTTGAGGGCCACATAACTGCCCACTTTTGGTAAACCTGAGCACATCTCTTAAAAAGAAATAATATGTGGTGTGGGCTGTATTCACCAACATGGAGCACATATATTCAGGTATATAGTGTTTGCTTGTGGTCAGCAGGTTTAGCCTGATGTCATTTATAGGTGTTTCTCTGAATATTCAAGCTGGGAAAGGAGCTTTATATATATATGACACTTACAAGTCTTCCTGGTGGCAATTAGAAAATTCTGTTGACTGTCCATGTCCATGATTTTTGGATAACAACCACAATAAAGAGAAATATAAGCTTAGTGACCCTGCCCCGATTTCCAGCAGAGAGGAGGCCACACATACACAATTACTTCATTATAGTGATCCTATGACACAGAATCTTAGCTGTTTTTGTATCTCATATAGACTTTATTAATGGAGAGTAAACATGAATGTGCAGCCATATTTATTTAAAAATCAGGATATACAGGCCCCTATTAAGTAACAGGTTTATGACTTAATTTCTCATCAATTCCTATGGTTTTAAAGGGGCTGTCTGTGGATACTACTTTTTAATATAAAAGAGTGTTGATACTCACCTACTCCACTCCCCCACAGCTTTGGATTTCCGCTCTTCACTACATCTTCCTGGTTCCAGTGATGCAGCATCATCTGTGCAAAAAATGCCTACTCAGCCAATCAGTGACTGAGGCAAGACACTGCAGAGTCCAGTGATTGGTTTAGTGGAGCAAATACTATGGAGACAACATGTCACAGGAGTCAGAAGGAAGCAGCAACAGAATTGGGGTAGGTGAGTATCAATCCTTTTTTTTTTTTTATACTACCCCTGCCATATACAAAAATTATTTATCCCCAGACGCCTCTAATTTATGAAAGTGTTTGTACCATCAGATAGATCGCTATTAGTACCTGGGAATAGACCGGTGCTGAGCTTGGGAACAGGGCCGCAGTTCAAAAAAGGGCAGTGGCACCAGCATCCTCGCACCGACTCCAGTCTATTCATATAAAAAACTTAAAGCAATGTACCTGATGGTACTGTACATTCGCTTTAAAGTCACTCCCTTTAGCTTTCCATACTGGTCCCTAAAAGTTGCAGTTGACACTGCAGGCAACCCTACCAGGTCTCTTCAGTTTTATCCCTGACCTAAATACAGTATTTAAGCAATATATACAGTAGTGCTTTGCAGTTAACCCGCTAAAAAATGTTTATATTTTATTAAAGAAACATCACTTTATAGTGCTTTTCTACACTTATCTGTGAGAACAGGTAGTAGAGCCAAAGTAGAACTGAGTACCAGCTATGAGGGCTCGTCTACCTACCGTCACTATTGCCATGAAAATAATTTTATAATGGAACCAATAAGCAATAATGATTGGTATTGATAACTGTATAATGTTACTAGTGTATACAACTAGTATTACTGTATAATAAATACATTGCTGTTAGGGTGCCTTCACACCTACCGACTCACAGCGTTAATAAGGCTGCGAGTCGGCTAGGTCCTGGCAGATCACTGTCATTACATACACGCAGCGGTCTGAACGACCGCTGCGTGTATGTAAATCTGCCGGCCGCTTAACCCCTTCTGATGCCGTCCGCCTCCCGCTCCGCTCTGTATACATACCTCCTCGCTGCACGGGGTCCCGGCGTCCTGCTCTCGCGCCCGGCCAATCAGTGTGTTGCCCTGCCGCAGCCACTGATTGGCCGGGCGGGAGAGCAGGACGCCAGGACCCCGTGGAGCGAGGACAGGTAATGTATACAGAGTTGGAGCAGGAGGCGGGCGGCATCAGAAGGGGTTAAGCGGCCGGCAAATTTACATACACGCAACGGTCGTTCAGACCACTGCGTGTATGTAATGACAGTGATCTGCCAGGACCTAGCCGACTCGCAGCGTTATTAACGCTGCGAGTCGGTAGGTGTGAAGGCACCCTAATTAGGCTGGGTTCACACTACGTATATTTCAGTCAGTATATGTATATTTCAGTCAGTATATTTCAGTCAGTATTGCAACCAAAACCAGGAGTTGATTAAAAACACAGAAAGGATCTGTTCACACAATGTTGAAATTGAGTGGATGGCCGCCATTTAATGGCAAATATTTGCTGTTATTTTAGAACAACGGCTGTTTTATTGAAATAATTGCAGTTATTTGTGTGGACAGAGCCTTTCTGTGTTTTTAATCCAATCCTGGTTTTGGTTGCAATACTGACTGAAATATACTGACTGAAATATACGTAGTGTGAACCCAGCTCAATGTGTATTTTCTCGTGGTGATAAACATTGAGGTGTACAATGACATCAGATGTAATGTACTGAAGTGACAGCGTTTTACCAGGACAGTGATAAGAGGAAGGTTCCACTGGAGCAAACTGTGTCACCAGAGAGGTAATGGCTGACTCACTAATGTCTTCCCTGCAGGAAATGGCAGCAGCGTCACCTTTGATGGCAGAAGTCACCTCCATTATTTTCTTTGAAGGCTTTATCCGCAAGAGACGGAGAGAGTTAAAAGCCTCGGAGGGGGAAGAACACTTAAATAATTGATGCTTCAAAAGGGAAGATTGAGATGTCAATGAAGATGATGTATGGCTGCAGAATGGCGACAGAAGAAAAATCTGTTCTTTTAAAGGAGAACTCCAGTTTTCTTATCATATTTACTTCTTAGAATATAAGCTCATCCAATAAAAAAAATGGCCCAAATGATGGCCCATGCACCTAATGGTAGGTTTATATTTAAGAACTGACGGATAAGATTCCATTAAAATCCAATCAAAGGATGGCAAGGACAATCATACACCATTAGGGTACAAACCCACTTGACGTATTTGCTGCGTGAATCAGTCTTAAAAATAAGCAGGCAAAGCGCAGGTTGGCTTTATACGATTGTTCTGCGTTAAAATACGCAATTGCGTATTTTTGAAGCGTGAAGCTTGTTGTTAGCAAAGCATCAGTTGTTAACAACCTGTGTGAAAAGCGCATGTAGCTTCATGCTTCAAAAATACGCAATTGCGTATTTTAACACAGAACAATTGTATAAAGCCAACCTGCGTTTTACCTGCTTATTTTTAAGACTGATTAACACAGCAAATACGTCAAGTGGGTTTGTACCCTTATAGTTTTTATATCTTTATACTGGACAGAGGTATCTCGTGTGGCCTATAGGCATGTTCTCATGTTATTTTTTTCGCACCTACCTCAAGATATTTCTTACATTATATAATCCTAATGGCCCACATAATGAATGAGATGATTCAGCATAAGAACAGACATAGTAAAAATGTTTTGTTCATTACCTTCAGGCTCTTTAAGCGCCCCAAAAAAGAGGTGATGCATGAGTAACATGTCCTCTCTTGAGGGCATCATTGATGCAATTCAATTGATGCGTCTCATTCCCTATTGAATAGCCGGCTTATATAAGAAATGTTCAGTATAAGTAGATTCTGTAGTAAATTATGATGATCTGGAAAAGTATGTGAATGGATTTATTCAGTAGTCAGAAAGAATTTCAACTCATATTTGAATAGAGTTGTTTACTAGGGTTAAAACCTACACGGAAAATGTAAAGATTATGTAAGTACCATGGTTGAAATAAAGTCTCTGCAGATTTTAGGTTGCCTTTCTTTCATCTAAGGCAAAGACTTAAGTTAGTAGCCTATACCAAGATGTTCTGGTCAAGACACCACCTGGTATGCAGCAACGTCCTGCTAGTTATGCCGAATTTTAGCATAGCAATGTTATTGCCAGAAATTTAGGAACCTCCATGCTCCGGCTCTGTCATCTCGAGATGTTATAAGAGAAACAGATAGCTTATCTCAGGGAGACCAGCCAAACAATATCACTGCCGGCTGCCAGTTAAAGCGCTCAATGCAGTGAAATCCTAGGTGCATTGCTCCCTGGGAAACATGAATATGCAAAAGAAGAGCCTGTGGAGGCTCATTAAAGAGTCTCGAAACACAGGACTAGCCAGATATCCCTCCGGGAAGGACCCAGCCAAGGGGCAGCTCCTGTAGGGAAACCACCAAAACCACTATTAAGTGGCCCTATAAGTCAATCTCCGAGATGTTGGTGGAGAGGTGTTATCAGGGGAAGCTGGGCTAATCAGTGAGCATGGAAGCCAAGCCAATCAGTCAGCAGCATAAAAACCTCCAACACCAACGAAGCACGGATCAAAGGGCGCAGGTCCGGGAAGAATGGAATAAATATTGACGTATAAAATATTTATTGAGACTCGACGCGTTTCGGAACCACACCGGTTCCTTTCTCAAGAGTCATAATGTTCTACAAAAAAAACACAGTACATATAAAGGAAATGGACATCAGTACAAGGGGGCGGAGAAGAGCAACCCCTTTCAAGCAGGTGTATTATATCTATCATCACCAAGTGAGTAAAAAAAAAATATATATATATATATATATATATAAAATCTTTTATATATATATATATTTTATATATACATATATATATATATATATATATATATATATATATATTTTGTACTCACTTGGTGATGATAGATATAATGCACCTGCTTGAAAGGGGTTGCTCTTCTCCGCCCCCTTGTACTGATGTCATGTCCATTTCCTTTATATGTACTGTGTTTTTTTTGTAGAACATTATGACTCTTGAGAAAGGAACCGGTGTGGTTCCGAAACGCGTCGAGTCTCAATAAATATTTTATACGTCAATATTTATTCCATTCTTTCCGGACCTGCGCCCTTTGATCCGTGCTTCGTTGGTGTTGGAGGTTTTTATGAATATCATTCCTTTGGGATAGCGGGAGTGGCTGCGGTCCTTTATACATGCTTTGACGAGTGTTGTGCCTCTACCTATAGCACAACCCCACCAGGTGAGGATCTCCTTACACATTGTCTCCTCCCTGTCTGCTATACCTTTGATCCGCGCTATGGAGCGCTGTCCTTCTGTATTTTGTTTGTTAATCAGTCAGCAGGGGAGCCAGACCAATTAGTAAGCAGTTAAGCCAGGCCAATCAGTCAGCAGGGAAGCCGGAACAATCAATGGATAGGGAAACCGGGCCATTCAGTCAACAGGGAAACCAGGCCAATCAGTCAGCAGGGAATCCAGGCCAATCAGTCAGCAAGGAAGCCGGACCAATCAGTGAGCAGGGAATACAGGAAAATCAGAGAGCAGGAAAGCCGGACCAATCAGTCAGCAGAGAAGCCAGACCAATCAGTGAGCAGGGAAGCCAGGCCAATCAGTCAGCAGGGAAGCCAGGTCAATCAGTGAGTAGGGACATCAGAACAATTAGTGAGCAGGGAAGCTGGACCAATCAGTCAGCAGGGAAGCCAGGTCAATCAGTGAGTAGGGACATCAGAACAATTAGTGAGCAGGGAAGCTGGACCAATCAGTCAGCAGGGAAGACGAGTCAATCAGTGAGTAGGGACATCAGAACAATTAGTGAGCAGGGAAGCTGGACCAATCAGTCAGCAGGGAAGCAGAACACATCAGTAAGCGGGAAGGCCAGGCCACTCAGTGAGCAGGGAAGCTGTAGGGACACCAGGCCAATGAGGCTTGGCACTGGCATACCAACGCTCTGTTTAAAGTCCCTGTTTCTGATCCCTGGTGTCTGTGCTTGGTCTTGCAAACCTCACTGGCATTCTACCTTGTACTCAGTTTTTCTGAAACCCTGATACTATGTAGGATTCTGATTTTGTAATGCACTGCTTTCTAGGTTGGGTTACGCTTTAACATGCACTTTGTATTTTGTCTGTTTCGGTACAGTCCTTTATGCGTTTATTTCCTACCACCTCTGCATGTAGTCAGTGTAGGGATCACCTACAGTTAGGGTGGATCATCCATGTACAAAGGATGGAGGTTGTGGGTAAGAGCAAGGTCACACTGATCCCTACCTACCTGTGACAGCTATACAGCATATTCTGTTACTGCCCTGACCCAGTATTGGTCATCTCTGTCTTTACAAGAACCAGGCAACTTGCCAAATGACGCAAAGTTGGGATACTGACACCTAAAATTATCTCGAAAATTCATTGTACGTGATTTGAATTCCAGGGATCTGTTTTTTGAATCTCATTTATCAACATATCTTAAAACTATATAGGACCATGTGATTCACTGCACAGAACTGAGATGTATCTTCCAGCCTATCATATGCTACAGAACTTTCTCAAGGAAATGGATTTTACAGACTTGACCCAGAGGACTTGTGGATGGAAATGTAATTGTACCCAGCTCCCAGGGGTATGTGGATTATAATGTGTTTTGTGATGTTCCCACAATCAACAACTGCTTACAGCCAAATATTGTATTCCAAAGAGCAAGTAGCTTAGTTTGTTGGTCCAGTGTATTTAACTCCTTATGGCAAGGGCTCCATGGCAATCTTTGGTTGCAGTATAATCATTGGTTACCACATTTTCCACTATAGGGAAGCTTCAAGACTATGTGAGATCACAAAAACTTGTGATGTTACCTGAAGAATTGTGTGACCTAAAACCACTGTAAAAGTCCAGCGTAAGAAGGTTGTCTAGATGTCCAAAAATGCAGTAGTATACAATATAAACGTACTCTATATGCCTCTGCTGTATTTGTATATATGAAGGTCTATGTATATTTCAGGATAGTCTGTGGATAAAAGATGCTTACTAAATTACGGTCACAAGGTGGCACTATTTTCTTCACAGTGAGCACAGACTAAAGGATGTAAAGGGGTTTATTACTATGTAACACTTGTAAGTGTGTGAGAGCATGTTTGCCATCTGCTTCCCTACCTCTGTGCCTATCATAGCCTTGTGTAAAGTTCCCTCCAGTTTTGTCCTATCAGGCTTCTCTCCACCAATAGGAAACAAGTGCACATCCTTACTTCTAAGTCTGGT
Source organism: Dendropsophus ebraccatus (assembly GCF_027789765.1). Lineage (NCBI taxonomy): Eukaryota > Metazoa > Chordata > Amphibia > Anura > Hylidae > Dendropsophus > Dendropsophus ebraccatus. The sequence continues at coordinate 32,336,332 of NC_091454.1, read as the reverse complement.
GGAGAGAGCCAAGTGTTCAGTTTAGCTGAGTAACAGAGTATAGAAGGAATGTATGCTGCTAAGGTTTTTTCTTCAAGTACCTAAAAACTATCACTATCACAGGTGAGGGGATTCCACTCTCAAGTATTTCAAAGTTCTGCAAGTCAAAACAAGCATGTATTTCTAAAGTGGTTGGAGAAGTGCAACTAGCCTACATACCCTGCTGTCTCCTGCTCTGTTCTCTTTGCATAAGTTGAGGGGCTAGCTCTGCCTAGTCGTACAAACCTGGGGCCTGTACTACTGGATCTAGCAGTCTGTTATCTCTTCCAGCACCGACGGATTAGTCATTGCCATTAGTATAACGTCTCTCCGCGCTGAAGAATGAACATGTTCATTCTTCAGCGCAGACAGAGCAGGAGCGCGCGCCTCCCATAGACTCCCATTATGAGAGGGAGACTAACGGCATTCCGTGGCGGACAATTCCGCCGCGGATTTCCGCTAGTTTTGCTCAGTGTGAACCCAGCCCTAATCTTTTTTTAAGTATTCTTCTCTATTTTGTAGTCTATTTGTTTTGTAACTTATTTGTGGCAACTGAACTGACTGGAACTGAAGGGATTTCCAGGCTATGAGGGAATCTCCGTTCATTATCATTAGTTGTCATTAGTCATAGTTGACAGCATAAGATTCTGAAACTAGTTACCCCAGCAGAAGACATAAAGAATAAAGAAACCAGTGGCATAGCTACCATAGAGACAGGGTAGGCAGTTGCTATGGGACTCGTGCAGGAGGGGGGCCCAGGAGAGAAGGTAAGAGCGTGTGTCCTTCTGCTTAACACCTTATGTACTGTAGTGTGTAAGTGTCTGTCCTAATGTTTACTTACATGCTGCAACACAAAAAAAGGGTTAACAAGCAGAAGACAGAGATCTCTCCTTCACTGCACGGATAACCTCTGACCTTTGCTCTCCAGCTGCACAATCAAGTAGGAAAGAAAAATGTGCAGAGCTCCATGCAGAGGTCAGGAGTTATCAGTGCACCAGCAGTAAAGTCCTAGCTACGCCCCTGAAAGAAACCTAAGAATCTTGTGGTTGAGGCAAAGGTAGTTGGGTTTCTATGCATCCTCGGGTGACAAGGCATTAACTAAAGAGGAAGAAGGTAGTAGAGGGAACATGAGAGGTCTAGGTCCCGAAGCCAATTGCCAAATTATATTCTGCCCTTGTTTCCTAACCAGGAATCCAGCCACTTGCCTTGGATCCCTTGACAAACAAGTACCACTTTTATTTGTATGTGCACATGTGTATATAGTTAAAGGTAAATGCAGACCACAGACATCATCAGGCCTGTGGCCTACACTGAGAGCTGCCCGGGACCTCTGGAATAGGAGGTGCTATGACACTAGGATGAACAAGGAGGCGTCCTGGATGCTCTGCAGGGGAGATGTCTTTGAAGGAAAGAAACAAATTACTGTGAAAATGTGTCACTATCTTAGTAAATCTGGGCCAGTGTCACACGTATGTCCTTAGAAGACTACAACGGCTTGCTGTAACCTTTACTGTCAAAAAAAAAAAGAAGGTACAGGTATAACAGTTAAACAGTTAACATAAAAAATACCAAGGCCATATCTTTCCCGGGGATCCCAGGGAGACCCATTGTTCTTCTATACTACATAAGAGAATTAAAGCAATATAACTTTATATAATAATATAACAATATCATATAAAGGCAGATAAGGGGACATATATGCTATACAGTGTATTAATTGAAATGGTGGAAATACATGCAGAGTTATACTGAAAGGGGTTGTTCACCAAAAAAAAAAAAATATTTCAAATCAACTGGTGCCAGAGATTTGTAATTTACTTCTAATAAAAAAATCTCCAGTTTTCCAGTACTTATCAGCCACTGTACATCATGCAAGAAGGGGTGTATTCTTTCTAGCTGTACTCAATGCGGTCATGTCAGGAACTGTCCAGAGCAGTAGCAAATCCCCATAGAAAACCTCTCTTGCTCCCCAGACTGGAAAGAATACTCCACTTCCTGCAGGACAAACAGCAGCTGATATGTACTGGAACACTGGAGATTTTTTAATTAGAAGTTAATTACCAATCTCTGGCACCAATTGATTTGAAAGAAAAAATAAATTGGTAAACAACTCCTTTAATGCAGACAATCTAAGATATCCATGGAAAAAAAAAATTCTAGAGAGAAAATTTTATGAAAAAATGATGACATCATCTCTACATCTCCATTTTTGTATTTAAACTCCGACTTAATGCAGAAATGGCAGCAGCTCGACCAAACTTTGGCTCCTCTTCAAAATCCTTCACCTCTAATAAAACAGATCGCTAAGCCCTTCCTAAGTGACCGTGTTCTGAAGAAAATGTTGGCTACATTTTAAAAGGTTCAAAGGAAAGTTATAGGCTTATAAAATCACTATTCCCTATTTCCATGAATTATCTAGCCTAAATTCAGTAGCCAGGCTGCTAGTGTCATGCCCCTTTGTGAAGAGCGTGGGAAGGTAAGGAAATAAAGAATTGCTAGTGAGGGCTTTAAATGAGAAAAGTAGGATGCCAAGATGAATGCTGGGCACTGGCAGGAGAACTACATTCTTAAGTGTTCCGATATTGTCTGCTGCCTTACTATTCCTCTGGTGCTTGCAGGCAGACACATAAGAATGGAGGTCTCTGTTGTACAGTTATATGAAGGAGCTTGACCCCCTTAACCTTCACCGAGATGCAGCCATTGTCCCTGACTATGTGTCAGTGTTCTGGATTTCTGCTATCATTGACTCAGCAGGAACTTCCTGTGCTTTAGGCGGCATTGGAACATTATTATATAAATATCAAGAAGGAGCTGATGTCATTCAGCACAGGCGAGCTGCTAACAGAATACTTGTGAAATTCTCTGAAAGAAAGCTGCTGTTCCGAGCCCGCAGCTACCTCACGTGGGTGGATTTGTGAACCAACCTCCTCCTCTCCGGCTCTCCAAACTTATATGTAATTATGTCTCAAATTAGCTCCGGGAAAGAGTTATATTGTAGAGGTTTCTATCCGTGAAGGAGAACAGAAGTCAATGACACTGACGGCTAAAAAAAGGGAACAATAGAGACACACAGCAGATCCTATTAATTGTCTATTCAGAAAAGAGGTGGAATTACAAGGTATAATGGTAAATCTGGGAATGATAGAATAACACTAGGGCATGAAAGTGGTACAGTATGTCCATCTTCTAATGTGATCAGGGGCGGATTAACTTCACCATAGGCCCCGGGCTGTTGACCAAGCTTGGGCCCCCCAACCCTACTGTAACTATGGTAACACTAGTGTGGTGTTCATAGTACAGGATAGATGATGTCATGATGCCCTGATTTGTGCAAAACTATGGTAAAAAAGCAGCGATTTTTGCAAATCATGGCAGAACAGTAGTCAGGAGACAATATACCACTGAAAATATAAGTATTTTTGGGTGGCCATGGGCCCCCAGGAGCTCAGGGCCCCGGGCTACCATCCGAAAAGGATCTGTTATAATCCGCTACTGAATGTGATAACTTTGTGACATCACTAGAATACGCCATTACTTTATAACCTATACCCTGAGAATGAAGAGGCCACGGTGTTAAATTAAGGCTGTGTCCCCTTTACAGTTTTTCTGCTCGGCTGTGCCCACCTTTCATTGTGGATTGAATAAGACCAGTTGTAAATACCCCGCAGCATTGTTGACCGGGGGAACCACCGTGCAATAAAGAACAAATCTCAGGTCCTAAAAGTTGAAAGTTAGGAGCCTGCACCTTACGGCGATCCCAGCTCCAGACAATAGCACGCAGAAGCGGCGGAGTGCGCAGACAGCTTTCTTAGTTAGAAGATGCCGCCAGAAATGCCAGGGATGTCACTGGTTACCAGCACAGAGGCCAGGGTCGCATCATTCCCCAACCACGGCGCTCAGCTGATTCCCCTCTGTTTAATGCTGACTGGCAGATGCCACTGCCAGTCAGATTTGGGTTCTGAAGGAGGGTCTGGAGTCTCTGCCCCAATCCAGCTCTGGAGCCGGGACTCCAGCCCCTATATAATACTACCCTCATGATGACACATTGCCTACTATAAAGCCTTCTATTGGAGTGTCTACCCTAGCAGTATATCTTGGTTTGCTATTTCTGCGTATCTGACCTTGGCTTAGTTTCCTTTTGTATCTCTGCATCCAACTGTTACTGACCCGACTTTCTGACCCTTCTAGTATGTACTGTTTGCCCTGTCCTTGTCTTGTGTGTGCACATTAGCCAGAGTAGCCAGCAGTTTTCAGTTTGGGGCCGGCCTATTAAGGAGTCCGGTTCCCCAAAAGGAAGGGACAGACTGGTGGATTCAGTACCAGAGACTCACTATGTCTAATGTCTGTGTCATCACATTGGACTTCAACCATCATAAACTGATAGAATATATTAGTGGTATAACATTTATTGAAGTGGGCACTCCTTAAAGTAGTGGATTTATTCTCTATGACCAAATGGTGTCAGAAGCTACAGGGGGGGGGGGGGAAGTACCATCAGGTACATTGCTTTGGGTTTTTTACATGAATGGATCAGCGCGGGGATGCCGGTGGCTCATTCCTTTTTTGAACCGCCGCCCAGTTCCTGCACACAATGCTGGTCTATTCCCGAGCACCGGACCAGCATGTAGCACCGGAAGCGAGAACGCAGGAAAACTAAACAAATTTTCTAATTTTTAGTTCTTTTTTTTAGAATTCCCCTTCAAGTTGACCTTCTGCCCCCAACAATTTCCAGGGTAACAGGTTTCACTTTAATTGTCCTGCAATGACATATCCAGTACTTACAGAATGCCACAGTCTGACTTATTCTTGCTTCTATCTTTGCTATTCTTGCTTCTGATAATGCGTGGACTTTGGATTTGGGTTTCTTAATACAAAGTTCTGTAATTCCACTATAATTATGTTGTGTGTAGAAGTATATAAATGTCTCTGTTCAGAAACTAGCTTTTCCCCTGAATATTTATGCGTTTGACCATAGTCTAAGTGCAGATGGCCACTGTGATTTAAAGGGTTGATTCATCAAACCACATCCGAGCACCATGAATCATTGGCTCAAGCTAGTGACTATGGACAAATGTGCTGAATTACACAAGCAATACTAGTGCATTGTAGGAACCCATAAAGAGCACAATAACGTCCCTGTCATTGCTGCTAAAGACTTCTTTATCTGCTTTGATGAACTGCCTCGGACAGTCCTTCCAGTGACCCGGACAATTGCCATCTTTGTTGAGCAGCAAGCTCTGTGTTCGTTTCTCCAATCCAAAGGGAATAAAAATGAAGTATGCAAATGCTTGTGCCTAATCCGAGTCATCAGACTTACTGTAACTGCAGAGGGTACTGAAAATGAAGACATTCACTGCATATGTCTATGGAATTGGGTGTGGCCCATGATTCATCTTTATGAATTGATGTCGCTGAATGCCCAGATGTTTTAAGCCATCTGCTCCTTTGTAATGTTCCTTCAGTTCGTATAGCAGTGCATCCCCTTATTACTAAAGGGTGATAAACCCTAGTGCTGCTATTTGGGGGCCACATCACAGATTCTATAAAAAAAAATATTTAAAAAAACAGCCTCACCAGTTTCCATGGGATATGTCTGGTATTGCTGCTTAACCCCACCAGTAACATATAGCAGAATAACAAGTACGGTGGTGCTATTTCAAGGACACATCAGACCCTATATTGAACTCTCAGATAACACCTTTATTCACACCTGTTATATTTGTAGCAGTCATTTCTTTAACTATTTTAGTCTTCGAAATGAAGTTTGCAGAAATGTTCTCACTTGCTGCAGAAACCCAATTCAGATGCAAACGTTTCATCTAGCTCCATGTGTCCATATGTTTTAATGTCAGCCATACATTAGATGTAGGGATGGTCCGAACCCGCCGAGGTTTGGGTTCGAATGAACCCGAACGCTCGGCATCGGATTCCCGCTGTCTGCCCGCTCCGTGCAGCGGGCGGATCCAGCGGGAGGACCGCCTGGAAAAATGGGATACAGCCTACGGCTATGGCTGTATCCCATTTTTCCAGGCGGTCCTCCCGCTGGATCCGCCCGCTGCACGGAGCGGGCAGAAAGCGGGAATCATTCCCGAGGGTTCGGGTTCGTACGAACCCGAACCGAACTCGGTTCGGACCATCCCTGATTAGATATATGTTGAACCCTCACTGGTGATAATGGGCTAATGTAAAAGGGCCATCGATCAGCCGACAAACGAGAAAAATCTTGTTTGTTGGCTTATCACAACTTTTATGTGGACTTTAAAATCATCAGTAAACTTCTGCACATCTTCCCATGTAAACAGGAATGAACAGGCAGCTGCATGAATGATCCATTGACCGAGTGGTTAAACCCTATAAAGACCCTAAATGAGCGCCAGTATTACAGATTAGGGCTCACTTGCAGTGCTGCATTAGTCCATGTAAAAGAACCATTTTACGTATAGGTATAGGTTTAAGGGGTTATCCAGCGCTACAAAAACATGGCCACTTTTCCCCCTACTGTTGTCTCCAGTTCAGGTGTGGTTTGCAATTAAGCTCCATTTACTTCAATGGGACTGAGTTTCAAAACCCCACCCAATCTGGAGACAAGAGTAGGGGGAAAATGGCCATGTTTTTGTAGCGCTGGATAACCCCTTTAAAGGGGTTATCCAGCGCTACAAAAACATGGCCACTTTCGTCAAGAGACAGCACCACTCTTGTCTCCAGCTTGGGCGGGGTTTTGCTGCTCAGTTTCATTAAAGTGAATGGAGCTTAATTGCAAACCGCACCTGAACTGGAGACAAGAGTCGTGTTGTCTCTGAAAGAAAGTGGCCATGTTTTTGTAGCGCTGGATATCCCCTTTAATATATGTATAGGGGGCCTCCCAACTCTTCCCAGAAATATAATGTTAGAAGAAAGAAGGATTCCATGTGTTGGATTTTTCGGATCCTTAAAAAACTTTTCGCACTTCTCTATGACAAGTTAAAATGCTTCAGGATATGTTCACACTATGTAAGTTTCGTAATAATAATGGCCATTGATGCCGATTTGCAACATTACTACAGAAGTTACGTAGTGCTGCCCTCTATGGAATCCCGGCCGGAGTGTATACACATAGTATACGCTCTGGCCAAGATCCCTAGCGGCGCTCTAAAAAACTCATTGAATAGAGCCGTCAGTTCACACAATAAAGCTTGCGGGGGGAATTCAGATGCGGGCGCACTGTGTACAATTGCCTTGTTGAGAGATCTATTCACAGAATTTAAAGTTCAAGTGCTTCAAATTTACATATAAGGTAGATTTTAAATACTCATGGATTAGGCAGCTTAGCTGTAGATTGCTGTCACATACAGTATGTGAGTATACTGATTATTATAATTATTAGGAGTAGTATTATTATTTTGACTAAGCTGTCATTTTGTACCTGACTTCTGCGCGCCCACAACACATTGCTCTGGTAGTAGGAAACTAGTGGAATACTGAACTTGTCTCTACATTGAATAGAGAACAACATGTTTATAGAACTAAATCTTTAGTGGATTTTAGCTATAAGATCTTGATATAGAGGAAAACTCCAGTAAAATTTTTTGCTTTTTCAAATGTTTTGAAACTGGTGTCAAAAAGTTATATAGACATGTAATTCAAAAATCCCAAGCCTTCCAGTACTTATCAGCTGCTGTATGTCCTCCAGGAAGTGGTGTATTCTTTCCAGCAACAGTCCAGAGCAGAAAAAGTTTTCTAAGGCTATTCGTTACTGCTTTGTACAGCTCCTGTCATAGACAAAGGTGGCAGCAGAGAGCACTGCGTCAGACTGGAAAGAATACGCCACTTCCTGCAGGTCATACAGCAGCCTAACTAAATTGCGACTCTATATAACTTTCTAACACCAATTTTTTTCCATAGTTCCCCTTTTAACTCTTATAAGAGCTAAGCATGTAAAGTCCCTAAACTTCTTAAGAAAGCCTGTTTGCATTTTAGTATTACTGGTATGTGGTTATTAGTTCCATGAGTAGTGATAGATATTTTAATATGTTATAGTGAGTTGGTAATAATACGTGTGACTTACATATCAATTTGGAGCAAAATAGTTGTGCCTAACATATGGTGTTGTGAAGAACGTGAATCAGATCCCGCCATGCCGGCAGAGCCTACTCAGGGTCAGCTTGTGTTGTGTTTTGGAATTAAAATGCTCCATCTGCAATAACATTAAGCAGCAGGCTCATAGTGTGCTCCAAGGAATATCTGGCAGGAAGCTTATTGCAAGAGGTGGGGCCTGTATAGTGTTCTTATTCCTATTCTTTACTTTGGGATTGTGTTTGTTTAGCCCATTTTGGCCTAATAATTGGCCCTATTCTACATGCTCATTTGTAATGAAGCCCCCATATTATCTCCAACAATTATTTAGAATTTAAGAGATATTTCAGTTTTAGCAGATGAACCTAATTTATTACATGATAAAAAAAAAACTTACTTTCTGTGCAACTTTCTTACAGATTTCAAGCTCTCTTGATAACAGTAACAGGGAGCCCTAAGCTGAACCTAGCCCCCTGTCCTGGCCTACTTGACATTCTGCCCTATTCGGGAAACCCCAACTGAGCGACGGTACTTGGCTTAAGGTATTGCTGAGTCCCCTTGTTAAACCTTAACTCCCACTACACCCCCTTCACCCTTACTCCAACACTCCCCCTCCCCCTTTAACCCATGAAACTGTTATAACAATAACATTGCAGATAACCCATCATGTCTAGGGAGGTCTGGCAGAGCACCCTGCAGCAGCACCAGTATTACTAGCTATCCCCCCAGCCGCACCGCGCCGACTCAGGGGCTGACAAATCTGTCACCAACACTGCACCACCTTCTCTCCACAATCCACCAAAACAAGCGGGGAGTATCATCCCTCTTATGGGTCCCGTCAGAATTACCACATTGACGTGCCCTGCAAGACCTCCCTACCGCAGGCTGTCATGACAAAGGAAAGAAACCAAAGCTCACACCCGAACACCAAAAGGCCTGCAATTGGGGCGGGCAGGCGGGCTAAATCGGGTCCAGCAAAAACTGAAGCTCCACCTCTTCTTCCTCTTCTTATAACTTCGCGTCCGTTGGTAAGTGACTCTGCCTAACAACTCCCGCACTTTTACTCTCAGCCCCTCACCCCCTCCCAACTGGCTCACACTTAACCCCTTACTGTCACACTTAACCCCTTAAACTACACTCCCAGCCAACCTAGTCCTGCTGGGCCTCCGCTAAGTCTGCGCCCCCGCTCCGTGCCCTTCCTTATACTGCCAAGTGCTGGGGCTATTAGGGAAGAATCACAACATCACAACAACCAGGAGTGGGTAATCCACAAAGCAGAAACAGAAAGGAGTCAGAAAGAAGCCAAAGACCCCGTTCACACTGAGCAAGAATGTCGGAATACCGGCGTGCTCAGTGTGCTGCTTTGAGTGAATGGGAGGGAGCTCGCGCCTCGGCTGCTGCCGCTCTCTACTCCAAGAAGTGACATGTCATTTCTTTGAGTGGAGAGGGGAGGAAGCGGACGCACGCGCGCCCTCTCATTCACTCCAAGCAGCACACTGAGCATGGCGAGATTTCGCTGCGGAGAGCTCCGACGTTCTTGCTCAGTGTGAACAGGGCCAAAGGGTCAAAACTGAAAGAACAATAACAGGGCAAAATCGGAACTAGAGATGAGTGAACTTGCCGAAAGTTCTTGTTCGCACCTGGAGAAGGTGGATGCAGCCGTAGGACTGCCTGGAAAACATGGATACAGCCATAGGCGTGCAAACATGAACGTTCGGCAAGTTCTCTCATCTCTAATCAGAACCAAAGACAAAACCAGTAAACAAGGCAGGGTCCAAAACAGAAGGAAGATACAAAGTCAGAGACAGGGTCAGAAAACACAAGCATACAATAGGTATACAAGAATACCCAGGAGATAACGCTGGTGAAGTAGGCCAGAGCCACAAACTGGTACAGACGTCTGCTGGATGCATAAACTGGAATAGGCTATTTTCTGAAGTAAGCAAAGTAACAGCACTGGGCTGCCTGAGGGCTTCCTGTTAAGAACCCCCCATCTCTAAAAAGTGGCATCAGCAGCATAAAAGGAAGAAAATTCAGAATGCTGGTGTATAAGAATAGTGAACCCCTGTTTTGTGTATTTCATCTTCAGAATTCACGCATAAGTATACAGTATGGGGGAGATTTATCAAACATGGTGTAAAGTGAATTTGGCTCAGTTGCCCCTAGCAACCAATCAGATTCCACTTTTCATTCCTCACAGACTCTTTGGAAAATGAAAGATGGAATCTGATTGGTTGCTAGGGGCAACTGAGCCAGTTTCACTTTACACCATGCTTGATAAACCTCCCCCATTGTGTACAAACTGTTGGCAATCCTATATTAGGTTAGGTTTACACTGCATTTCTGCTGTCCATTTAACATACAGTATATCCATAGATATAACCATAGATCCACTTTACATTATTAAAAAAAAAAAAAAAACATGTTTTTTTTCTTAGTGTACTGTACACAAAGATGTCATTTTTCTGTATGTTAAAGTTAAGCATATTGATGCAAAAACCCAGTGTGAACCTGGCTTAACTTATTACAAGTTTAGATAGAAAAGTTTACTTACTAATTAGAGTGCATCTTTACAGGGGTACTCCAGCAGAAAAAAATTGTTTTAAATTAACCGGTGTGAGAAATTTGTGATTAACTTCTATTATAAAATCTCTAGTTTTCCGGTACTTATCAGCTGCTGTATGTCCTGCAGGAAGTGGTGTACTCTTTCCAGTCTGACATGTTGCTCTCTGCTGCCACATCTGTCCGTGACAAGAACTGTCCAGAACAGGAGCAAATCCCCATAGAAAACCTCTCCTGCTCTCCAGACTGGAAAGAATACTCCACTTCCTGCAGGACATACAGCATCTGATAAGTACTGGGAGACTGGATATATTTTAAATGAAGTAAATGACAAATCTCTGACACTTTCTGGTACCAGTTGATTTGGATTTTTTTTTTGTTGGAGTACCCCTTGAAATGTCCATGAATGGACAGTGACAGTGAGTAAAAAAGACTTGAAAAAATAATTTTGTTCCACTGCCAATAGAAATATATGACCATGATAAGTATCTAAGCAAATTAAAGGGGTATTACATTTATAATAAATATGGGTAATAAGTGGGCCACATGATCACAAGGGAAAAAAAGCACCACTGCACTTACTGTATTATAAACACAGCAAAACATTGAACCCAAAACTGTTCATACATAGGGGGAGATTTATCAAACATGGTGTAAAGTGAAACTGACTTGGTTGCCCCTAGCAACCAATCAGATTCCACCTTATATTCCTCACAGACTCTTTGGAAAATGAAAGATGGAATCTGATTGGTTGCTAGGGGCAACTGAGCCAGTTTCACTTTACACCATGTTTGATAAATCTCCCCCCTATTATAGTAAAAGAATAGATCAATGTTAATTAACAGTTAACCATGGGTTGTGTCTGGTATTGAAGCTCCATCATGTTGAATTCAATGGGGCCACCCAACAATACCAGATGAAGCCCTACATGGAACAGCAATAAGCTAATGGTTCTGCTTTTACATTGCAGGTGGTGAAGTACCAGAAAGAAGACAAGGCTGAGAAACTAATTCTGCCAAAGGAATGACGAGGATGGAGACATTCGATCAATAACCCAGACTCTTTATGTGATATCATCAAACACACTGGAATCAGTTGCACTGTGCCACTCCCTGCTCTGATTCATAGGCTTCCATCCTGTGCGGCTGGGCTTACACAATACAACACTACAGTGTAAATTACATAAAGGAATTCTTTTCTGTAAAATGAACTGCATTTTTCTTCCAAACCCAGAGACCAGACTAGGTTTTACTAGAAAAATGACTTTAAAAAACAGTTTATACAATACTTAGAGATTCAGTTTAAAACCATAAAAAAATACAGAAAATAGATTGTGTTTACTTTATGGAACTAAAAAAAAAATGATCACAATGATAATATTGTGGCAAAAAAGAAGAAACCAGCAAGGAAAAAAACACAGAAGAAGAATTACCAGTCTGCGGGAATATGTAAATACATAAATTACAACCTTCATATTATATTCAGGGTAGAAAGCTGATTAAACAGAATATATAGTGTTTTTTATTTTATTACTGTTTAAATAAATATATTTGTACAATAAAAATTTGAACAATTTTACAAACTCATTTCAGTACTAAAGGGGTATTCCTATTATATAAACTATTTTTATGTTGACAGCACTTGCCTGGAATCCCGACCACCACTGTCAGCTATGAAAGCGGTGGCCGGGCAGTGACGGGACTGGTGGTCGGGAGCTGGTTAGTATGTTTTTATTTATCTTATGTCTCCCTCTGACATCTCATATCTTCAGGGATTAAATTGTCCCTGGAGATATGTGTAAAGCCACAAAGTGCTCATTTAGCTTGGGCCCACTGCATCCCATCATTGCTCCCCCTGCACCAAACCCAGAAGTGAGAGTGGGACAAGGTTGGGCTTAGCAGAATGTAAGGAAATGAAATTACTCCTTTAATTCCTTGCAAATTTAGGGAGGAACCTTTATTGTTTACTTATAAATGGATAAAAGGTTGTCCAGACCATTTATTGCCCCCCCCCCACCCATTAGCAAAAACTGTTTCTCTGTAGGTCTTGATCAAACATGTTATTTACTTTCTCTTCTACAGCCGCCTGTCAGTTGTAATTTATGTTTCAAACTGATGATGCTGTTAGATAGCTGTTAGATCCAAAGACTAGATACCTTTCATATATCTATTTGTGCTTTCAGAATGTAGAAAAATGCTTTTATTTTTCAGTGAAAAGTGCTAAACAGGTTTTTCTAAACCTGTGATATTTTGAGGGTTGTAACACCTCCTCCCTTCCATCTTTATATCACGTAAAAGAGGAGCGATAAGGCCTGCAGACAGAAGCAACAAGTTGGTTTTCTGACAGAAAAAGGCAGTAGATGAGAAACTAAACATTTTGAATATTGGAAAAAAGTTTTTTCAAAGAAAGAATGAAAATGCATTTAAAGGTGTCTATGTGCTTCAAATATGCAAAAACAAGCGGTTTTAAGAAGCAAAGGAGTTTTCTTCTGTACTCAAAAAGCTGTTTTCCTGTACACCCCCCCCCCCCCCCCCACACACACACACACACACACGATTTCTGTGTCCATCATGGTCTATGGAGAGGGGAAAAGTCAAGGGGGATGAGGGAGCAGAGAGAGAAGAAAAGTCAGCCTTGCAAAGCACTACATCCCAGATAATCTTTCTGACTAGTGAATCCAGCGTTTTATGTGCCCAGACAGTCTCCAAACTGTACAGTTTCTTGTCTCCTCTCCCTACTCACTCATCCCCGTCGGCCCCTCACTAGGTTAAAATGGACTTGGCAAACCCATCTTCACTTTGCTTCTCTGTAATGAAGACGGCTTTGCCTGATAATGATTCCGTTACATTTCATTTTGAATTCTTTTTACTTTACTTACCAATATTTCTTTTTTTCAAACATTGCCGTCTTAAATTGTCTTTAACATAACTTATTTTTCTCTTTAGTAATCTTTAAAACCTCCTCACTACTTAGTTCTTCTTAGAATTTGTGGCATTACAGTTGTTTTTAACCACATGGGCTTTCTCCAGTTTCTATTGTGTTTATTCATATTGTCTTTATTCTTGTCATTGTCCTGCTGCAGAATACATTCGGAGCCACTCAGAGGCTATTTTCTATAATTATTTTCCCCAGATAGACCTTTTCCGCTCCCCTTGTTACATCAGACACACATGCTATGTTATACAGTATTTAGGTCCTATGGGCAGCTCAGTCCCTACAGGCACTTTGATCCCTGTCACAAGTTGTTATCAGCCAACATGTGTTATTGTGCGGCAGACCAGGATAAATGGAGGGCACATGGTGAAACCTCAGGGACATTTACTCTACGTCCACTTAATAATGGATATACTGTAGTTATAATAATATTGCAGACCATGTGCCTATTGGAAGCTGAGAAAGTTTTTGTGCTTGACAGCAATGATTCATACAGTAGTTATCTCAACAATGAAGCTCTCTAATGACATGTTATGTAACCTGGTAATGATGACAGCTCATCGTGCGGGTGTTAGTGGGCTCTATTGGCAATGGATGATGTCAGTGGGTAGAGATGGGATTCGATGTCAGAGTAGGTAGAAACTTTTTCAAACAGTAATCTCTGCCCAGGAGAAATAAGCATTGTATATAATAATGTAGGAGGTGAAGCAGATGATAGCGGTGGGAAGGGATGAATAAGTATTTTAGCCTCATGTGTCAATAAGCGAAGATTTTCTGGTATGATGTAAGTTTATAATGTAGAACGCCACATTACGCAAGTGGGTTTAGAAGCGCAGAATTAATTGGAGCACTTTGTGGATTCAGGCTAAGTACACATTTCAATGAATCACTTAACACGTAGAAAGTGATGTGTTTCTCCTTCAATGCAATCTAATTCTGGATTTAATCTGCTGATTTCCCTCTCCCATACTGCAGATGAGTCAGAGTTCCTATAGTTGATTCAACATCCCTGTACGGTATAATCAGTGTACATTCAGTTCTTCCTGCAGCTGGGAGTTCCATAGAACTGAATCCAGCAATGAGTAAACACACTTAGCTGATAGAAAAGGCAGAGAAAAGGCCATTACAATCATAAGCTTTCCACTTAGCCTTCCTGCCTACTTAATATATGGTTTGGAAGAACATGGTAGAACCCCTCTAATACACAACTAATTTAAGACAACAGTGTTTCTCATATTTACCCTATTTACCCTATCCGTGCCTCTTCTCCTGCTTCCTTTCTGTAATAGCTCATATGCCTTCCATCCCAAAGAAACACAACCCTGTCCAATAAATTACAACAGGACGCCAAGAAGACTTTCTATAGAGAGTATAATACTCACTAGGGGAGATTTACCAGAATTCTGGCTCAATCTCATGAAACAGTAAAAATGGCAAGCATGCTGTGCCTGGCTTAGCTGGATGGAGGATCGCTTAAATTGGCACTGCTATCACCAAGAAATATTGTTAAATCAGCAGGGAAGGTGATATAGTAAATCTTTGCAAGTTACTTCATTAATTACCCCCCCCCCTTCTTCTCCCTTTTTTTCATTATAATACAAAATATAATGCTTTAAATTTGGCCACTAGATGTCTCACTCACTGGAAACCTGCAGTTGAGGCTCCGTCACTAGGGCTATTTGGTCTTTGGTAAAAGCAAAAAAGAGACCAAATGCAGGAAGTGATGTCAGTTGTCCCTTTGGTCTGCACAGATTGGCCCATTAAAGATGAATGCTGATTGGCCAGCAGCTGTACATGCCCATGTGCCCTGCTGCAGCTGAGTAAACTAAGCTAAGGTAAATGTCATTTATAAGAAAGACCAGCCCAGCGTAGAGTGTAATGCATACAATGAGGCACGAAATGGGCTGACGGAGCTGTTGAAATTAAATCAAAATTGACAGCATATATAAGGCAAGCATTACCTATATATTTGCTAAAGTTTTTTGTTTTTTTTACATGTCATGACAGGTAAACTTTAATATAAGGGGGATCTAGCTGGAGATCTCAGCATAGGCCAACCAATAGGTGGTGTAAAGTTGGATAAAAGTACCTAACCTAAGTAAGATGCACCAACTTTATCATACGGCATTCACCACTGGCAGCTCTTAAAGGGGATGCACCACTATTCCTAACTTGTTTATTTTAGAATATACGCATGCTTAGGCTGGGTTTACACACTGTAAGACATCGGCTGTTATGTGACCCGGCCATGTCACAGAACGGCCACTGTCTGTTAAGTTTATCCTGGCCAGTACTACCAGATGGATTACCATCATTTCTTTTTAATTAAAATTCAGGTGCATTTGGGTGTGCCGCATTCCAATTTACCATAGCTGTCAGGAATGTGCAGTAGCCTGATGTGAACTGGGCCTCTTTTTACATTTTGTCTGACACACCCGCTTGCCTTTCAGCCTCCTGGCAATGCAGGAGTTACACTGCTCACTGCTAGCCTTGATCTCTGCAGCTGAGCAGTGTTTTTTGATTGACACATGCCTCCTTAATTGTCTGAGCACTGATCCAATAGGGATCCGGACCGGGCTCTTGATCCTCATAAATGAAAGAAGAGCCAGTTACTTCCCTGCTGGCAATTAAGGTTCATACCCTGTTCCCAGCTCCCCCTGTCTATTCCTGCGATCCACGTTCCTAACCCCTCTGCTTGACTTGTTACCTGACCTCCCGATTGACCTTTTGACTATCCGTATGCTTCCTGATTTTGTACTGCATTTTCAGTTTGGTTCTGACCTGGCTTGTCGACTCTCCCATTATGTGTGTTTGTCTGTCTGTCTGTCTTGTTCAGTGTTACACTTATTAAAGGGGTTATCCAGCGCTACAAAAACATGGCCACTTTCCCCCCTACTGTTGTCTCCAGTTCAGGTGCAGTTTGCAATTAAGCTCCATTTACTTCAATAGAACTGAGTTTCAAAACCCCACCCAAACTGGAGATAACAGTAGGGGGAAAGTGGCCATGTTTTTGTAGCGCTGGATAACCCCTTTACATGTAGGGCACGTCTTCGTGGCTGTCAGCAGCCGCCTAGGGCTGACTGAGGCAAGTAGGTAGGGACAGTGGGTGGGTTCAGCTTCAGGGCCCACTGTCTAGTCCTGTCTCATACCTCCCGTCCTGACAATAGCAGACAATGTAAAGTGCGGCCTGAGCCACGATTTACATTTTCTGCTGTCAGTGTTTTGCGGATGCTATTTAGTGAATAGTGGCAGCACAAAACTGACATGTCACTTTAGTGTGCCGCCACTTGGAATCCCTTCCAGAGTTTATAAATTTCCGGTCAGGATTTCATAGACTTCAATATGATCGGCCAATTCATTAATTAACGGCTGTGGTTGCAAAATTGCAAATACGGCCATTGTTTAATAAATTTTTCGCGTTGTGTGAGGTTAGCCATATACATTAATTATATTATACAGCCTTATAAGGCCAGGTTCAGACTATGTAACTGTGCGGCTGTATTTGCGGCTGTAATTGTGCGGCGGTATTTTTGGTGGTTCATGCGTACGCTGGAAAGTATAGGATATACGGCTGCACAGTGCACACTATGTATGAATCTACGGCCCGATCGTAAACGGACCCGTAAAAAATGAACAAGACCATTGTTTGCGGCTGGACATGCGGCCGAGGATTGACAGGCGGTCCGTACGGAGTACTTCAAAAATAGCCGGCAATGATGCCGAATGCCGATGCCTCTAATAGTTAATATATTAAATTAATAAAACACATTTTCTTTGTAATAAATTCAGTTTCGTTGGTCAATAATTTAATTCTAACGAATCCATCATTTGGCAATTAACCCATAGCTGCACCAGGACGTTATTGAACGTCCTCGTGCCGCTATGGGAGTTCAGAGGGGGGTCGCGCGGCGATCCCGGGTGCCGCATGTAGCCCGGGATCGCGGCTATTAGCGGGCACGGTCCGATCGCCGTGCCCGCTAATTAAGTACTTAGAAGCAGCTGTCAAAGTTGACAGCTGCTTCTAAATACTTGCTCAAATGCATACCTGGTGGTCTAGTGGGGGGATCGCCCCCCTGCGGCGCGATTGCGGGGGGGCGATCCCCGCATCCATCCCGGGCCGGGGTCTGCTCCGTAATGGCGCTGATCCCGACTCGGCATTCTATTGCTTTTTGCTGCAGCAGCCAAAAGTAATAGAACACCGATCTCATGGATTCATGCAGTATAACTATACTGCATGGATCTCTATGAGAGATCAGAGTGCATATACTAGAAGTCCCCCAGGGGGGCTTCTAGTATATGTGTAAAGTAAAAGAAAAAAGTATTTTTAATAACACAAAATCCCCTCCCCTAATAAAAGTCTGAATCACCCCCCTTTCCCCATTTTATAAATAAAAATAAATAAATTAATTAATAAACAAACATGTTTGCTATAGCCGCGTGCATAATCGCCCGAACTATTAATTAATCACATTCCTGATCTCACACGGTAAACGGCGTCAGCACAAAAAAATCCCAAAGTGCAAAATTTTTTGTTCGCATCAAATCCAGAATAATTGTAATAAAAAGCGATCAAAAAGTCATATATGCGCAATCAAGGTACCGATAGAAAGATCACATCATGGCGCAAAAAATGACACCTCACACAGACCCATAGACCAAAGGATAAAAGCGCTATAAGCCTGGGAATGGAGCGATTTTAAGGAACATATATTTTCTTTAAAAGGTTTTAATTTTTTACAACCCATCAAATCAAATAAAAGTTATACATGTTACATATCGTTGTAATCGTAACAACTTAAGGAACATATATAACGAGTCAGTTTTACCCCAGGGCGAACATAGTAAAAACAACCCCCCCCCCCCCAAATAAAAAAAAAACATTTTTTTTTTTCAATTTCACCACACATATAATTTTTTTCTGGTTTCCCGACACATTTTAGGCAAAAATTACATCTGCCATAGCAAAGTACAATTAGTTGACCAAAAAATAAGGGCTCATTTGGGTCTCTAGGTGGAAAAATGCAGGCGCTATGGCCTTATATACACGAGGAGGGAAAAACGAAAACGCAAAAATGAAAACTGGCTGTGTCCCCTAAGGGTTAAATATACTGTTAAAATAAATAGATATATAAATAAATGTATATTTATATATATATTTATTTTTTGACAGTATATTTAATTGCACAATGATGGATTCATTAGAATTAAATTATTGACCAACGAAACTGAATTTATTTAATCGAAAATGTGTTTTATTAATTAAATATTAATTAGTACAGGAAGCTCCAGTAAGCCGTTAATTCATATGCCGGCAATAGAGCTTTCTGTACTAATCATCACTTTACTTTAATGAAAACATCAAATGTTTCTTCTAATTATGTTATCACAATAGCATTATTAGAAGAAACATTTAGAATTATATGTGCGCTCAGCTGATTGGCTGATCAGCTGAGCGCACATATAATGAGCCGGTCCGCAGCACAGTGACTTCATTGTGCTGCGGACCAGCGAAGAGGACACATCGGGGTGAGTATAGAGCTCTCCCCACCCGCTCCCCAGCACTGCACCCCTCCCAGCAAGGAAGGGGGGGTCAGTTAACCCCTTCCTTGCTGGGATGGGTGCAGTCTGACATCAGTCTGGCCCCCAAGGGGTTAAGGGGGATGCAATACATCCTCCCTTAACCCCTTGGGGGCCAGACTGTAAGCAGCGAAAAATAGGGGGGACCCTATGCGTTTTTTTTTAAATAAATAAATAATTTAAAAAAAACGCATAGGGTCCCCCCTATTTTTATAACCAGCCGGGTTAAAAACCAAAGGACAGCAGCCTGGTAACACCAGGGTGGGAAGAGCCATTGGTTTAGGCCCTCCCCAGCCTAAATCTTACCAGCCTGATGCCGCCTGGTCCAGGGCGCCAATTTTGACGCTCCGGGACCACTGGCACCCGGCTCTTCCCAGTACCCCTGGTGGCATTGGGTACTGGGGTAATAATGGGGGGTTAGTGTTAGCTATTTTATACCGGCTAACACTAGGCCCCAACTTAGTAATGGATTCCGTCTATTAGACGGCTTCCACTACTAAGTCTATAAAGTAAAGAAATAAAGACAAGACACAAGTTAAAAAAAATTTTTATTCAAATAAAAACACCCCCACACCCCTCATTGACCATTTTATAAAAAAAAAAAAAACATTAAAAAAACGCTGGTCATCGACGTAGTCCACGGAATCCGACGTAATCCCCAGGATACCGATATCTGAAAAACAAAAAGGGAGAAACACACAAAAAACACACAAACAGGAGCACAACACCCATCATTGTGAGCGGTGTTGTGCACCTTACAGTATGCAGCATCTTTACAGATCGCTGCTTACAGTCTGGCCCCCAAGGGGTTAAGGGAGGATGTATTGCATCCCCCTTAACCCCTTGGGGGCCAGACTGATGTCAGACTGCACCCATCCCAGCATGGAAGGGGTTAACTGACCCCCCCTTCCTTACTGGGAGGGGTGCAGTGCTGGGGAGGGGGTGGGGAGAGCTCTATACTCACCCCGATGTTGTCTCTTCGCTGGTCCGCAGCACAATGAAGTCACTGTGCTGCGGACCGGCTCATTATATGTGCGCTCAGCCGATCAGCCAATCAGCTGAGCGCACATATAATTCTAAATGTTTCTTCTAATAATGCTATTGTGATAACATAATTAGAAGAAACATTTGATGTTTTCATTAAAGTAAAGTGATAATTAGTACAGAAAGCTCTTTTGCCGGCGATATGAATTAACGGCTTATGGAGTTTCCTGTACTAATTAATATTTAATTAATAAAACACATTTTCGATTAAATAAATTCAGTTTCGTTGGTCAATAATTTAATTCTAACGAATCCATCATTGTGCAATTAAATATACTGTCAAAAAATAAATATATATATAAATATACATTTATTTATATATCTATTTATTTTAACAGTATATTTAATTGCAAAATGATGGATTAGTTTAAATTTAATTAGTGAACAACGAAAGGCACTTTATTACAACGAAAATGTGTTTTATTAATTTAATAGATTAACCATGAGAGACATCGGCATACTGCAGAGGATCGCAAACCCCGGTAATAGCGATTCCTGTAAACTGTTTCCCTGCTTTCCCAGATGCATCCAGAGGTGTTTGCATCACTTTCTTAAGATTTTATTTGTTATTTTTAGTTGAACCAGATTTCCAAGTAAATGACCGTATGTCTTCAGCCGCATGTCTATTTTTTCCCACGGCCGGAGTTTCATCCGCACATTTATAGCCGCATAAAAAATACAGCCGCACAGTTACATAGTGTGAACCTAGCCCCCGGCTGTATCCCAGTTTTCCAGGCGGTCCTCTGGCTGTATCCACCCTCTCCACGGAGTGGGCAGACAGCATCAGTCAGAAGCCAAGAGTTCAGGTTCATACGAACCAAAACCTCGGCAGGTTCGCTCATCTCCAACAGTCAGCTCTGATTGGATAGTCTCTGAGAGTATAGGGACATATTTCTAGTAAGAGTAACAGAGACACAATGCTAAAGAAAGATGTTCCAGAATTGTTAGTTCATGGGTGTTTCATGTATCTGCTAAAACCGACACAGGAGTGGTGACAAGATTTCTTTAAGATTTCTTGCTCTGATTCATATCACGAAGCATTGGACAGGATAAGTAGACCTGTTACATTGTTTTAAATGGTTGTCCAAATGAAAAGGCATGATGCTACTGGGACTACAAGAGACATAACAGGTGTATACCTACTCATACCTGGTCCACAGGAGACTCTCTATTGACAGTCTCTATTGAAAATCTATAGAGTCTATCTCCTGCAGCAAGACATACAACAAAGAGTGTCTTGGAGTGAAGTGCTTAGCCAAGCGCTTCTCCTAACTTTATTTAAAGGGATAGTCTGAACAGGTGTCAGAAAGTTATACAGAGTTGTAATTTACTTGTATTTAAAGTTCACAAGTCTTCCAGTAGTTATCAGCTGTTGTATGCCCTGCAGGAAGTTGTGTATTCTTTCCAGTGTGACACACTGCTCTCTGCTGCCACCTCTGTCCGTGAGAGGAACTGTCCAGAGCCGCAGTAAATCCCCATAGAATACCTTTCCTGCTCTCCAGACTGGAAAGAATACACCACTTCCTGCAGGACATACCGCAGGTGATAAGTATGGGAAGACTTGAGATTTTTAAATAGAAGTAAATTACAAATCTATATAACTTTCTGACACCATTGATTTGGTGTCAGATATTACACAAGCCGTTATATTTTCAGCTACTTTAATTTTTTTTTTCATTGTTTATTAATCGTATTTTCCATGTTTTCAGCTGTTGCATTCTGTTCAATAATTTATAAGGCTGAGTTTACATTTATTTTTGAAAAGGAAACTTGGAGAAAAGCAAAGAACACAAGGTAGGGTGGACTGGGATCTATTCCCAGTACTCACATTACTGACAACCACACACAAGCAACGAGCGCCTACTACATCCCACACACAGAGTCACAGTCACGCAGGAGGAAATCAGTCAGAAAAATCTAATTTAATCATTAGGAGCTGAAGAGTGCAAAACAGCTTAGTGACCCAAATAGTCACTGACCCAATCCCCCTCTCAGGGCTGCACTGGTGAGTAAATAGGAGACCTGTATGAGCACACATGTAGCCATGCGTACGCTGAGCTCCCTCTAGGCCATGGGAGCAGCTTGGCTTCTCACCCCATCACATTTCTTATCCTGTTAGACAAGCTGGCAAATAGAAATATATATATATAAAACATGATATATCTTGTAGTGACCTTATGTGATGTGATTTAGACTGGGTTCACGCTGGGCTTTTTTCCTATGTTTAGATGCTCTTACCAGTACACAGTAAACATGGGGGTCCACTACTCACACTCAGAGCGTAATTTTGGGCTATAGCTGGATAGTATATTAAAAAAAAAAATTAAAGCAGTTTTCCATGCAAAATAAATTGATATCTTCAATATATGTTATCAATAGCAGATGGTTGGGATGCCAATATCCGACACTAGAGATGAGCGAGCTGCTCGGACTTTTGGTCCGAAAATGTATTTGATTCCGGCCACATAGTTGCGCTCACGGGAATATGTGGCTAGGATATTCCAGGGAATCGCTGTTGAATTCCCTGGAATATCCTGGCCGCATATTCCCAGGATCGCAACTATGCGGCCGGAATCAAAGGCATGACAATAGAGCGCCGATGCCGTCAGACCAA
This sequence comes from Dendropsophus ebraccatus, assembly GCF_027789765.1. Lineage (NCBI taxonomy): Eukaryota > Metazoa > Chordata > Amphibia > Anura > Hylidae > Dendropsophus > Dendropsophus ebraccatus. The sequence continues at coordinate 32,313,531 of NC_091454.1, read as the reverse complement.
AAGTCTGACGGTCCGCTAATCCCTATCCGACACCCCTGACAATTACCAATTTTCCAAAGCTGTTACATAGGTAGAGTATACATAGTGAAACGGAGCAGGAAGCCGACGGCTCTGTACACTGTGTAGTGGCCAAGATGGGTAACTGCAGCTCAGCCCTCATTCACTTGAGTAGTGGCTGTGATGCAGTAACCCAGCTTGGCCACTACACAGTGTACATTGCTGCCTGCTTCCTGTTTTTCGGCTAAGGAGGAGGGCAGTGCTCCTAACTGGTGCCCAGGGGCGTAGCTAATGTCTCTTGGGCCCTGGTGCAAGAGGTCAACTTGGGCCCCCCCTCCTTACCACATACTGACTAACACAACCGCTGCTACTGAATAAAATCCTCTGTACATAGACCAATATCACCTCATCCAGTCATATAGAGGTGGCCCCAGCTCTACACAGGCTCTATACACCATATACATTACAGTGCAAATATATCAGGTGACTCACAGGGGACGTCTTCTCTGATCGGAGTTCTTCCCTTTTCATCTTCTCCATCTGCCCAGGGCCATTATGAGAACTTTTTGGAGCCACGAATCCACAGAATCTGCCAGACAAACATATTAGGCTCCTCACACTGACACCATCCTCATCTCTCTACAAACTGCACATCTGTATTGGCCCCTTTACACCCTCATTTAGTGGGTAGCCTGACTCTATGTGACTCCCTTATAGTACATATCCCCCTATTGTATACACCCCCTTGTGTAGTCCACCTTATAGATGGCCCCCCAATGTTTCCCCCTTATAGATGGCCCCCTGTGTTTTCCCTATTATAGATGCCCCCCCATGTTATCCCCCATATAGATTGCCCCCATGTTATCAACCATATAGATGCCCCCCATTTTATCCCCCTTACAGATGCCCCCCATGTTGTCCCCTCCTCCTGCCCCTCCATCATCATACTACTACCCCTTTCATCCTCCTGCCCCTCCATCATCATACTACAACCACCTCCACCATAATACTACTACCCCTTCATCCTCCTGCCCTTTCATCATCATACCACTTCACCCCTCATCATCCTCTTGTTCCATCATCATCATACCACTACATCCTCATCATCCTCTTGTTTCATCATCATCATACCACTACATCCTCATCATCCTCTTGTTCCTTCATCATCATACCACTACACCCCTCATCATCCTCTTGTTTCATCATCATACCACTACACCCCCCATCATCCTCTTGTTCCATCATCATCATCATCATCATCATACCACTACATCCTCATCATCTTCTTGTTCCATCATCATACCACTACACCCCTCATCATCCTCTTGTTCCTTCATAATCCTCTTGTTCCTTCATCATCATACCACTACACCCCCCATCATCCTCTTGTTCCATCATCATCATACCACTACATCCTCATCATCCTCTTGTTCCTTCATCATCATACCACTACACCCCTCATCATCCTCTTGTTCCATCATCATGCCACTACACCCCCATCATCCTCTTGTTCCATCATCATCATCATCATCATCATCATCATCATACCACTACATCCTCATCATCTTCTTGTTCCATCATCATACCACTACACCCCTCATCATCCTCTTGTTCCATCATCATGCCACTACACCCCCCATCATCCTCTTGTTCCATCATCATCATCATCATACCACTACATCCTCATCATCTTCTTGTTCCATCATCATACCACTACACCCCTCATCATCTTCTTGTTCCATCATACCACTACACCCCTCATCATCCTCTTGTTCCATCATCATCATACCACTACACCCCCATCATCCTCTTGTTCCATCATCATACCACTACACCCCTCATCCTCCTCTTGTTCCATCATCATCATACCACTACACCCCTCATCATCCTCTTGTTCCATCATCATACCACTACATCCCCATCATCCTCGTTCCATCATCATCATACCACTAAACCCCCATCATCCTCTTGTTCCATCATCATCATCATACCACTACACCCCATCATCCTCTTGTTCCTTCATCATCATCATCATACCACTACACCCCATCATCCTCTTGTTCCTTCATCATCATCATCATACCACTACACCCCATCATCCTCTTGTTCCTTCATCATCATCATCATCATCATCATCATACCACTACACCCCATCATCCTCTTGTTCCTTCATCATCATCATCATCATCATCATACCACTACACCCCTCATCTTCCTCTTGTTCCATCATCATCATACTACTACACCCCCATCATCCCCTTGTTCCTTCATCATCATACCACTACACCCCATCATCCTCTTGTTCCTTCATCATCATCATACCACTACACCCCCATCATTCTCTTGTTCCATCATCATCATACCACTACACCCCATCATCCTCTTGTTCCATCATCATCATACCACTACACCCCTCATCATTCTCTTGTTCCATCCTAATCATACCACTACACCCCTCATCATCCTCTTGTTCCATCATCATCATACCACTACACCCCATCATCCTCTTGTTCCATCATCATACCACTACACCCCCATCATCCTCTTGTTCCATCATCATCATCATCATACCACTACATCCTCATCATCCTCTTGTTCCATCATCATACCACTACACCCCCATCATCCTCTTGTTCCATCATCATCATACCACTACACCCCCATCATCCTCTTGTTCCATCATCATCATACCACTACACCCCCATCATCCTCTTGTTCCATCATCATACCACTACACCCCTCATCCTCCTCTTGTTCCATCATCATCATACCACTACACCCCCATCATCCTCTTGTTCCTTCATCATACCACTACACCCCCATCATCCCCTTAAAAACAAAAAATCTATACTCACCTGCATGATTTCTGTAGCCCCCAGGTCACACGCGCTGGCGGGCTTCCCCCGGCGGGAGGCGGGGCTTAGCGCGGAGGGGGCGGAGCTTCGCGGGACCTGTTTTTTTCTTAACGCGATGCTCCCTGCGCTGGAAGTACTTCCCCCCCCCCCCCCGCCGCACACAGAGCTCCCTGGGGGCCGCAAGACAGCCGGGGGCCCCTGCCTCTTGTGATCGCAAGCAAAACATTGCTTGCGGTCACAAGAGGGAGTGGGAGGCGGGCAGTGCAGTGGTAAGGGGGGGCCTCGCGGGCGGCCCGGTCGCTACGCCACTGCTGGTGCCCCAATGCTCCAAACGGTCTTACGGACAGTGCCGTTCCAGTGCAAACTAACTCCACTGGAACGGCACTGAAGAGGAAATTAAGAGACATACCTTCCTCCTCTGGGTCTTCTATGCAATAGGGATATATTCGTCTAACCTGCTGATAGCTCCCCTTTAATTCAGTAGGTTGAACAAAATTATTGCATAATAATTGTGACTGACTGACTTGGCCATTCAAGAATATTCCACCACTTTGCTTTAATAAACTCCTGGGTAGCTTCCGTTTTATATTTTGGGTCATTGTCCATCTGTATTATGAAAAGCCGACCAATGAATTTGGCTGCATTCGGCTACATATGAGAACACGGGGGGGGGGGGGGGGGGGGGGGGATTTATCAATCATGGTGTAAAGTAGAATTGGCCCAGTTGCCCCTAGCAACCAGATTCCACTTTTCTTTCCTCACAAAATAAAAGGTGGAATCTGATTGGTTGCTGAGGGCAACTGAGACAATTCTACTTTACACCAGTTTGATAAATCTCGCCCAGTATGTCTCTGTATAGCTCAGAATTCATCAGGTTGCATCTATCCTGTGTCACATGATTAATAAACACTAGTGACCCAGGGCCACTGGCAGCCATACATGCCCGGTCCATCACACTGCCTCCAGCCATGTCTTGAGCTACGTTTACACAGAACGATAATTCGCCCAATCGTACGATTAACAATGTCCGAGTAACAATTTTTTTTTTTCATAACGATCAGCATTTAGACGATACGATGTATCGTACGGAAATTCATTTTGCGATCGCTTAAGTCTATCTCGCACATAGGTTAAATCGGCAAACGACTGTTCACACGGAAGGATCGGTGAATTTTTTGCGAACGATCAACGACTATTTAAGAACTTGTTGAAAGATCATAATGAACGATTTCTCGCTCGTCGTTTGATCGTTCGCTGCGTTTACACATACAAATATCATTCGAATTCGATCGTTATCGTGCAAAATCGTTATCGTGTTCCGTGTAAACGCAGCATAACCCATGAGCTGTACTACGCACACCAACCAAGCAAGGTTTCCTTGAAAATACAGTTTAAGTTCCAAGCAGTTTAAAAACCGAGCAGTTCAAGAACCAAGGTACCAATATATATATATATATATATATATATATATATATATATACACTCACCGGCTACTTTATTAGGTACACCATGCTAGTAACGGGTGGTCTTCTGCTGCTGTAGCCCATCTGCCTCAAAGTTGGACGTACTGTGCGTTCAGAGATGCTCTTCTGCCTACCTTGGTTGTAACGGTTGGCTATTTGAGTCACTGTTGCCTTTCTATCAGCTTGAACCAGTCTGCCCATTCTCCTCTGACCTCTGGCATCAACAAGGCATTTCCGCCCACAGAACTGCCGCTCACTGGATGTTTTTTCTTTTTCGGACCATTCTCTGTAAACCCTAGAGATGGTTGTGCGTGAAAATCCCAGTAGATCAGCAGTTTCTGAAATACTCAGACCAGCCCTTCTGGCACCAACAACCATGCCACGTTCAAAGGCACTCAAATCACCTTTCTTCCCCATACTGATGCTCGGTTTGAACTGCAGGAGATTGTCTTGACCATGTCTACATGCCTAAATGCACTGAGTTGCCGCCATGTGATTGGCTGATTAGAAATTAAGTGGTAACGTGCAGTTGGACAGGTGTACCTAATAAAGTGGCCGGTGAGTGTATACATATATATATATATATATATATATATATATATATATATATATATACATATACATATATATATATATATATACATATATATATATATATATATATATATATATATATATACTTATATAGGTTCAACAGGGAACATGGTGAAAGGGGTAGTCCACATAAAAAAAATCCTTTAAATCAACTGGTGCCAGAAAGGGCCAGAGATTTGTTTTTTACTTCTATTGAAAAGTCTCAATTCTTCCAGTACTTATCAATTGTTGTATGTCCTGCAGGAAGTGGTGTATTTGTTCCTGTCTGACACAGTTTTCTCTGCTGACACCTCTGTCCATGTCAGGAACTGCCCAGAACAACAGCAAATCCCCATAGAAAACCTTTCCTGCTCCCCAGACTGGAAAAAATACACAACTTCCTACAGGACATACATCAGCTGCTAAGTACTGGAAGACAGGAGCTTTTTTTTTTTTTTAACAGAAACACTCTCTTTTGCTGAACTACCCCTTTAAAGTTCAGTCTCATATAGTGCAAGAGATACATTTATCAACTTTCCACAAGATAGAAGATGAATGTTTGATGGAAGGGGACCAACACCCCTACAACCTGTAGAGGTGCTATCTTATGTTGATGTGTACTGAAAAGTGTAGCTTGCCATTCGGAATACATATGTCTGGGGAATATACATATATCAACCGTGCTTAAATGTGTATACTAAATATAGAGAGTATGCGTGATATGAGGAAAGAGTAGGGTGAATGGCGCGCTGAATACTGAACAGAAAGGAAACTGCTATTCTCTGCCAAGAAATGTTCAAACTGGGAAGGAAGTGTCCTTCATTGAGCCGCCATCTGAATTATATTTCATGATAAGCACAGAATCAATTAAACGTGAAGAACATAGATCTCTTTGAGTGACCCAGTCAGAGTCCTGGACTTAATTCCATTAAAAGTTTTGGCAAAGTATCAGTCTTCCTGTTTGTATTCCTGATCCGGACTCAGCAGTTCTGCACAAAAAGAGATGATGAAATATATGAAAAGTTCCCTCGTATCAGGAGACTTACCAGGATACAGTACTAGGCCAGGTTCAGACTATGTAACTGTGCGGCTGTATTTGCGGCTGTAATTGTGCGGCGGTATTTTTGGTGGTTCATGCGTACGCTGGAAAGTATAGGATATACGGCTGCACAGTGCACACTATGTATGAATCTACGGCCCGATCGTAAACGGACCCGTAAAAAATGAACAAGACCATTGTTTGCGGCTGGACATGCGGCCGAGGATTGACAGGCGGTCCGTACGGAGTACTTCAAAAATAGCCGGCAATGATGCCGAATGCCGATGCCTCTAATAGTTAATATATTAAATTAATAAAACACATTTTCTTTGTAATAAAGTCCCTTTCGTTGGTCAATAATTTAATTCTAACGAATCCATCATTTTGCAATTAAATATACTGTTAAAATAAATAGATATATAAATAAATGTATATTTATATATATATTGATTTTTTGACAGTATATTTAATTGCACAATGATGGATTCGTTAGAATTAAATTATTGAACAACGAAACTGAATTTATTTCATCGAAAATGTGTTTTATTAATTAAATATTTATTAGTACAGGAAGCTCCATAAGCCGTTAATTCATATTGCCGGCAATAGAGCTTTCTGTACTAATCATCACTTTACTTTAATGAAAACATCAAATGTTTCTTCTAATTATGTTATCACAATAGCATTATTAGAAGAAACATTTAGAATTATATGTGCGCTCAGCTTGGCTTATCGGCTGAGCGTACATATAATTAGCGGGTCCGCAGCACAGTGACTTCATTGTGCTGCGGACCAGCGAAGAGGACACATCGGGGTGAGTATAGAGCTCTCCCCACCCCCTCCCCAGCACTGCACCCCTCCCAGCAAGGAAGGGGGGGTCACTTAACCCCTTCCTTGCTGGGATGGGTGCAGTCTGACATCAGTCTGGCCCCCTAGGGGTTAAGGGGGATGCAATACATCCTCCCTTAACCCCTTGGGGGCCAGACTGTAAGCAGCGATCTGTAAAGATGCTGCATACTGTAAGGTGCACAACACCGCTCACAATGATGGGTGTTCTGCTCCTGTTTGTGTGTTTTTTGTGTGTTTCTCCCTTTTTGTTTTTCAGATATCGGTATCCTGTGGATTACGTCGGATTCGGTGGACTACGTCGATGACCAGCGTTTTTTTAATGTTTTTTTTTCATAAAATGGTCAATGAGGGCTGTGGGGGTGTTTTTATTTGAATAAAAAAATTTTTTAACTTGTGTCTTGTCTTTATTTCTTTACTTTATAGACTTAGTAGTGGAAGCCGTGTAATAGACGGAATCCATTACTAAGTTGGGGCCTAGTGTTAGCCGGTATAAAATGGCTAACACTAACCCCCTATTATTACCCCAGTACCCAATGCCACCAGGGGTACTGGGAAGAGCCGGGTGCCAGTGGTCCCGGAGCGTCAAAATTGGTGCTCCTGGACCGGGCGGCAGCAGGCTGGTAAGATTTAGGCTGGGGAGGGCCTAAACCAATGGCTCTTCCCACCCTGGTGTTACCAGGCTGCTGTCGTTTGGTTTTTAACCGGGCTGGATATAAAAATAGGGGGGACCCTATGCGTTTTTTTTTTTATTATTTATTTATTTAAAAAAAAAACGCATAGGGTCCCCCCTATTTTTATAACCAGCCGGGTTAAAAACCAAACGACAGCAGCCTGGTAACACCAGGGTGGGAAGAGCCATTGGTTTAGGCCCTCCCCAGCCTAAATCTTACCAGCCTGCTGCCGCCCGGTCCAGGAGCGCCAATTTTGACGCTCCGGGACCACTGGCACCCGGCTCTTCCCAGTACCCCTGGTGGCATTGGGTACTGGGGTAATAATAGGGGGTTAGTGTTAGCCATTTACTAGGCCCCAACTTAGTAATGGATTCCGTCTATTAGACGGCTTCCACTACTAAGTCTATAAAGTAAAGAAATAAAGACAAGACACAAGTTAAAATAAATTTTTATTCAAATAAAAACACCCCCACACCCCTCATTGACCATTTTATTAAAAAAAAACATAAAAGAAACGCTGGTCATCGACGTAGTCCACGGAATCCGACGTAATCCACAGGATACCGATATCTGAAAAACAAAAAGGGAGAAACACACAAAAAACACACAAACAGGAGCACAACACCCATCATTGTGAGCGGTGTTGTGCTCCTTACAGTATGCAGCATCTTTACAGATCGCTGCTTACAGTCTGGCCCCCAAGGGGTTAAGGGAGGATGTATTGCATCCCCCTTAACCCCTTGGGGGCCAGACTGATGTCAGACTGCACCCATCCCAGCAAGGAAGGGGTTAACTGACCCCCTTCCTTGCTGGGAGGGGTGCAGTGCTGGGGAGGGGTTTTAGGGTTTCTATTTCTTTTTACCTAATATACAAACTAATATCACGTTAAAGTGGAAACTATCATAGACAGAAATCATTCACATACATATTTTAAAGAGGACCTGAAGTCACACTCCCAAAAATGAGACTATTAGTGATGAGCGAATAGGGAAATATTCGAATATTCGATATTCGTACGAATATCGATCCCATTAAAGTCTATGGGAACAAGTATTCGATCATTGAAAAACATCTATTCGACCACTTGGAGGTAAAAAACGGAAGCTGGGGGATATGAACGCTTATCGAATATTTGTCGAATATTCGGCAAACTATTCGATAATATTCGATAGATCGAATACCTTACTATTCAGTCGAATTTCTATTCGATCAAACAGTATTCGCTCATCACTAGTTACTATTATTCAATAGCCTGTGGTGTCCAGTTCACACACCTTTTTACGGTTTCTTGATATGCCCTACTGCTCCAGAAATATGTGGATTAATAGTTTCTATGACAATTCACTTAATAGTCAAATGGGCGTGAACTTCATTTTTTTTTTTTATAAAAGGAGATATCAGGTGATGGGTGTGATTATACAGTTAAGGGGTATGTATTAGGCATATACACCCCTCGACATGAAACATTCACACCCCCCCCCAAGCCATCATCTGATATTCATTCTTATTATTAAAATTAGGTTCACGCCCATCTGACTATTAATGAAATTGTCAGAGAAAATATAAACCCACATATCTCTAGAATGGAAGGGTGTATCAAGAAACTGTAAAAGGTGTGTGATCAAGGAACCACAAGCTATTTCATGATTGTAATATCTCATTTTTTGGGTGTGGCTACAGGACTCCTTTAAATCCTTAGAACAGAACTTGTAATGTGTAATGGTAGGTGCATATTGAAGCTTGGGTTTGCACCAATTTGATTGTTTTAACACATCAACAATTGAGGAAGGTGCATGGTTAATAGCAACCCTGAAAAGCTACGAAATTGTTAAAAATGGTACTGTTCTCATACAGCAAGATGCAGCATTTTTCGAGTCAAATAATTTTGCAATAAAATATGATTTATGAGTCTCCTTTATGTGTAATGAAAATGAACCACGGTATACCGACAAGGACACCCTGCAGCACTCTGATTTGCTAGGAAGATAACATGAATTTGGTAATTAGCCACAATGATTAGTATAATACATACATGGTGTTAGGGTTGCGGTGGCATCCCGTGCTCCAGGCCGCACCTGCTCTCCCAACTCCTCTCCTCATGCGGACTGTGGAGTCCACATGTCTGTGCCCGGCTCCGCCTCTTCTTCTACTCTCGCACTGCTCCATGCTCCTGCTCTGTGTCTTCCCGGCCAGCGCAATCCTGCCTCTTAGGGCGCAGGCAGCGGCTTTCAGAGATTTAAAGGGGCAGTACGCCCTTAACTGTTTACTGCTTAACACACTCCCCTATAAATGCTGCACCTGTCCTGAACCTCCCTGCTGGAGCCTCTGCATTGCTGCTATTCTAGTGTGTGGTCCTGCCCGTGACTCCTGCCTCCTGTCTGTGAGTCCTGCCTGAGTTTCCTGCCACTGCTAGCAAGCCAAGCCAGGGGTAGCGTCTTGGGGGTCCCCTGTCACAGCAAGTCTATCCTGTCTTGCAGTAGGCTGTGGTGATGACCAGCAGCCCCATAGACTCTGCTCCCTGGTGCGGCTTACGCCATCGCTAGTGGTGGTTCGGTGGATTGAGGACTCCTGCCGTTACACATGGAGGTTATGAGCTTACTGTGACATAGAGTAATTGTATGTCCCTTGCTCATGGTTGATCTGTAGAATGACTACAGAAAAAAGCATAATATACAAAATAAAGAACATAGAAAAAACATACATCCTCAAGTACAGCAACACAGTAGCGTGGGAACACAGTGGAGTAATACATTTGTCCAAACAGAACATAAACAACCAATGACATGTGTTGTGGAGATCTCTAGTAAAAGGGGGCCAACCCGTATGGAGAAGAGAAGTCATAGTCAGGATGAGAAAATTAACATTCATAAGATATACAGTCTGCATTTCATCAAATCACAGAAAAAAAGATTGGCAAGGTGTATGGCTATAGCATGAGAATATAGTGGAAAATACAATGAGAAAAGTCACAGCAACAAATGTGGTAAATATATAAGATACCAAGCAATAAACTGAGGCGTGTGACTTAATGTCCTCATGTTCTATACCTACAAGTAGGTTAATCCATGCATAACATCAAAAGGAAAAGATCATACATATGGAGAAATATATACAATGAATCGCTGTTCTCCCTGAGTTCAGTGATTGGTGTGTTTTATTGGTCTATTTTTCATTGCCCTCAGTAGCCAAAATCTTGCTCCACACTGACGAGGGGTAAATACCCCGAAACGGCTGTCTGTGGATGGATGCCTAGCCTTGGTAACCCTTGTCTTATGTTGTTATACTCGCCACAGAGTTAGACTTTGACTTACGACCCTGCTGTTTCCCTATTTAGGTCCCAATGCTTGCAACAGAGTGACAACCTGAGGGACTACGTATTAGGGTGGTTTGGTGCTCTCCCCACTAGGAGCCACCCCTTGGCAACGGGCTTTGTTCTCTGGAGAGAGGGATATCTGGCTATTCCCGTGTTTTGAGACTCGTAACTGAGGCTCCAGGACCCCTTCTTTGCATATTGAAATATATACAATACCTGTGCTAAGTAATCAATGGTGACACCTCCATACACTGGGGTGCACAAGAGCCACTGACATCCGCAACCAGACATAGCGATGTCCTGAAGATGGCCACCGTTTATATTGTATGGTGGACTGAAATTCATATACAGTACAGGGGTGGTCTTCTTAAGGAGATGGTCTTTTGGAGTGTTTTAACTGAATATTATTATTGAAATATACAAATAAAATGTCCTCACCCCTATGGTATAGGCAAGCAATATATAAGGAAGTATTGTTTGTGCATTGTACTAATGCAGAAGGTAATGTAAAGCTATAACTCTAAAACATACTGTACTGTAAAATGAGGCTCTTGGCATACCACTTGATCAAATAGTGTGTACCATTTCACCACGATAAGGTGGCTTCAGATACAGTGTACTGTAATCTGTACACTGACCCTTCCTGAGCTAATATTAAGCCTGGGTATGGGCATGGGGGAAGTGCAAGAACCAACAAACGGACTGTGTTTCATGTGGGGGCTTAATTTGGTTTGTACATTCCACCCATCCCAACCCAATGGTGATTTAAGCAGATATTAGCTGGATTCTGCATGCCTAGTGTGTAGGCTTGAAGGGAATATCCGGAGAGTTGGAAAGGTCTGGCCGATCTACTTCCTTCGTATGCCTGTCTGTGCTGATAACTTTTCAGACAAAAGGGTGGTGGGAGCAACTTGTGGGTGCTTGCGGGCATTGCGTGCAGGTGAAACCACGCCCACACACAATGTCCAATAGCTGCCTGATGTTGCTGCAACATAGGGCAGCTATTGGTCTTTGGCCACAACTTGCTCCCACCCCCCTCTCGTCTACACGACGTATCAGCACGGACGGGAAGATAGAGGAAGTAAAGCGCCAGAGAGCAGAAAAGGTAGGACCTTTACTGTTCTCCAGATATCCGCTTTAATATTTAGCCCAGGAGAGGTCAGTGTACAGTGTAGGTTCACCCCATATCTGAGGCCACCTTATCGAGGTGGGGTAATAAAGTTATATGCCAAGAGCCTTATTCTTTTCTATCTTTTCTATAGCAGTTTTGCAATTCTAAATATCTACAGTATATTGACCATGTGTCCTGGCATTTGCAGCATGCAGTTGTTTTTGTGTCTATGGGCCATATTCCACAGGACGATTATCGTTCAGATTATCGTTAAATCGTTCGGAACTAATCGATAATCGTTCGGTTGAATAGCAGTTAACGATTAAATGACAAACGAGAAACGTTGATCACTTAATGAGACCTGGACCTCTTTTTATTGTTGTTTGTTTGCAAATCGTTCGCATGGAACAAGACGCCATTCGGTTGTTCGCAGTAGCGACGGACACAACAGCGACGACAAGACGACCGCAAGAACGATCAAAAGTAACGATCATCGTTCTGTGTAATTGGGGGAGCGATTTCAGATTGTTCGCAATAGCGTTCATTTGAGATCATTTATCGTTAACAATTATCTGAACGATAATCGTCCCGTGGAATAGGGCCCTATATTTCAGCCATGCTAGCGTGCACCTGCATAGTATGAATAGTAGTATAGGAGTGTTTTTTTTTTTTTTTTTTAATCTATCAATCCATTCATATTTTGCTATCTATATTAATAGTATGTAATAGATGTAATGGAAAAGTGTAAAAAGGTGCGGTGAATATCTCTGAGGCTCCAGCAGGCAGTGTTGCTGGACATGATACATTATTGCTATAGGTCAGGCTGTTCACAAGTGTTTCTCTTCCTAATTATGAAGGAATAACAGTCCTTTACACAGAGAACAGCGTGTCCCCGCTATGCGTTATTATTATCATCAAGTAACTACACACAGTGAAATGATTGTGGATGGGAAGGAAGCCAGATCCACAGCAGTGGGAGTGAGTGATGGGAATTTCTTGCTGACCTTCAGCAGTGTATTTGCTGCAGTGCAGATCAATTTCCTGTGTCAGGACTGTGTTTATTTTCCGATACGCTGGATGGTGTCGCATGATAAAATGGAGCTTTTGTTCCTACTGCACGGAAAATCTGCTGTACTGTAATGCGCAAAAGGACCTTGAGACAAGAACCTTAGATAAGGCCGCAGATCCTATGTCATTTCATAGAACATTGTAATTATTCTAATTTTCCTGTCTTTTTACTTTATCTTCCTTCCATTCCATTTGCACTAACAAAGAGTTTAACCACTTCATTTTTTTTTCTCCTCTACATTTATTACAGACCTAGATTTCTATTTCTATATTCTCTTTATATATACAGTTAGGGCCAGAAATATTTGGACAGTGACACAATTTTTGTTATTTTAGCTGTTTACAAAAACATGTTCAGAAATACAATTATATATAATATGGGCTGAAAGTGCACACTCCCAGCTGCAATATGAGAGTTTCCACATCCAAATCGGAGAAAGGGTTTAAGAATCATAGATCTGTAATGCATAGCCTCCTTTTTTTCAAGGGACCAAAAGTAATTGGACAATGGACTCTAAGGGCTGCAATTAACTATGAAGGAGTCTCCCTTGTTAACCTGTAATCAATGAAGTAGTTAAAAGGTCTGGGGTTGATTCCAGGTGTGTGGTTTTGCATTTGGAAGCTGTTGCTCTGACCAGACAACATGCGGTCAAAGGAACTCTCAATTGAGGTGAAGCAGAACATCCTGAGGCTGAAAAAAAAGAAAAAATCCATCAGAGAGATAGCAGACATGCTTGGAGTACCAAAATCAACATTTGGGTACATTCTGAGAAAAAAGGAATTGACTGGTGAGCTTGGGAACTCAAAAAGGCCTGGGCGTCTACGGAAGACAACAGTGGTGGATGATCGCCGCATACTTTCTTTGGTGAAGAAGAACCCGTTCACAACATCAACTGAAGTCCAGAACACTCTCAGGGAAGTAGGTGTATCTGTCTCTAAGTCAACAGTAAAGAGAAGACTCCATGAAAGTAAATACAAAGGGATCACATCTAGATGCAAACCATTCATCAATTCCAAAAATAGACAGGCCAGAGTTAAATTTGCTGAAAAACACCTCAAGAAGCCAGCTCAGTTCTGGAAAAGCATTCTATGGACAGATGAGACAAAGATCAACCTGTACCAGAATGATGGGAAGAAAAAAGTTTGGAGAAGAAAGGGAACGCCACATGATCCAAGGCACACCACATCCTCTGTAAAACATGGTGGAGGTAACGTGATGGCATGGGCATGCATGGCTTTCAATGGCACTAGGTCACTTGTGTTTATTGATGACATAACAGCAGACAAGAGTAGCCGGATGAATTCTGAAGTGTACCGGGATATACTTTCAGCCCAGATTCAGCCAAATGCTGCAAAGTTGATCGGACGGCGCTTCATAGTACAGATGGACAATGACCCCGAGCATACAGCCAAAGCTACCCAGGAGTTCATGAGTGCAAAAAAGTGGAACATTCTGCAATGGCCAAGTCAATCACCAGATCTTAACCCAATTGAGCATGCATTTCACTTGCTCAAATCCAGACTTAAGACGGAAAGACCCACAAACAAGCAAGACCTAAAGCCTGCGGCTGTAAAGGCCTGGCAAAGCATTAAGCCCAGCATTTGGTGATGTCCATGGGTTCCAGACTTAAGGCAGTGATTGCCTCCAAAGGATTCGCAACAAAATATTGAAAAAAAAATATATTGTTTGGGTTATGTTTATTTGTCCAATTACTTTTGAGCTCCTAAAATGTGGAGTGTTTGTAAAGAAACGTGTACAATTCCTACATTTTCTATCAGATATTTTTGTTCAACCCTTCAAATTAAACGTTACAATCTGCACTCGAATTCTGTTGTAGAGGTTTCATTTCAAATCCAATGCGGTGGCATGCAGAGCCTAACTCGCGAAAATTGTGTCACTGTCCAAATATTTCTGGCCCTAACTGTATATATATGTATATATTATATATATGCATAGGCTAAATGTACTCTAGACCAGCGATGGGAAACCTTTCGGCCTTCCAGCTGTTGCAAAACTACAATTCCCATCATGCCTGTACAGCCGAAGCTTTAGCTTCGGCTGTACAGGCATGATGGGAATTGTAGTTTTGCAACAGCTGGAGGGCCAAAGGTTCCCCATCTCTGGTCTAGACTGTGGATGCCAGTATCAATGCCTTAGGCCCAAAAGTTTAAGAGTAGTATACTCTTATATATATTATATATATATATATCTTATATATCAAACATGGTGTAAAGTGAAACTGGCTCAGTTGCCCCTAGCAACCAATCAGATTCCATCTTTCATTTTCCAAAGAGCCTGTGAGGAATGAAAGGTGGAATCAGATTGGTTGCTAGGGGCAACTGAGTCAGTTTGCCTTCACACTATCTTTGATAAATCTCCCCAATGACGTATACTTATACTCAGTATAAAATCAGGTAGCCAGATATAAATGTTGGATTACTGCAAAACCTAGCCTGTAGTTATGTCTGCAGCCCTATACATAAGCTATCAGAGGCTACTTTTGGGTAGTGTAAGGGCTCTATCACACAGGATGATTATCGTGCGGAAAATCATCATATGGATTAAATTTAAATGATAATCGTTCCATGTAATTGCAAGCAGCGATCGTAAAAACGTTCGCCTGTTGTTGATCGTTGATTTAGATCTGACCCCAAAATCATTGTTAATCGTTCGCTAACCGTTCGCTGTAAATCCACATTCATTCGCTGTAATTCCAAATCGTTTGTTCTTTTGCTGGGATCAGATGGAGTAAATGATCGTAGTAATAATCGCTATAACGATCATAACTAACGACTATCGTTCTGTGTAATATGGTGAACGATTTCAGGTGAACGATAAACAATCTCATTCGTAATCATTAATCGTTAATTGGTAATCGCTTGGTCTAACGCTGCGTTTACACGGAACGATTATCGTGCAAATTTGCACGATAACGATCGAATTCGAACGATAATCGTACGTGTAAACGCAGCGAACGATCAAACGACGAGCGAGAAATCGTTCATTTTGATCTTTGAACATGTTCTCAAATCGTCGTTAATCGTTCGCAAAAAATTTGCAGATCGTTCCGTGTGAACAGTCGTTCGCCGATTTAACCAATGTGGGAAATAGGCTTAAGTGATCGCAAAACGATCGCAAAAGAATTTTCCGTACGATATATCGTACCGTCTAAACGCTGATCGTTATGAAAAGAAAATCGTTACTCCAAAATCGTTAATCGTACGATCGGGCCAATTATCGTTGCATGTAAAGGCAGCATAAGGGTCCATTTACACAGATTATCTGACAGATTATCTGCCAGAGATTTGAGGCCAAAGCCAGAAACAGACTATAAACAGAGATCAGGTCATAAAGGAAAGACTGAGATTTCTCCTCTTTTCAAATCCATTCCTGGCTTTGGCTGCAAATCTTTGGCAGATAATCTGTCAGATAATCTTTCTGTGTAAATGGACCCTAACAGGACCAGACTTAATAAGAAGTTGTTCACTGCTTGGCATTTTTCCCATTTGATAGACATTGAGAGGGAAGCATCATTTGACTGAAAGAAGCTGGATGGTCATTTTGATGAATTGTCCACTATCTAAGTCATTCTGACCGAGCTGTTGGTAAGTATTGGGAGTAGTTGTTACATTACATGTCATTTCGTTCATTTGCACTGGTTACAAACAAGAAACCTGGACTGCTAAGGACTGGACCATTATCACCCATAGCATCCAGGTTGTGTTTTGGATCTGACTAGTATGGAGGCCTCGTGGTGAGTGCTTTAATCCTGCCTTCAGTGTGGAAGAACAGTCTGCCCCAACTGCTGGTGTGATGATCTGGATATCCATTGCATATGACAATAAATTACCTCAGTAGTGATATGGGGCACACTAACAGCTCAGCAATATATACAGAACATCCTACAGCCACATGAGTTGTATGTTATGGTAGAGCATTTTTCTGGCATTTTCAGCAGGACAATTCTCACACATAATAACTGTCCTTTTACACAAACCCATATGGAGCTATGCAAAGAGACAAGCGAGCACCAAACAGCAAAATCGGCGTTCGTCTGCAGTGCCTTCAGAGGGAACAGTCAATATCGATCAACGTATTGTTTGTGCGGCCATTTAAATATGCTGCTGTCCGCCGCACATCCCCTGTTCTGCTGACGAGTGGGCGTTTTTCTGCTCTTCAGCTGATTGCTGACACTTTAAAATGGGCCGATTCTTGTCAGAAGTAGCGTTTCTAACAACACTCCTTGCTGATTATCGGACAGTGTAAAATGGGCTTAAAGGGTTACTCCAGAGAAAAGCTTTTTCCCAGTAATTAAAACATATCACAAAGTTATATAACTTTGTAATATGCTTCAATCACCTATCTGCCCACCTTCCCTATCTTTTCCCCCCTCAATCCCCCACCAGGAAGTAAAGTAAACTCATTCTTATCTAATGACTGTTGACCTCAGGCTGCTCTGTGGAAGCCATTTTGTGACAATGACATCATCAAGAGGGAGGCGGGTCTAAACCCTGTTAAGCCAGCCTCTCTTTGTCAGATGATTCAGATTGCTGAGCTCTTATTGGCTGAGCAAGAGGTAAGCCATCTTACAGTTTTACAGAGTCAGTTAGACGACATGGGAGACAAAGTGCATCATGGGAACCCCAAAAACAGGAAGCGAAGAAAAAATGAAGACATTAACTGGAGCTTCAGGGACCTGCAAACAGCGGGGAATTCAAATGGAGACAGACTCAGGAGGGATAGTAAGTGTGATAACAAAGTTTATGATTGATTGATACCTGGATACCTGTAAGCCTCAGAGCCCAGCCATATCTCACATCCAAGCTATTGGGTTTTCCCCAAAAATCTTATTTTAATAGATGGTCCAAGCATGAGATGGTGGATCCCCTGGATCACTGAGGAGTGCTGATGTTCCTTTGCCAAGGAGCTCCCATTTTTTACCAGCGCCTGCCGCAAGGCAGGATGGACTTCGCTACGGGAAACTCCCAGGTCGCGAGGAGAAGGACCACAGTGACCACCGACTGAAGAACTGAAGGAGTGCTGGAGTCCAGGACTAGGTGCTCTTTCTCTGTGGTAGACTGAAGCTAAGCTGGAACTAGGGATGGATTAAGATCCCAATTGCTAGAGGATAGCTAGGAAGTGGCAGATAGCCAGGGAGCACAAACAGAGTTGCTAACTGACAAACTGACTGAGCAAAGCGGTGAGGAGGTGGAGACTATATATACCCAGGAGAACATGCCAGAAGACTCCACAGCCTATGGGCTGAACTTATAATAACAGGTGGACAGGCGTATGCCTGCCACTAGAGGGAGACCAGTCTTCCAGGAGGGCAGCTCAGAACAATAGACGCTGCCAGAAGCTGAGAGAAAGGGAGATCATCACAGCGCAGTGAGACCCATAGCAGATTACACTTAGAACATAGAATTTTATTCGAACTGAGTGTCTTTTTTTTCTTTGTCCGTGAGTGTATATCCTACTGTGAGTAAAATTATTTGCTCATATTGCTTCCAAAGTCTTGCTACATCCGTTTCAGCAGAAATTGTTTCTGAATCATTATCTTTGCTCAGTAAGAAGCAATTTTAAAAAAAATCAGCGGTTTCTGAGCAACATTCATTTCTATTAACATATCTGCTCCCTGTTAGGCTGAGTTCACATGGAGTAAAACTGGCAGGATTCCGATTCCCGCCAGCCTCCATGTCATACTGGCAGTCAGTGTCGGACTGGAGTGCCTTGGGCCCACCAGGGGAAATCATTCTTGGGGCCCACCCTTCAGCCACCGCACTTATCTATGGTAACATTAATAAGGGTACATTAACACGGTGTGATATGGGGCAGTGTAGGGTTGCAAATGATTGCTAATCAGCAGGGCAGGAAATATCCCCACACATATTACCGCCATACTATTACTGACCAGATCCTGTATACTGAGAATGATTTTACCAATAATACCATTATATAGGAGGGAAATATTATCATCATACATATTACCGCCATACTGTTACTGACCAAATCCTGTATACTGAGAGTGATATTACCAGTATATCAGAGGGAAATATTATCACCATACATATTACCGCCATACTGTTACTGACCAAATCCTGTATACCAATATTACCAATAATAGCAGTATACAAGGGGGAAATATTACCGCCACACCACAACCAATACCATCACTATATTGTTACTGACCAAATCCAGTATACTAAGACCAATAAAACACAGTACCGGATTACAAGCAACAAATACCACCACATACTGACTAACACCACCAATGCTACTGACTAACACCACCACATTACTGACTAACACCACCACATACTGACTAACACCACCTCTGCTACTGAATAATCCACTGTACGCAGATCACCATCATCTCATCCAGTCATATAGAGGTGGATGCAGCTGTACACAGGTTCTATACACCATATACATTACAGTGCAAATATATCAGGTAACTCACAGGGGACGTCTTCTCTGATCAGAGTTCTTCCATTTTCATCTTCTTCTCCATCCGTCCTGGGCCATTATGAGAACTTCTATGAGCCACGAAGCCACAGAATCTGCTAGAGAAATATATTAGGCTCCTCACTCCGGCACCATCCTCATCTATATACACACTGCACATCTGTATTGGCCCCTTTACACCCTCATTTAGTCGGCAGCCCTGACACTATGTATGTATTAGAGATGAGCGAACCGGGTTCGGGTTTGAGTCCATCCGAACCCAAACTCTCGGCATTTGATTAGTGGCGGCTGCTGAACTTGGATAAAGCTCTAAGGTTGCCTGGAAAACATGGATACAGCCAATGACTATATCCATGTTTTCCACATAGCCTTAGGGCTTTATCCAAGTTCAGCAGCCACCGCTAATCACATGCTGAACGTTTGGGTTCGGATGGACTCCAGCATGCTCCAGGGTCGCTCATCTCTAGTATTTATATATATATATATATATATATATATATATATATATATATATAATATCCCTTACAGTATATGGTCCCCTCTGTGTTGTCCCCATTATAGATGGCCTCCCCTGTGTTGTCCCCCTTATAAATGGCACCCCATATTGTCCATCCCCCATATAGGTACCCCCTTATGTTGTCCATCCCCATATATATAGCCCCCTCATGTTGTCCTTCTTCAATATAGATATCCCCCTTATGTTGTCCATTCCCCCATATAGCCCCCTCATGTTGTCCATCCCCTATAGCCCCCCTCATGTTGTCCATCTCCCCCATAGCCAGCCCCCCCCCATGTTGTCCATCTCCCCCATAGCCAGCCCCCCCCATGTTGTCCATCTCCCCCATAGCCAGCCCCCCCCCCATGTTGTCCATCTCCCCCATAGCCAGCCCCCCCCATGTTGTCCATCTCCCCCATAGCCAGCCCCCCCATGTTGTCCATCTCCCCCATAGCCAGCCCCCCCCCATGTTGTCCATCTCCCCCATAGCCAGCCCCCCCATGTTGTCCATCTCCCCCATAGCCAGCCCCCCCCATGTTGTCCATCTCCCCCATAGCCAGCCCCCCCCATGTTGTCCATCTCCCCCATAGCCCCCCCCCCCATGTTGTCCATCTCCCCCCTATGATAAAAAAACAAAACCCAACTCACCTGTCACCACGCTCCCCCGTCGGTCGCGGGCCTCTTCTCCTCTCTTCCCGGACAGATGAGCAGCTCCTGGTCCCGGGCAGCACCATCAACACTGAGCTCGCGCGCCGCAGCGGCTGGGACTTCCGGTATGCGCTACGTGAACCGGAAGTCCCAGCTGCCGGACCGCGCACAGAGCTCAGTGGTGATGACGCTGCCAGGAAAAGCAGCTGCTCATCTGTCCGGGCGGCGGCAGCACCGGCACGCTTGTGATCGCAAGCAAGACGCTGCTTGCGGTCACAAGCGTGATTGACAGGGCGGGAAGCCTATGGCTTCTCGCCCTGTCATTGGGAACACTGCTTGATTTAACTGGAAGCGATCGTTGCGATCGCTTGCAGTTAAAAGGGAAGGTGCGGGCCGGCAATCGGAGGCTGAGTGGGCCGCCCAGGAGCACGGGGGGCCCCTGCTGCGTGTTCCCTGACTGGGGAGCAGGGTCTACTCCTGCTCGGGGCCCACCGGGGGTTTCCCCGGTCCCCCGGTGGCCCAGTCCGACCCTGCTGGCAGTCTATGGGAGGCTTGCGCACCTCCTCTCCATTCAGAAGAATTGACATGTCCATGTCCGGGAATCGGAATCCTGCCAGTTTTACTTTGCGTGGAGTAATGTAAGCTGGAGCTAGGCCCACAGTTTCTGGTGGGGATGAAGAAGTAGCCAAGGCCTCGGGACTAGTGTTACCAGATAGTAGGAGCGCTACTTGAAACAATAGAAGTTTTTGTTTTATTTGGCAACTGGAAAACAACATAACTAGTCCAATCCTGGGTAGAATTCTGGTCAGTTCTTAAATAGTTGCAATACAACTTCCTTTACTACTGTATAGGTGCTCATTGTCTCATAGTGTCTTACACTGATAGCTGGCAGAAGCTCTTGCCTCACATCCACCATGTACAGGTAGTTTATTTGGTAAGGTGGCAGAGTGATACCTTGATACCGGGAAACAGTTGAGGTTCTAACCAAATGTAAAAAGCAATCAGGCACAAAGAGGTTGTAAAATCTACCGTATGATGGTATATTACACCTGGCCTTTCCCCCCTCTGGCAATAGCAAGAACTTCTCACTTGGCAGTAGTAGCTATCTCTTACCTCTTCCTTGCTTGGGAATTATGATATTAGGGTGCCACTCCCTGGGAAAGGTGTTACAACAAGGAGTGCCTTTCTAGCTAGAAAACCCTAGAGGCCAAGAAGCATTAGGACTCTAGGATGACCTCGAGAGTACCACCCAATGGACAGGAGCATGGAACACTTTTAAACTAAAGGGGACAGCTAAACTGTACTACAGGGTACAGCAGACAGAAGGGGACAACCAATAAGGTACTGCATTGATGTTGGAAAGAATTATGTTGTCTGTGTTAGTAGTAATAGTCTCCAACCCTCCAAGACCTGAACTCACCCATCCTAATGCAACCGATGCACCGCTCCCATGTCCCATTGGCAGCAGCCATCTGTCAGCATCGGCTGGAAACTGGGTACATCACATACCCAGCTATACCAGCTGAAATGTCACGGCCCAGCTGGGCGATCGCCCGCTCAGCCAGTCAGTGACTGGGGCGGTGTCCCACCCCAGTTACTGATTGGCTGGGTGGGCAATCACTAAGCCGGAGTTGTGATTTTGGAGCTAGCAGAGCTGCAAGTCACTGGCTGATGTAAATGGGACCCAGGAGCAGCACATCAGAGGCACGGGGACAGGTGAGTTCAGTTCTCTATTATTTTCCTGCACTCACCAGCCTGGCTGCAGTTTTTGTCCTTCCATGGTACTTCTCCCCCCTGCTCTGGTTGCACATAAGGGCATAGCCTTTTAGGCTGCTCGACTACCTTGGTGCCTCTGTATGTGGACAATGTTCTTTCCCCTATATCACATACAGAACCTCTCATTGCAGATATTCCTTTAAATGCTGCATTACTTACCCATTGCTTAGAAAAGACTAAGAACACCAGTGAGCCAGAACAAAGCTCATTTGTGCTATAATTATCACAAGGACATAATATGTGACAAGCCGACTATTCACTGGCAGGCTCATTTTTCCTGAGGTCAGAAGCATTAACTCACAAACCGTAATGTAATTAACTCACATCGGTTAACGCTTCACCCTTTACTCTAAGTGTCCGGTCACAACTACCCCAGCATTCGTAAATCCAACCTGAATTTTAAGTAAACCTTCCCTTCTACACGCCATCTATTTATTTAGTATAGTTTTGACTTGACAATATCGGTAATTGTCTCATCACACCCAAATCTAGAGATAAACTAGAAAACCTTAGGACCGCCAAGTGATTTTAAATGCTCATCCACCAGTTGAACAGAACAGATCATATCTACTGTTACTTCCATCATAATCATTACTGTCATCAGTGCATAGAGGGCATGAGGGAAAAGTCTGTGTATGAGAGCGCAATAGGGAGCAGTGGGAGGCATGTGGAGCAGTCTGTGCATTCCAGACCATAGGGAGCAGTGGGAGGCATGTGGAGCATTCTGTGCATTCCGGACCAAAGGGAGAAGTGGGAGGCATGTGGAGCAGTCTGTGCATTCGAGACCATAGAGAGGAGTGGGAGGCATGTGGAGCAGTCTGTGTATTTGTGCCATAGGGAGCAGTAGGAGGCATGTGGAGCAGTCTGTATATTCGTGCCATAGGGAGCAGTAGGAGGCATGTGGAGCAGTCTGTGCATTCCAGATCATAGGGAGCATTGGGAGGCATGT
Organism: Dendropsophus ebraccatus; assembly: GCF_027789765.1. Classification (NCBI taxonomy): domain Eukaryota; kingdom Metazoa; phylum Chordata; class Amphibia; order Anura; family Hylidae; genus Dendropsophus; species Dendropsophus ebraccatus. The sequence continues at coordinate 32,290,257 of NC_091454.1, read as the reverse complement.
GGAACAGTCTGTGCATTTAGGACCATAGGGAGCAGTAAGAGGCATGTGGAGCAGTCTGTGTATTCGTGCCATAGGGAGCAGTAGGAGGCATGTGGAGCAGTCTGTATATTCGTGCCATAGGGAGCAGTAGGAGGCATGTGGAGCAGTCTGTGCATTCCGGATCGTAGGGAGCATTGAGAGGCATGTGGAACAGTCTGTGCATTTAGGACCATAGGGAGCAGTAGGAGGCATGTGGACAGTCTGTGCATTCAGGATCGTAGGGAGCATTGGGAGGCATGTGGAACAGTCTGTGCATTTAGGACCATAGGGAGCAGTAGGAGGCATGTGGAGCAGTCTGTACATTCCAGACCTTAGAGAGCAGTAGGAGGCATGTGGGGGAGTATTTGCATTTGGGACCATAGGAAGCAGTGGGAGGCATGTGGGGCAGTCTGTGCGTTCAGGACCATAGGGAGCAGTGGGAGGCATGCAGAGCAGTCTGTGCATTCAAGACTATAGGGAGCAGTAGGAGGCATGTGGACAGTCTGTGCATTCAGGATCGTAGGAAGCATTGGGAGGCATGTGGAACAGTCTGTGCATTTAGGACCATAGGGAGCAGTAGGAGGCATGTGGAGCAGTCTGTGCATTCCAGACCTTAGGGAGCAATAGGAGGCATGTGGGGGAGTATTTGCATTCGGGACCATAGGAAGCAGTGGGAGGCATGTGGGGCAGTCTTTGCGTTCAGGACCATAGGGAGCAGTTGGAGGCATGTGAAGCAGTCTGTGCATTCCGGACCATAGGGAGCAGTGGGAGGCAAGTGGGGCAGTCTGTGCGTTCAGGACCATAGGGAGCATTGGGAGGCATGTGGAACAGTCTGTGCATTTAGAACCATAGGGAGCAGTAGGAGGCATGTGGACAGTCTGTGCATTCAGGATTGTAGGGAGCAGTAGGAGGCATGTGAAACAGTCTGGTCATTCAGGACCATAGGGAGCAGTAGGAGGCATGTGGAGCAGTCTGTGCATTCAGGGCTGTAGGGAGCAGTAGGAGGCATATGGAACAGTCTGTGCATTCAGGACCATAGGGAGCAGAAGAAGGCATGTTGGGGAGTATTTGCATTCAGGACCATAGGGAGCAGTAGGAGGCATGTGGGGGAGTATTTGCATTTGGGACCATAGGGAGTGGTGGGAGGCATGTGGAGCAGTCTGTGCACTTTTTCACAGGCTCACACTTTGTCTAAAAATGGTCTTGTCTGTCAATCCAGTAAGTCCACCCTCAACACATAATGCTCATGTCAAAATGTAAAAACTTTCAGCAGCAAGAAATGTTCATGGAAAAACCTCCATCTTGCATGTGCTCTTCCAGCAGGGTTCCTATGATGCAGGCATAAGCTTAGTGGCAATAACATATTTTTTCACACTGACTCATGGTTAAAGAGGGGAAAAAAAAACTATTGATAGCCTATCAATAGCTGATTATCAGACTGCCAACTGCCGATAAACCGATTAACATCTGCAGTCCTATCAACAACCATAGGTTGATATATGAAAAACATTAAAACTGTATTTTACCATATACTTAATTATATGGCTGCATAAGTACCATACAGTATATACAGTGTTTTGTGATGTATGGTACTGACAGCATGATGTAGTATTACTATTTATGTTTTTGTGCGTTATTTGGCCTGTGTATGTTATATGATCATATTACTATATGGGTTTTATACGTAGGCACTGTATAATATGGTTACATATAAACAGCAGTGATGGGAAAGCATTGGCTAGACATAGAAGCTGACATAGAATGCAACATACCCATTGACTTTATCACATTCTGATTATGACAACGTTAAGTCGATCTTCCAAATGTATCTGCTGTTTGTACAGGATTCTGACAAGTGGTCGACCACAACCACAAGTCCTTTACAGACAGTCAATAGGTTTGCACAGTGGACCGAGTGTTGCCACAATTAGTTTACATTCCATCCATTAAAGTCAATGGGCACATCATGCTCTATGTCAGCTTTTGTTTTTTTACGGGTTGCTAATGTGTGGCCCCATGGAAACCAGAAACACAGTGTGAATGTAACCTAAGTCTGTGTTCACATCTGCTTTGGAGGCTCTAAGATTCGATCATGTACAGCAGGAAATACAGCTCTATATACCGTCCGTGAAGTCCGTCGCTACTGTCCATCCTGCAATGGATACGGCACTGTGTTGTGATTTCTTTATAGAATCTCAAAGGAGATGTGTAGAGAGCCTATATAGGCCTTCATAGCGACCTGTAAGAGATTATAAGAGCTATGTGCGGTATAATCCCTCCGAGCTTAACATCAGATCATGCTATTTGTACAGACAAAGAATGGATGGATGCAAATCTGGAATCAATAGAAAAATTACAGCTAAATAAAACCCAGATGTTTCCTTGGCCGCTGCATCGTTCTGATCCATCTTTTAGTCCGTTATTTATGTTAAAATATTAAAATTGCCATTTCCTGTGGCCGCGGCTCCTCGGCAGGGATAAAGCGCTTCCTGTTCTTAATCGAATTATCACACAGCTCGTGAGTTATTGATTGTAAATGGCGGAATAGAGTGAAGCATTGTGCTCCGTGTCAGACGTGATGGACGGTCGTTTTTTTTTTTCTACAGGAAATGCCAACTTCAAATACAAAAAGGTGAGGATTTTTTTTTTTTTTTTTTTTTCAGAGGGGGCCATGATGACCCACTTTAAAGCTATTACCCGCCGAGCACTGGCACGCTCTATCAACCTCTCGGAACTGACAATAGAAGGACTATAGGAAAGTGCAGATTCTTGTGCCTGCCAAAAGGATTTAGTCTGTTAACAACCATGCAATCTAAGACTGCACTCTTGTTCTGCTTTAAAGATGGAACCTTTAGCCGGAATTAGATTCCAGGTTGATAGCTGAAAACATCCCCCGCCCCCATAGTCTCTGTCGCAACAGGAGGCTCGTAAATAGATGTGAAAAAAAAAAAACAGCAGTAATGAAATTTCATAGCACAGTAACCCCCGTATTCCTGTAGCAGCTGCTGGCTTTATAATATCCTTACTTTATGTCCATATTAAGACAAGGACGGACCTCGCTATAGCCAAGTGCTAATATTGGTCTTTTGTTTTCCTCTAAAGCGAGGAGGCCAGAATGACAGGAAGCTGCAGCTGAATCTGTCATCACAAAGAGAAAGGAGGGAACAGGAAAAGGGAATTGTCTTACTCAGACTATTCCTTCCTTTCCTGCCGTAGGCTAAGGGAGCAAAGGGTTAATGCTACATTTATAAGCATCCTGTGATTCCCTGTTGTCTAGGAAACGGATGGGATGAAACCTAAATCTATAAAAGCATATTAGAACATCTGTCACAGGTTTAAAATTCTACTCATTGTCAACAGCACCATCTGGTGGCCAAAAGTGGGTACTGCTCTTGACCCAGATTCTATGGGGTTTTGTATTTGTTTAATGGGTGAATAAATATATAGGGCATATTATATGTTACAATCTGTTCATATCGACACTAAAACAGTAGAGTGGCTTCATTTATAATTTTGGAAAATAATGGCTATTTTATTATATATAATGATTTCTTGTGGCGTGTGAACATGTGGTTTCTGCCCGCCAAAAGTGTAATCTGTAACAGCATCAAAGTGGTAGGGGTTTCACTACATTTTACATTAGTCATGCGACAGTAATGCAAACATCGTTTTGGCGGCAGAAATAAAGAACAATTTCAGGGTCATGTGCAGAGTACAGAGAGCTGAGTGTATATACAGTACATTACTGGGCATTACATCATCCATATAATGCATACTGTAATGCTGACTGATGTATAATTACGTTGATTTTTTTCCTGGGGATGTGAGCTATTTTATTCATAGCGACAATGCACATACACTGACTGAAACCAGCTTTAATGCATCTATACCTGTGTGGTCTGCATTATATAGGCGGCATGGATAGTGGAGCTGAAATATGTCAGAATCACGTCGCCATAACATGAGGAGCCATAAGGGTTCACTTATGACAATTGCCTCTAAATTGCTAAAGTGTGATAAAAATTTCAAGTTCAACCAAAACTGGGTTGTCACTTTGATTCCTGCCACCAATTCTATAGGAAGGAAAGGGTGAGGCCCAGGCCCAATTCTTACATAAAAAAAAGACACTCAGTATAGAAAGAGAGAAACACAGGACAGTCTATCTACCAATGTACAGTAGATATAAACAGTCAAGTAATATTATAATAACCACTTCCTACTGCAGTATATAGGGAGTTGTGAGCCGGTCTGGTAGGTAAGTATATTCCTGGCTGCTGTGATTGGTAAAAGGTCGATTTATCAGATGATTATTGGCCTTAATGCCAGGGATATTTCTGAAACTGTGCAGTTTGTGAACTGTTCATGTACTGCCCTAATAAAAGATAAGCGATATAGATATCTGCAACCATTGCTGGAAGAAACAAGCTGGTGGGGGCAGTGTTATATTCTGGGCAATGTTGGTGTGACATTCTCTGCACTCTCTACCGGTTTGGCTATGAATCCATCCGTACAGATCACACACCCTCTTACATACAGATTGTCTTTCCTTGATCTTCCAGCAGGACAATGCTATATGTCACATGGTTAGAAATGTTTGACATTGGTTGACAGCACATGACCAAGAATTCTAAGTACTATCCTGGCCCCCTAATCCTTAGACTTCAACCCAACTAAGCATCTGTGTGACCCCCTCATTCATTGTCTCCAGTCCTCCCTGCACCCCCTCCAGCAGCTGTGGGGGGCACTGCAGTCAGCATGGCTCCAGATACCTGTGACACCTACTAGAACCCTATTCAGTCCCTCCCAGCCCACCTAGCTGCTGTCACACTGCACTATGGATAGTCACTAAAGGTCAGAATAATATAACTCCACTGTGAAGCTTCCTCAGCACTCAACATATGATTCTCTACCTGGTGCTCATCATGCCCTGACAGACAGAGGCTCAGGTTGGGGAATACTGCTAAAGTAGTTGTCAGACATTTCATAAATCTAGAGGTTACATATAGTGTAAAACAGGAGAATGTAGCATTTTACAGGTAATGCCTGCCGGGCTTCTCCATGTGTTCTCATTTATAGGTGATGTAGACCAGATGCCCCATAATACACAGACAGACCTCAGGTTTTTATCTAATTGACCCCAATACTTTAAGCAACAAGAGTGACTACCAGCAGCGGAAGTGAAAGGTTTCTCCTATTTTTTCAAATATAAAATCCCCTCATATGATTCCAGTATTGTCACCAATGCATTCCAGATGCAAAATGAGCCCTTAGTTATAGGGAATACCCAACATACTGACATCAATTTCAGATTTACAAGATCAAATGATTTAATAAAATACATTTCTTTACTAGTTGAACCTGTTCAGCCGCATTACATATAATGCAAAGTAATGAAACAGCAGAGGAGGAGCGATCGACTCAGGATGTCCATAGCATCCAGCAACGCTACATAATAAATCCTAAACTCTCAGTGCATAGAATAGATCCTAATAGTATGTTTATATTTGTTGTGACTACAAACATGTAATATATTTAGCATAACAAATCCAACGATGAGACGGTGTGACAATCGCTTCATAGACATAAATGCAGCAATGGATGCGGAAACACCCATTTATATAGTAATATTTGTATAGACTGTGACATTTAGGCATTATTGAAAATAGTAAGAAAAGAAAGGGTGAATGTAATAACAAACTATATCCAGAAATACTCAGGAATGGGGACAATTGTTTATGCAGTTTCGTATAAAGGAACTGCGATATCTGCTCAAAATGGGGAAAATCCTGGCTTATCCTTAGACAATTCCATTCCCCATTGCTCAGTGCCTTCTGCTCTTCTTTTAACCCAGGGGAAGTGCCCACTTAGCCAATCACTAGCTGGGTGGGTCACTGGCAGTGAGTGGGCATTGCTCAGAGCAGGAAATGGTGAATCGGCAGGGAATAGGCTGCAGGTGACTACTATGTTTTTTTTAATGTTATTAGCCTACCCACAGGACCATTAAAAGTAAAGATCATTTTCCATACAACCCTTTAATACTATAAACTTAGTTCCCTTTTTAAATTAAAGGGGTTATCCAGTGCTACAAAAACATGGCCACTTTCTTTCAGAGACAACACGACTCTTGTCTCCAGTTCAGGTGCGGTTTGCAATTAAAGTGTCACTGTCGTGAATTTTTTTTTGCAGAAATCAATAGTCCAGGCGATTTTAAGAAACTTTGTAATTGGGTTTATTATCCGAAAAATGCATTATTATCATGAAAAAGCAGTTTGAAGCTCTCCCCCCTGTCTTCATTGTTCTCCTATGGAGATAGCTAAAGAAAAGACCAAAACAGGACAACAAAGAGTTAATCTACAAATCCCTCACGGGATATCTCCTGTGACAGTCACCAGTGACCTGTCTGAGCTCAGATTACAGCTGTCACCCAGCTCTGTGCCTGTAATCCTCTGTTATCTGCTTTCTGCTGCCGGCTAACTCCCTCCTTCCTCCTCCCCCCTCCCCTCTCCCTAGAACAGACAGGGTACGACTCCTGCAACAAGTCACAATTTTCAGATTTTTCAGAGTGGATGAAAAAGAGGAAGGAGGGGGGGACCTGGGAAAAGGCTTTTTACATGCAGATAATGGCAGATTTGGCTAATAAACCCAATTACAAAGTTTCTTAAAATCGCCTGGACTATTGATTTCTGCAAAAAAAAAAAAATACGACAGTGACTCTTTAAGCTTTATTCACTTCAATGGAACTGAGCAGCAAAACCCCACCCAAGCTGGAGACAAGAGTGGGGCTGTCTCTGGAAGAGAGTGGCCACGTTTCTGTATCGCTGGATAACCCCTTTAAAGGCATCCAAATAAGTCTCCAAATATAATATCCAATGTGCTTCCCTAGTAGTTAAAGCGGTTCTGTCATTTAAATGAAATAAATAAATAAAAGTTTAAATAACATGCTGCTATTGCCTTAAAGCTTCATTCCCCAGCTCATACATCACTCCTAGCCTTCTCTAAACCTACTAAAACACTAAGGAACTCCTATGGTCGAAATATTTTTATTCAGAGGACTGACAACATCATCTGGATACTAAAGGATCTTTATGTTAAAGTGAATGAACCACTAGGTACATTGCTTTTTTCTGTTTTTTTACATGAACAGACCGGCACCGGCGCGGGGTGTTGCAGTCCTTTCTTATGGAGCCATTTCACAGAGGGCAGGGGGTTTCATCACACTGGGGGCAGACGGGCCCATCTCTAGTGCTTCATACCCGGCTGGTGCTTGGTATTAGACTGAGCGTGAACCGGGTGGCAGTTCAAAAAAAGGACTGCAACGCTCGCATCCCCGCGCCGGTCTGTTCATGTAAAAAACAAAAAAGTGATGTACTAGTGGTACATTCGCTTTACTTTTTGGGTATGCAACAAACATAATATTTTTGACAATGAGGAGAGGTGATCATATAAACCCCGTACCGTACATAGAATATAACTGATATATAACTTTAATTTAAAAAAAAAAATATATATTTGTATCTATCCAAAAACTCATATTCTGTATCACAAACCTCCATACACACTACAGAGAAATGAACTATATTTATTAACCCCACATTTCCCATTTGTGTGTGCCGCATCCATTTGCTTTTGTCCTTTCTTGCACAATCTTTAAGCATTAGTTAATCTTTTCTCACTATTTATAGTTCTTATAATGTCATTGAATAGACTGACTGGTCCTGTTGATGCTTTATCACAATTTCATTGACTACCTGTAGATTCTTCCGTCTATGAAGTCATTAGGAAATGTGGTGGTGTAAGGAAATAGGATATTTACACGGATGAATGACAGAAGGATGTGTTTTCCTAGACAAAGGACGGAGTCAGCAGATGGTCCTCATCAACAGGAGGACCAGCAGGAAGTCACTGGCTTTGTGAATAACAAGTTGCATTCTTCTACTCCAAGGAAATATCTTCAGCGGAATCTGTGTTCTTATCAACGTGCCGACACTCTCTTGCCCAAGAGTTGCTTAAGGCCTGTTGTACTGCTGCCAGAATTATTACAGGCTTCTTTCTAGGTCTGGTGTCCCATAAGACGCACTGGTATTCTTCTGCCTCTGGTATAATATAACAAGAGAATGCTGTACCCTATGTGGTGTGGCCATCATGTCAGTGTTAGGCTTTGTTCACACAACATTTTTTTCAGCTCCATTTAAAATGGCATCCGTTATTTTTTAAATCTAAAATGACAGGCGTAATTTAGCTTTCTAGCCACTCGTCAGCGCAATAACAGCTGTTTGTACAATATTCTAGTTTGGGATTACTAATTGACCTTTGAGTGTGTCTTTAATTGAAAAGTCCATTGAATTTAATAGTAAAAACGGTGGAAGGACGGTGAAAAAAGAAAAACTGTGTGTGAACAACAAAAAAGTAATGCCCGCTGTTTGCAATAGACGTCCGAAAATAATTGTCGTGATCATTATTTTGATGTCCACGCAGACAGCGTCCGGCATTTTTTACACTGTATGGGAAATGTATTATCCGGTGAAATGTGGTTTTTCGGCGGAAAGTGCCTATTTGCGATGATTGATGATGATGATTTTAAGCGCAAATGGGTGATTTGCGAATAAAATATTCGCAAATCGGCACTTTCTGATGGGTACGCCGGGGGGGGCGGGGAGGGTGTGTGGAGGGGACTGAAAGGGGGGCGCGGACTCATAGTCCGCGCGATTCATCATTTCTGTATCTTAAAGATACGCCGAAAACCTACTCCAGTCCTCAGGTGGCGTAGGTTTTCAGCTGTGCGCACCGAAGCGCACGGGATTTATATCCATTGACTTCAATGCATTGCATGGAAGTCAAATAAATCGTGCAAATAACGGACGTCTTTTTAAATGGAAAATGTGTCCGCCTTCTCTTTTTTTCTGACGTTGTATGAATATAGCCATACAGAGAATACCTTCAAACTAAAAGTAATTGTCTCCTTTTGCCAATGGTCCAAGAACAATACAAAAGCAAAGGGTGATCAGTTGAAATCTGGAATGGGCACTTGACAAAAGTGTCATTCCAGAAATTACACACAGACACGTCAGAAGTTGTGATAGGTTGGAGGTCTCCCTGGTAAGACCCCCATCAATTGCTAGATATACCCAGAAGAAGTCCCTAGATCACCGCTCAATACAATTTGCTGCACAAAAACAGGCTCCATTATAAGTCTATGGAGCCAAACTCGAGCAACCAGCCATGGAGTGAAGCGCACAGCAGCATGCTTCTTCCAGTTCTATTTAGTGATTGATTGGGATCTCCACTCCAAGACCCTGTCCAACCAAAACCTTTGATATGTATACAGTTTACATTAAAGTCAGAGGTTTGTTCTTGTAACACCCCAATATGTTGGGTTCTCCAGAATGTGAGATACTCTTGTGGTCACGCTTTGCTCTAGGTTATAGAATAGCATCCAGAATGGTGGAAACAGCTACAAAAGAATACTACTGTATGTAAAGGAGTAGTCCTATCGCATAATGTGATGACATATTGCTAGAATATGTTCAGTGGGGGGCCCTGATGAGAATCAGAACACAGCACTGGTGTAGTATTCTACTGCACAACAGTATTCAGTACATCCAATAGACAATCTGCACAGCAGCATTCAGAGCATATCCATATAACATTGTAACATCGGGGGAGATTTATCAAACATGGTGTAAAGTGAAACTGGCTCAGTTGCCCCTAGCAACCAATCAGATTCCACCTTTCATTCCTCACAGACTCTTTGGAAAATGAAAGGTGGAATCTGATTGGTTGCTAGGGGCAACTGAGCCTGTTTTACTTTACACTATGTTTGATAAATCTCCCCCATAGTTAATAAGGTTGAAAAAAGTCCATCAAGTCCAACCTACAGAAACCCTACAGTGTTGATCCAGAGGAAGCCAAAACCTTTATGAGAGAGATGCCAGTTGCCACATCACATGAAATTACTTTTAAAGGGGTTGTCCAGTTTACAATCTCCTTTTCATACACCTTATTAATAGTTAATAATATTGGTCAGAGTAAGAAGCGGTTACAATGAGTGTGTCTCTCACTATCGGACAATTCCATGTACCACACTATGGCAGCCAGACGTATACTATTCAATGCCTGCATAACATGGCACACATAGATAAAAGCCTATTATGTGTTTGTTTTATATTTATTGATGCACTGTTGTTGTATGTTCTCTATTGTTCCATTGAGTAACCACACTTGTGAATGGTGCAACAGACAGATGTGATCTGAATGGGTTTTGTATTGCACCCAGTCACATGACTGACAACAACAGACCGGTCACTAATGTGAAGCAGAAGCCATTAAAAAAATCCCTATCCAGCATACAAATTCTTGTCTAATAGTAAATTGATGATCGTTGCAGAGGATGATGGGAAATTCTACTGATTAGAGTCAGATGTTGCACAAGGGAGATCTGCATTTTTGGCTGTATTCATGTGACTTGGCTCCTCAGCGTCTCCTTGAAGGAGTCTTATTTCTCAGTTCTTTCAATGTGGCAATAATAAAGAGGTCCGAGTTTGTCTTCTTATATTTTTATCACATTTTACTTCAGCCTGGTACTTATCTCTTCTCTTTTTTTGTAAACTCTACAGAGGAAGCCCACATAATGAATGAGCAGGGCCCCGGAGGTCTGACCTGGAGACCTTTAACACTCTGCTGTTGGGAGTCAAGAATGGAAAAAACAACATGTGTGTTTCCCAAAGAAAACATTTTTTCACGAGCTTCATTCCTTCAGGATACTTCAGATGTCTTGGCTCTGTCACAGGCTCGTAAACCACAAGGCTTTGCTGTGCTGGGCGCATAGTTCTCTATTTCCCCCTGTATTTATATAGTCTACAACACTTAGGCTTTAAACCCATCAATAATTATGAAAAAGTCCTGTCAGAATGATGAAGAAATACAATATACCGTAGATCATATAGAGGTAGAAAAGCTTTAAAACCTAATGCTTTTTAATGGACCTCAGAGAGTCCTGATGGATCTCATTGACTTATCATGGGTCTTTAAGGTTTCCCATAGTAGTGAAAAGCCAATGACACCATATTATTTGTGCAGTTTGGGCAAATGAGAGAGCAGACCTCTCCATACTGTGGTACCCATATATAGGGAAGCCTAGTCTGGTAACAGATCTGCTTTAAACATAAGACCAACATAGAAATTACATACAAACAAACATAAGAACAACATAAAAATTATATTCATACAAACATAAGAACATAGAAATTACATACAAACAAACATAAGAACATAGAAATTACATACAAACAAACATGAGAACAACATAGAAATGACATTCACAGAAATATAAGAACATCATAAGCATTACATTAGATAAACAACAGAAATTACATTTAAGGACATCATAAACATTACATTAAATAAACATAAGAACAGCAAAAATTACATATACACAAACATAACAATAGAAATTACATTTACAAAAACAACAAAAGGACACCATACACATCACACTCACATCACATTTAGTTTAAATTACATCTTGTGTTTGTTCTTTATTACCAGTGTATGTCAAGACACAAGCAGAAAGGCATGCGGATGTATACAACTGTGTACCCATGGCAGACCTTTTGACCTTGATGGAGCAAACATAGTCTATGAGTAACTTCATCCAGTCTGTTTCCAGAATGTATACTTTTTAAATAAAACTTAAAAACATGGTAACATTTTTGAGGAATGCACCAAAAAAGTATGTTAGGCGCTTAAATTCGCATTCCAACATATAGAGCAAAAATGAAATATTTGGGACTATGCATTAATGCAAATATGTGGGCCACAATATATTGTATTTATACAATATTAAATATGAAAAGTAAGATAAAAGTTGCAAAGATACTATATAAAACACACACACACTATATATAATATATATATATATATATATATATATATATATATATATATATATATATATATATATATATATATATAATTTGAAGATAGATGGGGCTTAGAGTCTGTTTTCTCCTCCAAACCATTTCAATGGCATGGCTTACCCCAGGGACAAAGCTAGAATTCATATTAAGTAAAATGTAAAAGAAATAGCAAAAATGCAGATATGGATAATAGAAATATGTCAGAGAAGCCACAAAGCACACCAATCCACATCAATTTGTTATTCCCCATATAACGGAAAAATGTTCTTGTACCTAAGTGCAGCCCCTAAACCACTCGGCCACAGCAGCTATTATAACTGCTATAGCTATTATTAGGCATTTGATTCACCCCCACACTTCTTCCATGTTTTTTTACCAAATACAGTGATACTTTGGTTTAAGAGTAACTTGGATTGATAGAGCTTTGCAACAAGAGCTCACAGTTTTTCAAAATTGTGACTTGGTTTAAGAGCATTGCTTTGGTTTAAGAGCTCCCTGTACTGGGTGGGAGGGGGAGTGGAGGAGGGGCAGGGTCTGCATAGCGGGGTCTACCGCCATGTACTCTGACCCAGGAAGTCTCCCTCACCTTCCAAATCATAGTAGATCCACTTCAGGCTGCGGCTTACATCAGAGGACAGGAATGTGGAGGTAATCTCTCCATAGCTGTAACCCCTTTTTCCCCGGACAGAGTGCTGCATGTATGTGCCCACATCTGTCCTGCTCATTTCTTCATGCTCCCTGCAGTCTCTGTCCGCCCTTGTGTTTCCCATCCTCTCCATTACTGTACAGTAACTTATAATATCACATATTCTGATGTTTCTGAATGTTTGTTTCATTTGTTTTACATGTTATTCAGAATAAAAAATCATTATTTTTGGATGGTGGAACCAATTGTCTGCATTTCTATGATTTCTTATGGGAAAATTTGCTTTGGTTTAAGAGTGGATTTGGATTACAAGCACGGTCCCGGAACAAATTATGCTCGTAATCCAAGGCACCACTGTATTTGAAATAGGGATAGAAAAAGCTAGGCCTACGCCCCCTCTTACAGGCCCCTTTGCCGCTTCTGTATATATCATTGGTTATGGAATTTATTTGCATCATTTCCAGTTGCTGTGTATGTGGCATCTGGTAACCTAGCGTGTAATTTACTTTCTTATCCTATGAGTATAACGTATAATGTTTGCTTTGCTGTAAGGAGGACTGAGCTGTCACGCAGTGATATTTGGCACAGCTGTTGCACATTACACAGTGGAGAAAATCTGGAAGAATTTTCACATCTCTACAACTGAAAAACCACGAGCCTCATGGGAAGATTGTGATATGCTGGGAAAAAAACTCACATTCTTAACCTACAGATCTCCAAATCCCTGTCTTATAGAATAGCTATGAGAATGGCCTTGGAAATGAAGTGTGCTGTCCCAATAAGCATTTACTATGTTAACCCAAAAGTGTCAATCTCGTTTCATATAAAATCTCTTATAAAACCAGACGTCATAGTGATAGAAACTATTGATTAGCGAACATCCCGATTATCAGGCGCAAAGCGTAAATTACACAGTTGCGTACTTTCGCAAGTTCGAATATTTTCGTATATGATGGAATATGATCGTTATAACCATTTCGATCATCGAATTGTTCGTGAACGGCGAACACAAGCAATTAGTATCATGTTCATACTAACATACAAAAAAACAAACAAAAAAAAAACAGAAAATATAAAAAAAAGTACTTTCTATTAAGAAATATCTCATGACCGTAACATTTTATGCCAGCAGCGGGCAAATGCCTTTCAAAAGCTAAAGTGAGACCTGTAAAGAGACATCTGGTGGACAGAGATGGTATGACATGCTAAAGTTTTTTTTTTTTTTTTTTTTTTTTTTTACCTCTATCTTTTTGCACCAATAAAAAAATGTAAATTTTCATCATAAATGTAATAAACTAGTCCAAAAAAAATTATTTCTCTAACACCCAAAATCCTGAGATATCCCGTGTGAATTCTCTCTCCAGTACCATAAGCAGCCTCGTTATCCTGTGGCTTCACTACAAGTTTATTCACAGTTGGTTCTGCTGGAACTAAAACACCATGAAGTGCATAGTACATAGCATGAATCCTGTTTGTTATAGATATAAGATAGCAGAGTTGTGCTTGAAATTGGACCTTAATGAAATCATGCAGGTAATGTAAGCCATGTCTGCTTATCTTCTATATTTATTGGATGAAAAGCAGTAATGCTATGGGATATCTTCCTGGAACAAAGCAGCCATAAAGTTCCCCTTCCGGCACAAGTTGATTTGAAAAAAAAAAAAAGTATATAATAATAATTTTAATCACAGTACTCCTTTAAACTTTGTATGGGTATTGTACGTTTTCTGTATATGCTGTCAATGTACTTGTCACACTGCTAAAACAGCATACACTGATGTACTGTATATTGGAAGAACAGGAGTTAAAGTTGCTGTATGTTTGCCAGACCTGGTGGCTACTTGTAAAGAAACTAAAGTTGGTCACATGACACTCCTACAGGCAGCTTCAGGCAGTTCTGAGGGAGGAGTCTCGCAGGTTCAACCTCTTTCCGCATTTGAACCAATTTCTACAAAGCTGAGTGTAACCCTCTTTTTTCTCTTTTCTAGGCTTTCTTGGCTTTTGCCTGAATTGTTATACATAGACTGTCAGCAAAGAGTCAACATTGAAACCTACCACCTAGAAGTCTCATTCCTGCACTTTGCATCACTGAAGCAACTATTTCGGCAAAACTCTGGTGGGCTCACAAGGGTCCAAGGGGTTAGTTGCAGCACTCTGCTTTATGACACAACACTACTAGCTCACAGCATAACCACCATCATCCCCTGTGGGTGCCACATTAGCCCAATCTACTAATGTCTCTCTAGGTCTGTATTTTTAACTTTATTTTAATTTATTTATTGTATAATTTAATATAAATATAACCTGTATTGTATTTATAAATTTAAATAAGCGCTGCGGAATCTGTTAGGGCTATACAAATAAATATTATTATTTTTATTATTATTATTATTATTATTATTATTATTATTATTATTATTATTATTACATAACACAACCAAACCTAAGCAGATTTGTACCTATACTCATAAAGATATTTTAAGGTCTGTTCTGCAATTACGGTAAAATGATCATTCCGGTTTCCTCTCACATGAACCATCACAAGCTCTTTCTTTTTTTGTAAAAAAGGATAAAGTGGCAAAAAAACAACAACAGGATGCCCTTAGCTGACATTGTGTGTAGCCACATCACCCTAAGGCTCTAAAGGATCCAAGCAATTATTGATGAGAAAGTCCCGAGAACTAAGTGTGAGAGTCTTTAGGATTACATCATTCCCTTAGACCACTTATTGCCTAATGTAGTCTTTGATTTTTCCTTTTTTAGGACTTTACGCAAGAAATAATTGGGCAGATTTATTAAAACTGTGTCATTTAGATTAGGCCCGTGTACCATACCATAGAGGCAGGGTAAATAACAGTAAGGCGCCGATCTATTACTGGGCACTGGCCTTGGCTGAAGCACTGAAAGCGGGCCAGCCTGCCCTCTATGACGTGGCTCCATTGATTGTAATGGAGCCACGTCACAAAGTGGAGGGGATTTTGTCACACTGGGGGTGGGTTGGCCCGCCTTCAGTTCTTCAGCCTGGGCCAGTACTTAGTAATAAACTGGCGCCGTGCGCAGGAAGTGGGCCATAGTTCAAAAAAAGGACCGCGGCACTGGCTACCCTGTGCTGGCGCCGTTCTATTCATGTGCAACTGAGGGTACATTCGCTTTAACTACTGGGTCACACTCTGATAGGTAATATAGCTCATATGGTTCTCTTTGTCTTTTATATGACCATTACACATTTCTAAATCACCTGAGCACATGGAAGAAATCTCTTTCTCTTTCCCATTCTCTTTTATGTTCCAGGTAACCAGCGCTATTCATCCTGTCCTCAATATCAGGGCAGACACAGAATGAATGTATTATGGGCCGTCAGCTAGGCAACAGGTGCGAGGCAGCGGAACCTCCTGAGACTTGTCCTCAATGAGCACCTGCTGCAGGAGACAACTGTAAAGGCACAGGAGCAATATCCCTGCTTCTTGATATTATCACCATTTTATTTTAAAACAAAAAGAAATAATTGGAATTGCACATTTTCCGTTAAAATAGAGAAGTGACAGATGAGATGTAATATGTCAGTAATGGAAGAACATGGCAGAGCTTTGTGTACAACTCCACACTACAAAGCTTTGACAGTCCATGCACCAACCCGTATAGTGCTTCCATACACCACTGTATTATTAGGCAATGCTTAGAGTGGTGAATAGCTTCATTATACTGTATGGTCCTTCATGGAACATAAAATAAAAGGCATAATGAGGTGTAGCAGAGCCCCATTTATGTCTTGTGACACCAAACAACTATTCTATACAACTTAGAGACTGTGTGGAAACTTAATTTCAAGGTCCTTAGGGTGAGACCAACTGCATGGCCATATGATTTTGCATGCGTCTGGCTGCTCATGTGACCACTGGTGTGATGGCCCCAGTAGTGAGGTGGGTGCAGGGGGGGCAGCCGTTCTAAATCAAAAACAGAAAGTTGCTGCAGCAAAGGGCAAGGGCCATATAACATTTTAGTTTTTAAAGGAAATTTTTGAAACGTTTTTTGAAAAAAAAATTTTGAAAAAGTTTAAAAAAAAAAAAAAAAAGAGGTTCTTAGCAAACGGTTTGATCAAACTGAATGTACCAAGTCACCACGTTAAGGTGCCCTCAGAGAGTTGAACCTACACTAACAATAACCTCTCTCGGACTATAAGTCTCCATATCTGGGCATGTAAGAGCAACTGAACTCTGTGTAGCACACCTACAGGAGCTGGGTGAAGTGCACGGCTATAAAGGAGGGAGCCACACCTCCCACATGGGAAACATAACAAAGTAATTACAGCCTGCACATTTATTCTATCACTTGTTCACACAGTTTGCACACAGCCATGGCTAGCAGTAAATAAACAGAAAGTTGCTGCAGCAAAGCGCAAGTGCCATATAACATTTTAGTTTTTTAAGGAAATTTTTTAAAACGCTTTTTGAAAAAGTTTTTTTTTTTTTTTTTTTAATGAGGTTCTTAGCAAACGGTTTGATCAAACTGAATGTACCAACTCACCATGTTAAGCCGTTCTGTCCACAAGAGGCCGCTCCCTCCCCCTGCAAGTGATGTCACTTCTGCACACAGAAAGCGGGGAGAGGAAAACTACAGAGGAAGGTGGCTACAGGGGTGTAGGGAGGCCTAATTTGGGGGTACAATCTACTGGGGGGATACCACACAGGGTACATACATGTGAACAACATACTCGGGGGGGAATGGTATGCCTAGACGTGGTGGAATACATACTGGGGGGGGGATGCCTACATCAGTAGGAAAAAAAAAAAAAAGGCAGGGATAAAATAAAAAAAAAAACAGATGCAATCACAGTTTACGGATCACGCTAGCTTGCTGGCAGTGCTTAAAAATCACTTGTGAATGAAGTATAAGCTGTAAACAGATAATCATATATAAAGTAGGTACGGTGGTGCCATGGTTCTTGAACTTAATTGGTTCCGAAAGGCAGTATGAGAACCGAGCAGTGTCTTCCCATAGGAAATAATGTAAATGGGTTTAATTGGTTCCAGCACCCACCAATAATTCCCTAGAATACTCATTTATTACATTGAAAAGTGCCCAGTTTTATCCCTACAGTACAGTGCTGACTGGTACTATACTGTACAGTGCATTATATACAAGAAATGTTCAGCAAAACCAGCAATTATAGTACAGAAGTCACTAACTCCTCACTCATCCTTTACTGTATAGAGTAACCCCAATCCCAGCGCTGTAACAGATGGGAGATGGTGGTGCACTGACTCTACTACTACTGTACTATACAGTATATGCACTCCAGCAGTCTTATACAGTACTGTACCACCAGATACATCCTCACCAGATACATCCCACCATCCAGGCTCGCTAAAACGTTCAAATACCGAGTAAAGTGCCCGAAAAGTGTTTGAGAACCAAAGCAAACTTTCCTTGAAAATACAGTTTGAGTTCCAAGCAGTTTGAGAGCCGAGGTACCACTGTACTATGTGTAAGGGAAATTTTATGTTCTATCTATATTAATTCGATAGAAATAAAAACTGTATTTGAAGGTTAGACTTTGTATCAAACAAAAGTCATACGACAAGGTCTCCAATTGCAGTCACTCACTTGGGAACTTCAGAAGACCCGCCCTGTTGGATCCATGGGAAGATTAAAACTGCCTAAAGCCCTTATTACACGGGGCGACGGAGAGGAGCAAACAAGCGCTGTCAGCGCTCGCTGCCGCCATTATTACATGCATCAGCAGCAAGCGGGTGAGTACAGGGGGGCCACAGGGAGCTGCAGGGGGGCTGCCTGGGTGATCACTAGATTGTCCGGGCAGCCCATAGCAGACAGTAGCCGTCTGCTGCCGCCGCTCCTGTTTCACAGAGCAATGGCAGCAGATCACTACTATATTAGTCGTTTGTCTTTTAATATGTTGTTCATGTCGGCTGATCGTTGCCTTCTATGACACAAGAAGATTATCGGCCGAATATGGACGATATCGAATATGGACGATAATCGTTTCGTGTAATAGGGCCTTAATAGGCAACCTATAAGAGACTGGTAGAAACTCTTAGCTGATGCTGCTACTAAATTATTAACAAGTGCTAATTCAATATTGGAGACATAATACTGAATCCTTTAATATTTTGAATATTTATTAAATGTTTTTATTGGTTATTAGTAGAGATGAGCGAACCTGGAGCATGCTCGAGTCGATCCGAACCTGAACTTTCGGCATTTGATTAGCAGTGGCTGCTGAAGTTGGATAAAGCTCTAAGGCTATGTGGAAAACATGGATATAGTCATTGGCTGTATCCATGTTTTCCAGACAACCTTAGAGCTTTATCCAACTTCAGCAGCCACTGCTAATCAAATACCGAACGATCGGGTTCGGTTCGACTCGAACCCGGTTCGCTTATCTCTAGTTATTAGTCAATAATCTGAATATATTTCTTCTAAATATACTTTGTAAATACAAATAACAATCTATGGCTTACTACTAAATCCAGATACCCGCAAGCATCACTTTTACAAGGAACTTTCTGATTTGGACAAATCCTATTCTTTAGTAACCCTAACTGTGTGACCTCCCCCTCCTAATAGCTGAACATGCAATTATAAAGAATATGTCCGCCACACATGACTGCTTTAAAGTGGCTCCATTCCATCACAGTAAAAGCTTAGTCTCTTTTAAGTGCCAGAATACAGGGGGGCAGAAAACCAACACTTCCTGGGCATCCTTCATTATGTAGTAAAATTGTAAACAGCCCGACTTCTTAGATGTCCCTCACTGTGATTTATTGTGCGCTAATCCATCCACAGTAACACAACTCTCCAGGAGCTTATATGACTGCAAGATTACTCAGCTCATTCAAGATTAGGTTTCCGCTGACTAGTCCTATTAAAGAGAAGATCACAAGTAGCCTTGCTACCCCATGAGGTGCACATCTGCATCCACATTAACCTGAGGACATTCAAAGCTGTATGTTTGGGTGGATGTTGCGGTTGCCTATAACTAAATTGTAAAGTATAAAGTTCAAGGTAAAAAAAAAAAAGAAATAAATGCAGTACAACCTTTTACCACTAGGTGGAGCATTAATGAATTTCTGAGATACTGTAATATTGCAAAATGTACTTTTCACACAAAAAAATCACATTGTGAGTGTACTATATACAGCGTATATCAATGTTAGATTCTGTGACAATCCCCATAGTTCACTTGGGCCCCTTCCTTTATTTTCATCACTGTGTAATGTTAGAAACAGCTGCAAAGAGAGGAAATCTTCCCAGAAATGGTGTGAACGGATTGATGGTTATACTGGTAAGTGTATTACATGCACTTGCTTAAATTAAGCGTTCCCAATCTCCCTTTGATCTGCCTGCTTCAGAACGAGCTACGCTTTCACGACCCTAAGATATACAAAGCCTTCCTGATTTCTTCCTTAAGAGCAGCTTAACCTCCAAACCGCAGGAGGTGTTCAGTTCTTTGTGGGAATAGTAACTTTTTATATGTTCCCAGCTGGTTCTATGTAAATTTAGATTTAAGATTTTGTTTATTCATGGAATAAACATAGAAGAGAAATTGGGACACTGCATTTAGACCTGGGCTATACAAAGGCACAACAGGGGTTAAAGGGTTAGAAAAATATAGCTGTTTTATTGCACCAACAGTGCCACAGACTGTGTATGGTAGTGAAACTCAACCCCATTGGTGACCTGTGGATAAATGTGGCACTGGTCTTTTTTAGGCTATGTTTTCACTACGAAAGTTCCGTAGTAAACATGGCCATTGTTGCCGATTTGCAAAAACGTCTGTGATTACTATGGAACTAACATAGTGCTGCAGGCTAAGGGAATCCCGGACGGAGTGTATACTATGTGGTGCCGGGATCCCTAGCGGAACCACAAAAAACTGACATGTTGCAGAAAACCTGTCAATGCACACAATAAAGCATGCGGCTCCGGGCGCACGCTCCATTCTGTGCAGCAGGGAATTCGGATGGGGACCCACACGGTAGCACCCGCATCGGAATTCAGCAGAAACGAAGGTCATACGGCCGGTACTGCAGTACCAGCCGGGATGATCTTCTCTGACACCAGCCGTACCATGACCCGGCTGGGTTACAGAACGGCCAGTGTCTTATACCATGTGAACATGGCCTTACTGTGTTTCTTGGTATTCAAGAAAGTTGACCATAACCCCTACAAAAATCTGCATGTAGCCCCTAATGCTTTCTATATTCAGTTTGATACAGGGGTTTCTATGTCTTGAAAATCCAGAATTTAAAAATGTTTACTGGTGTCTTATATGTATCACAGGCCATACGGGTCCTCTTAGGTTCCAAGGCCTGGGTAAAACTGCTACCTCAGTACCCACTATAGCTATACTGCCGATACAGACAGGGCTCTCCTACATGTTGGTGTCACATAAAGGACTGATTATACATATATAAACGTTGCTATGAAGTGTGGTGACAATAACAGAATTTCCTCAAAAAAAAAAAAAGAAAAAAAAGAATAAAAGAAGTCTTTGTTGTCAACTTTTATGATTTTTTAAAGTTATTTGATGTTGTTATACTGGGAGGATTTACAAAAGATATCACCCATCAGCCATTACAGCCCCAAAGCTTTTACTCAGCTGCCCAGGGACCCTGAATGACATGGTGTATACATTTTCACTATTAGCCAGCCCACCCTGCCCCCTCTCACTACAGAAGTATAATGCAGTGTGATGTCATTATACAGAGGAAGCACATATTAAGGGTTACCACAGCTGGTGTGCCTGTGGGATGTATCATATAACAAAAGCCTATTGTCTGTATAAACTGGTTCTGTTTATGCAAACGCAGCGCTCCGGTTAGGACACTTACTGTACGAAACCACAGGGAGGTTCCCTCAACAAGTTCATTCAGAGCTCTAATACTCCCCTGTGATTCATTTCTCCAACGTCAGTAACTGAAAGAAACTGGAGAGAGGGACAATAGATTACATAGATACTGTGCTGCACACTTCTTATGTTCCTGATCAATGGGAGTCTCGGCAGGGAGACCACCACTGATCAAAACTTTTTACGTTTTTTTTTTATGTCAAGAATACTTAACTATCTTGCGGTCAATATCAGGGAACTTTGTGCAGATTTTTTCCCAGGTCAAAGATAGCATCTGTTACTATCTCATCCATTTTGTTGCTACTGTAGATTTTCCTACAATGAAAATTGGTGAAAAACATGCAAATTATTTGCCTAGACAGGTGTGATAATATTCCGAGCTTACCCCATATCCACAGGAAGGCGTACATCCCTATACGAGATAAATGTTAGGGGGTCTTACTGCTGGGACCCTACAATTCCCAGAACAGAACCGCCAAAAGTTACTTGTGAATAGAACAGAAAGTCATGCATATACGTTGCTGCTCCCCTCATTGTCTATGGAGCTGGCAAAGGTAGCCATGGTAAGTTATCCTAGCTCAGACTACCCCTTTAAGGGTATGATGAAGACCTGTAAGTATGCAGTTATATCTGTATCTGTTATATCTGTTATAGTTGTAGGGTTCCTCAGGGGCAGCAGAGGGCAGTTTGTTCCTCTGGTATAGTAATCAAATTATATATATATATATATATATATATATATATATATATATATATAGATATATATATAGATAGATATATATATATATATATATATATATATATATTACGACTACTATAGCAGCATTAATAGCGGAAATATATATATATATATATATATATATATATATATTTGATGCTGTAGTGGTACTACAGGGCTCAGCAAGCAAAACACGCTCGTTCCAGAGAGTAATGTAATTTAGGTATAACTGCTTCCCTTTATACCTATTGGAGATGTAAAATATTTGGTTGTGGCAGAACTACAGGTGTCAGCAATCTTAGTAAGGCAAGGAATGATGGGAGATGTAGTTCCACGACAGCAGGATACGAGCAATCGTTACCCAGCGTCTGCAGAAAGGCGGCAGCCGTAGCTATTGCCTGTATTATTCATGCCAGGAAAATCCTGGAAGGATGTAATAATGCAGGATACAGAGACAATAGCATAGAATGACACTGACACAGATTGCAGGGGATTAATAGATTATCTGACGGGTGACGTCATCTGTTTGCCTTTTATTATATAAACTCTTATCATCCTCCGTCTCCTTCATGTGCATTAATCCGTCACAAATCACTGAATATAACACCTAGTCTATGTTTAGCATCAGCATCTGCCATTCACGCTTTTTTTTTTTTTTTTTTTCCCTGCAGCAAACATGGCGTCTTGTTTTCCTTTTCCTCCTACAGACTAGGTCGTCATGATAAGGTGGGGACCAGGGAGGAGGGGTGAGCACTACGGTGGAAGTAGGCCGAGCGGTTGCCATGGTGATAGGAAGTCAGCTGCTGGCTTCCACCAATCACAATCTGCTGACCTCACTGCAGCACCTAAAATCATTTATAGCTCAATGGCACACATCTGGTGTATGAAAGGTGTAAGTGCAGGCAGAAAAGAAAAAATTTGAATAAAAAAGCAGAAAAAATTAAAAATAAAAAAAATTACTTTTTTTCTCTACAGGTAAAAAATATCAATAAATTTGCTGTGTTTTTTTAAAGATAGATTGTCGGCAAAATTTGAATCATAACAAAGTCCAATAGAATTAAATATCCATTTAAAGGGATAGTAAAATACTATTATATAGGTTTATATTTTACATTTAGATTCAAGAGGAGCATATGAAGATATATTGTTGTATATTATGTTCAGACGTCATCTCGTATCTACTGGTATTTTATGCCAGGCGTAGGTGACCCCTAATCATCGGCAGCCATGCTGGCGTATGAGATAACAATGGTGGGAGAACACGCATAGTGGTAAATTATTCTGAAAAAATCAGTCAGCTATTAGCATCCTCACACTCCATATACCCTGCTAAAAACCAGTATATAACCATACATCATATTATGGACAAAATATTATACAGACTATATATGTGATTCCCAATAACTAATAGATAACCCAAAAACCCCTCAGGGACAGACAGCGATCACTTTAGAGTCTCAGAATTAAGACATATACAGTTTCCATAGACTTCTATGTGGAATAACATAGGTTTACCTGAATCCCTGGCATCCAAATGTACAATTACCAATGGGGCCCCTTACCTACCATATTCTTTTTACAATACATCTTATGGCCATCGGCAACAACGGCCGTACTTTTCACGTTGTGAAACACTGCCTCTGCTTCTATGGGATCCCGGCCAAAGCGTACACACACCATATACGCTCTGGCCGGGACCCCGTGCGGCGCCGCAAAGAGCTGACATGTCAGTTTTCTGTGGCCGCAATTCAATGAATTGCAACCGTAGGAAACCCTGTCGGTTCACACAATGAAGCGAACGGCTCCAGCTTTGTGAGCTGTGGGAGGTTCTGATGCGGGCGTGCGCTGATGCGCCACATCAGAACACTGCGGCCGGAAAGATCACCCGGCCGGTACTTACCCAGTCACGGAACGGCCGGTCTAATACGTTGTGTGAACATAGCCTATGGATGGACCTAGACATCCCTTAGGACCAGGGTCCAGATGCGATTGTTACCTCTGCACCCCTATAGGTATTGCCCTTTGGGCAGCCATGACATTTGTTCCAGTTTGATTGCATAATTGTCAAAGGCAGACGACGTTCCTGCTCCTGTACAGTCAGCGACATACACATTGTGTGTAGTTCACTGAAAAGAATAGCCAAAAATTTAAATCCCCCCCAAAAAACAGAGAACAAGGTCATACCGATGTCACTGTTGAAAAAAATCACTTTATTTATTCAACATTAAAGCTTACTTTACTGCACAGTGTTGTAAGCAATTCGCAGAATACAGGTGGGTAACTTGAGTGGTTGTGAATAGGAGTCATAAAAAAAAACAAAAAAAACATCAATTTCCGGTTATTTCAGAGGTTACTGTCCCTTTAAGACCAGTCCAGCACACCTAAGCAGATTTGGAGCCCTTTTAGATGGGTCAATGGCTGCATAATAACTAGCAATGATCTCGTTGTCTAAATAGCTTCTACACGGCTCAGTGATTCTTCAGGTATGATCACTGGATCGGTTGTGTGGCCTTTTAATTTCATCAGCCAGACAATTGTCAGACACATGAGCATTTTTTTGGCTGATTGCTAACTCTTTGTAACGATTGGGTATGTGGATCCACTGGACTACAGCAAACTTGTAAGCCGCACCAGGGAGCAGAGTCTAAGGGTCCGCTGGTGTTCCTGACACATGGCAGGATCGACATGCTGCAACAGGCGACCCCCAGGCCGCTAAACCTGGTTTGGCTAGCTTGCGGTGGCGAGCAAGTAGCAGCTGGAAGCATCATAGGCACAGGTCAGTAGCAGAAAACAGTACAACGTAGAAAGAACACAGGCAGGAACATGGGCAGGATACATGTGAATGGATGAGGGCCACAGGCTGGGACCACTGTACTAGAGAAAGCACACAAAGGCTCCAACAAGGGAGCACACTGGCCCTGTAAAATCTAGGTGGTAGGGACACGCAATCCGGTGAGGAGGACACAGACAGGGAGCGGGGACCGTTAAAGGGGTTATCCAGCGCTACAAAAACATGGCCACTTTCCCCCTACTGTTGTCTCCAGTTCAGGTGCAGTTTGCAATTAAGTTCCATTTATTTTAATGGCACTGAGTTTCAAAACCCCACCCAAACTGGAGACAACAGTAGGGGGAAAGTGGCCATGTTTTTGTAGCGCTGGATAACCCCTTTAAGCGGCTGGACTACAAGTGGAGAAGGGAGAAGGGAGAAGGCGGTCCCACTTCTAGTCTCCATATGACCCTCTAACTGCCCACAATTGCTAAACCCTCGTTCTGTCTTCTGGTTTCCCACTCACTGTTGCCATGATAACCAGATGCTTAGTTGGTTCAGATGCTCCTTTTTCTTTTTGTCTTCCCCCGAACAGAGCCCTGGCTCAACCCCACAGTACACATCAGGGGGGAGAACACGAGGGCAATCTTCTCAAGACACACCTTTACCTACATCAGGGCAAAGATCTTATTATTACATGTGAACAATTTAAAGAGGCTGCACCACCCCTTACGGTAGTTTTAGCATACAATAGGGATACTAAGGATTTCATTTTTTTACTATTGTGTAAAAGTATATGTCACTAAACAAATACAAGAAACCATATAAAACTACTGTATGTTAAAGGGGTTATTCAACCTTTAAAAATTGTTAGCCAGTCAGACAAAGCTGCAAAACCTTGCTCCAATGGTACAAACAGTACCTAATATTAAGTACTGAGCACTATATGCACTTTACTATTTACATTCAGCAGTTCAGATTACTTTAACCCTGTATGAATTATGTCTTTTTTGTGATTTTTTCTTACATGTTTCGCCTTTTGTTTGTCTATTGCACATTTGCACTATTGCACTTTGCAATACACGTTATTAACTGGCTTAAACATGTTTTAATTCCTTCCAACTATTCCATGCATGGACCGTGTAGGTTTCCTTCCCTTTGTTTGTATTGTCAGTTTTTGTATTCCTCCTCCTTGTATGTTTAAACTAGTTATTGGGGTTTTAAATCATGTTTGTGTATAATAATTATGTCAAATATAGTTTTTTCAATGATTAATTTATTTGTAGTGGGCTCAAATATCTCTTCCATGTGAAGGAAGCATTTTTTGGTGGTATACCTAATATTAAGTACCCCAATGACAACAGCATGATGCATAGATAATAAAACTATATGCTGCCTAAATGACATATAAATATTGGTCTAATAACACTGCCACACACTGCCCAAATATCCTACCAAGCACTTCCCAAATACCCTACCAAGCACTGCCCAAATACCATACAAATGACTACCCAAATACCCTACCAAGCACTGCCTAATTAACCTACCAAGCACTGCCCAATTACCATACCAAGCACTGCCTAAATACCCTACCAAGCACCACCCAAATACCATACTAAGCACTGTCCAATTACCCTACCAAGTACTGCCCAAATACCCTACCAAGCACTGCCCAAATACCCTACCAAGCACTGCCCAATTACCATACCAAGCACTGCCTAAATACCCTACCAAGCACCACCCAAATACCATACCAAGCACCGTCCAATTACCCTACCAAGCACTGCCCAAATACCCTACCAAGCACTGCCCAATTACCCTACCAAGCACTGCCCAAATACCCTACCAAGCACTGCCCAAATACCCTACCAAGCACTGCCCAATTACCCTACCAAGTTCTGCCCAAATACCCTACCAAGCACTGCCCAAATACCCTACCAATCACTGCCTAATTACCCTACCAAGCATTGCCCAAATACCCTACCAAGTACTGCCCAAATACCCTACCAAGCACTGCCCAAATACCCTACCAAGCACTGCCCAATTACCCTACCAAGCACTGCCCAAATACCCTACCAAGCACTGCCCAAATACCCTACCAAGCACTGCCCAAATACCCTACCAAGCACTGCCCAAATACCCTACCAAGCACTGCCCAATTACCCTACCAAGTTCTGCCCAAATACCCTACCAAGCACTGCCCAAACACCCTACCAAGTTCTGCCCAAACACCCTACCAAACACTGCCCAAACACTCTACCAAGCACTACCAAAATAACACACACAAGGAAAACATATATCACCTTAGGAAAAAAGAGTATATGGAACTTTTGTATTCTAAGGACTTACATAATGACAGTGCTATGGTAGCCATAGCCATCTTACAGCTGTAAAGTAACTATAAAAGTAACTTTGAGGTATGCAGCGGCATTATATTGTTTTGCTTTCAAGGCAGTCATCTTTGCCTTCAAGAATAGATTACAACTATATTGGGTGAATTAAAGGGAACTGGATTAGACCAATGGCCAGCAAATAAGTGACTACAGATTCCTAATTATATTTCACGCAGGAAACCAGAATCTAGTGATGGCCTGCACCTAAAGCTCCAATGTCAGAAGCATCTAACATTTAGCTGGTCAGGCACTGGCTGTTGTCAACTTAGATTTCTTGTCATTTTAAAAGAACACCATGTGAATGTGTGTGTGTGTGTGTGTGTGTGTAGTGTGTAGTGTAGTGTGTGTAAATCGTCCCCCACCACAGTGTAGCTTGTTTAGTGCTTAGATTTTAGCCCTTGCTGTGATTCTGCTGTTGTTTATTTCCTTTCTGCTTATAAATTACTTTGCAAGCTTATTGCATTTTAGGTGAGTTGGACTGACAAAGTGTTCAATCTATACATTAGTTATATGTTGGAAGTACAATATATAAACTTGAGATACACCCATAGAATGGCATAGGTCAGTCAATGACTGAAGTGCATTGTTTGTGTGTTTTGTTTTGTTTTTTGCAGCATTTGTTAGGTGCAGGAATGACTGCGCCTATTGCTCCGACAGAGGCCAAAATTACACTTTGATGGCCTCTGTCATCTACATTTGGCATACGCATTGGGAGCTGAATGTTGACCTGAATGAGGTATAATCAAAGCTTTTGAATGTCACTTGTATGAAATCAATACAGCACTGCTGATCCTCTTGGTCTCACAACAGCTGCAGTACCAAAAATTGGTCTCAAGATGGTGCCAAATCCTTACATTTGTTTAGAATCCAATTCTTGGTAATAGAATTAGCTACAGGCCCGTGCTTCTGCAGGCTTTATAACATAGCTGTAGGTTTCTATTAGGTAGAAATATTCCAACAATAGGTTCTTTAATACCTATATACCTTTACATCTTAACCATATGTTGCGTTAGCCATAACTGATGTATTTATCAATATGACCTACAATTTGTGGGATAAATTATAGTACATGTTGTCCCATGGGAGGCTCTACCCTATCCACTATTTTACCTTGTGCAAAACCATGTCACATGCTCAAAAGGGAAACAGATCACTGATCTCAGGCAGACCAGCCAAATATAATACAGTGGTACCTTGGTTTAAGAGGAACTTGGTTTAAGAGCGATTTTGTTTAAGAGCTCACAGTTTTTCAAAATTGTAACTTGGTTTAAGAGCATTGCTTTGGTTTAAGAGCTCCCTATACTGGGTGGGAGCGCGAGTGGTGGAGGGGCATGGTCTGCATAGCGTGGTCTACAGCACTGTACTCTAACCCAGGAAGACTTCCTCACCTTCCAAATCATAGCAGATCCACTTCAGGCTGGGGCTCACATCAGGGGACAGGATGGTGGAGAAAGTCTCTTTATAGCTGTAACCCCTCTCTCCCCGGACAGAGAGTGCTGCTATACTGTGCCCACATCTGTCCTGCTTATTCCTTCATGCTCCCTGCAGTCTCATGATATCACATATTCTGCTGTTTCTGAATGTTTGTTTCATTTGTTTTATATGTTCTTCAGAATAAAAAAAAACATTATTTTTGCAGTGTAGAACCAGTTCTCTGCATTTCAGTGGTTTCTTATAGGAAAATTTGCTTTGGTTTAAGAGTGGATTTGGATTACAAGCACGGCCCCGGAACGAATTATGCTCGTAATCCAAGGCACCACTGTACTGTCACCTACTGGTTAAAGCTAAATCCTAGGTGCATTGCTCCTAGGAAAATACAAATATGCAAAAAAGAGAGTCTGAGGAGCCTCATTTAAGAGTCTTGAAGTTCACATTCATTACTGGTCTGGGAACTACTTTTTCCATGGAAGGGCTAGTTTGTTCAGAGATGTCACTTTTTAAAAATATTCTGCACAAACCTTTTGTGACTTTATAAAAAGTTGTTTCTACCTTCTACCTATGGTAAACCAATGACAGTAGAGAGTCAAACCTTCATTATTACTATATGGAGTAATAATTTATGCTTATACTGTAGGGCTAAAAAACCTTTTCCAAGGTTACCATAGGCAGAACCAAATCACCAAATACCCGAGCAGCCTGCCCTGCATCTTCTGACATCTACTTTGCAGTTAAAGCTTTTCAGATTCTGCTGCATCCACTGTGAATAAGGTTCCTGTCAGGGGCATAGCTGGAAGTGGCTGGGCCCATAGCAAACTTTTGAATGGGCCCCCCACCTAGGGCAGTATTTACCACTAGGCACCCGTGGTCCGGTGCCTAGGGCAGCACCTTGCAGGGGGCAGCACCAGAGAGCAGGGGGACAGAAAAAAAACAATTTTTTTTTTTGTTTTTATTTTTTTAGTTTCCCTCCTCCCATTCAGACTTGCCAGTAAATCTGGTGTCTTTTCCAGGGGAGTGGGGGGTATGGTGGTATTGGTCAGGTCTGGTATCGCCAATAGGTGCGTGAAGATGGTGCGTCTTCAGGTTTAGTGCCTAGGGCAGCAGCAACTGTTAATACAGCCCTGCCCCCACCCCCACCAAATGTCAACCTATACGGGGGGCATTTATCAAAATGAGCCCCAGGCGTATGCCATTAAAGAGGGGAAGATTTGACCAGCTGTATCCCTCGCTCACCTGATGTGCAGGCAGGAGGAAGCGCAGCAAGGCCGAGAAGAGGAGTGGTGCAAATCATGGCAGAATTCTACACTTGCTCCTGAGCGACAAGTGCTGGGCTGGTGGATTTACTAAGAGTCGCCTGCCTCCTAGTAAATCAGTTCAGGAAACTGGGGGCGCAGCATTATATAAGACTGGCGTACTCATACGCCAATCTTGATAAATGCACCCCTCCCCCCTCCTTCTGTCTCTAATGAGGGGAATGTGAGGGATTTAAGTGACAGCTGGAGAAAGATGCACCCTCCCCCATCTGTATCTTGGGATCAGATCTCAGCAGATGACAATCAGTACAATCACCACACACCCATGCTGTGCAATTGCTGAAACCCACATTGGGGCAGGGGTTTGTTTTGATCCAGGGCATACCAGTATATATTACTGTTTATGAAGTCATCCATCTTTCTGGTACGGACCCCTACGTTCTGTAGGACCTGAGTAAGGTAACTCTCTGAGGCTCACACAAGTGGGATGAGGTGTCCGCTGTACTTAGCATGTTTTCCCACTAGGCTTCACTACTGTGTTTCCCTGTAACCTGTATTTTGCATAGCTGAAGTCTTCCAGGGTTAGCTGTTATGTGTCATGTATTATTTTTCTGGTAAAAAGAGTCTTTAGACGGCACTTCTGTCTCTGTGGGTGGTGCACGTAGTAGAAATTTTTTTTAGCAATACTGTAGAAATTCAGTCTCAGCACTCACCATAAATGCTTCATAATTTTATTGTAGAAAATTCATATCCATCATAAACACAACGGAACGTTTCGGCGCTAGCCTTTCTCATTATATTATATTATTTTGTCTAGCCCTGTTTTGAAGCCCTCTACTGTTTTTGCTGTGACCAGATCCTGCGGTAGACTGTTTCACAGATTCACAGCTCTTGTCGCCTCCGGAGATTAAACCTTTTTCCTCCATGCGGAGGCAGTGCCCCCTTGTCCTTTGAGGGGGTTTTACCTGGAACATCTTTTCCCCATATTTCTTGTAGGGGCCATTTATATATTTAAATAAATTTATCATATCTCCCCTTAAACGTCTCTTCTCCAGACTAAACAAGTTTAATTCTTTTAATCTC
The DNA here is from genome assembly GCF_027789765.1 of Dendropsophus ebraccatus. Lineage (NCBI taxonomy): Eukaryota > Metazoa > Chordata > Amphibia > Anura > Hylidae > Dendropsophus > Dendropsophus ebraccatus. The sequence continues at coordinate 32,259,158 of NC_091454.1, read as the reverse complement.
TCCTCATAACTAAGATGCTCCATTCCCCTTATTAGTTTAGTTGCCCGTCTTTGTACCCTCTCCAGCTCTAGAACATCCTTTTTATGAATCGGATTCCAAAACTGGACAGCATACTCCAGATGAGGCCGCACCAAAGCTTTATAAAGCGGTAATATTATATCCCTGTCCCGAGAGTCCATGCCTGTTTTAATGCATGACAATATCCTGTTTGCCTTAGAAGCAGCTGACTGACATTGTGTGCTGTTCTGTAGTCTATTAACTACAAGTACACCCATATCCACAACCGCCCCACCAACCCACCCCCCCATCCAGGCTTCTACTCACCTCTTCATAAAAAAATATTAGGTTGGTTTGACAGCTTCAATCCTTAGTAAAACCATGCTGGTTATCACTTATAATACTATTACCCACTACATATTCCTGAATGTAGTCCCTTATAACCCCCCTATATTACAATGTGGAACATTGCTCCTTGTTCACGGCACTTTAGCTTTATTAACCCTTTAGGACCTTTGTCATCTAGGCTTTAATGGAGTTATCCAGTGCTACAAAAACATGGCCATTTTCTTTCAGAGACAACACGACTCTTGTCTCCAGGTCAGGTGCGGTTTGCCATTAAGCTCCATTCACTTCAAAGGAATTGAGCAGCAAAACCCTGCCCAAGCTGGAGACAAGAGTGGGGCTGTCTCTGGAAGAGAGTGTCCATGTTTTTGTAGGGCTGGATAACCCCTTTAAACAGTGTAAGGTTCTTAGCGCACAATCTGATCATGTTGTACGAGCCCATCTGCCACGTCAAGGCGACCTCATTCAGATGGGTCCCTACACTAAGGCTAGTTCTAACAAGATGCATGATGTAAGGGTATATTCACACGAACGGGCTCGCAGCGAGATTCTCGCTGCGAGCCCGGCAGGTCCTGGCAGTTCCCACACACTATATACTCGCTGCGGTCGTTTAGTATGTAATTCTGCCGCCCTTAACCCCTTCTGCTCCCGCCTGGCTCCCCCGCTGTAAGCATACATTACCTGTCCTTGCTGCACGGGTCTGGCATCCTGCTCTCCCGTACGGCCAATCAGTGGCTGCGGCTGGGCAACACACTAATTGGCCGGACGGGAGAGCAGGACGCCGGACCCGTGCAGCAAGGACAGGTAAAGTATGCTTACAGCAGGGGAGCCGGGCGGGAGCAGAAGGGGTTAAGGGCGGCAGAATTACATACTTGCTGCGGTCGTTTAGACCGCAGCAAGTATGTAGTGTATGGGAACCGCCAGGACCTGCCGGGCTCGCAGAGAGAATCTCCCTGCGAGCCCGTTCGTGTGAATATACCCTAAAAGCACATTTCTGGTGATAAAGCTCCCCAATGCCACCCAATGGATCCTGTTATACATATACAGTGTTAGTGTAGGGACCCACCTGAGGGCAGAAGTGCTGCAGGTGGGATTAAATAATAGATAAAAACTGCACCCATGTAATTGTATACCAAATTTGGGTGAAAGAATGTATTAATTGTGGTCACCATAGCGAAAAGGAATATGGTTTATGGGGTATTGGGGGTGCAGGCCAAGCTTTATGATATCTTTTAGGAAACGGGAGGAAAGAGGCTCCCCAAAAGGGGCTGCTCCTCTCAGTCTCCACTTGGTGCATGGCCCTTAGCAAAAGGAAGGAAAATGGCTCCACAAAAGGGGCTGCTCCTCTGAATCTCCACCTGGTGTTCCTTTGATAGAGATTGAGAGGAGCAACCTCTTTTGGCCTGCTCTAAATCCCCACCAATAGCAGAAGGGAGGAAAGCGGCTCCCTGAAAGGGGCTTCTCTCAATCCCCACCTGGTGTAGCGTTGATAGAAGTGAGGAAAGCGGCTCCCTGAAAGCTCCTCTCAATCCCCACCGATAGGAGAAGGGAGGAAAGTGGCTCCCTGAAAGGGGCTGCTCCTCTCAGTCCCCACTTGGTATAGCGTTGATAGAAGAAGGGAGGAAAGCAGCTCCCTGAAAGGGGCTGCTCCTCGCAATCTCCACCGATGGGAGAAGGAAGAAAAGCGGCCTCTACTCTCAATCCCCACCTGGTGTCGCTTTGATAGGAGAAGGGAGGAAATCGGCTCCCTGAAGGGGGCTGCTCCTCAATCCCCACCAAAGGGAGGAAAGCGGCTACCTGAAAGGGGCTGCTCCTCTCAGTCCCCACCTGGTGCAGCATCAATAGAAGAAGGGAGGGAAGCGACTCCCTGAAAGGGGCTGCTCCTCTCAATCCCCACTGATGGAAGAAGGGAGGAAAGCGGCCTCTACTCTCAACCCCCACTTGGTGTCGGGTCAATAGAAGGGAGGAAAGCAGCTCCCCGAAGGGGGCTGCTCCTCTCAATCCCCACTGAAGGGAGGTGACCGCCTCCCTGAAAGGGGTTGCTCCTCTCAATCCGCACCTGGTGTTGCATTGATATGAGAAAGGAGGAAAGCAGTTCCCTGAAAGGGGCTGCTCCTCTCAATCCCCACCTGGTGTAGCGTCGATAGAAGGGAGGAAAGCGGCTGCCTGAAAGCTCCTCTCAATCCCCACCAATAGGAGAAGGGAGGAAAGCGACTCCCTGAAAGGGGCTGCTTCTCTCAGTCCCCACCTGGTATAGCGTTGATAGAAGAAGGGAGGAAAGCGGCTCTCTGAAAGGGGCTGCTCCTCTCAATCCCCACTGATGGGAGAAGGGAGGAAAGCGGCCTCTACTCTAAACCCCCACTTGGTGTTGCATCGATAGAAGAAGGGAGGAAAGCAGTTCTCTGAAGGGGGCTGCTCATCTCAATCCCCACTGAAGGGAGGTGACTGTCTCCCTAAAAGGGGTTGCTTCTCTCAATCCGCACCTGGTGTTGCATTCATAGGAGAAGGGAGGAAAGCGGTTCCTCTCAATCCCCACCGATGGGAGAAGGGAGGAAAGCGCCTCCCTGAAAGGGGCTACTCCTCTCAATCCCCACCTGGTGTCAAGTCGATAGGAGAAGGGACTCCCTGAAAAGGGCTGCTCCTCTCAATCCCCACCGAAGAGAAGAGAGCGGCTCTCTGAAAGGGGCTGCCTCTCTCAATCCGCACCTGGTGTTGCGTCGATAGGAGAAGGAAGGAAAACAGCTTCCTGAAAGGGGCTGCTCCTCTAAATCCCCACCGATGGGAGAAGGGAGGAAATCAGCTCCCTAAAATGGGCTGCTGCTCTCAATCTCTACCTGGTGCGCCACCCTCAGGAAAAGGGAGGAAAGCGGCTCCCTGAAAGGGGTTGGTGCTCTCAATCTCTACCTGGTCTGCCTCCCTTTGGAAAAGACAGTAAAGTGGCTGCCTGAAAGGATCTCCAACAGGTAAGCCATCGATAAAAGGGAGGCAATTGGCTCTGTGTCTCTGTGCCAATTTTCTATTTTTTGCATTTTTGTTTTTTCCTCTTCTCCTTCTAAGACTATAACTCTTTTATTTTTTTATCTACAGGGCCATGCGAGGGCTTGCTTTTTTTTTCAGAAATGAGTGTGCGATGCCCTGGCCCCTGGGGGCCACTTCCGCAGTGCTGATGTTATGAGCGGGCAATGACCGGGGCAGCTGCAGGGGTTATACTTGTCACGGTATAGGCCTGAGGGCGGCACAGCTGTAGGGCCAGTCTGTGGAATCTGCGGGTGATGATGGGCATGCGATTCTTCGCTGCACCTAGTCAGGGCACCAGTTAGTAGAGCAATAAAACAAAACAAAAGGAATTTTGTCAGCTCACCCACTCAGCCTTGCTTCACCTGATGTATGGATCTCCGTGATTTGAAAAGCTCGCGGGTGCTGGTATTAGAGACCGCAACCCGAATCATCCAAAATAGGAAAAAACGTGTGCATCCGCAGCTTCATAAAAATCAATAGCTTTTATTCATAGTCACAAAACATAAAATAACAAAATAGTTAAAAGACACGCCGACGCGTTGCAGGGTGAGAACCCCTTAATCATGGCAATAGTAGCAAAGTTACAACTAATTTAAATACAGATCGGATGTGACGTTGGACTGAAATGGACCGCCCACCAAAAGGCTACATACACCTGAGCGTCCGCTTCAGGTAAGTCACATGACTATTTACAACACACATAAAGTACTACAAAAAACCGTAAATAATGACAATCAAAAACATATTAGAAAATCATAAACAAAAAAACAATATAACTATCATGTTAATTCAATAGATGTAATATAAGTCAGTTTTATAATTTAACCCTTTCGGGAACCTGGTATTAAGATTGAGGATCCAAAGCGCCTCCCTTTTCCTAACCATACGGGTCCAATCACCCCCACGTTTGGGTCTGTTAACCCTTTCAATCGCGGAAACTTTTAGACCACTCGTATCACCTGCGTGACACTCAACATAGTGTCTAGTAAGACCTGAGAGTGAGCGGATACTATGAGATGAAATAGACATTTTAATATCAGATAGGTGTTCTCCAATACGGGTTTTGAGCTTCCTGATACTCGATCCCACGTACTGTAAGTCACACACCGTGCAGTGTGCAACATACACGGTGTGGGAGGAATTGCAGTTAAGGAAGGATCGGATCCTGAAATCACGGCCCGTACTGGATGACACCACTGTAGGCTTTTTAATTACATAGCGGCACATGCCGCATCGCGGTACCGCACACGGGAAAAAACCTGTGGTTTTGAGCCAATTCTGTGTGTGTGGCTGTGGGCCATTTCCAATGTCGCTCGGAGACAACAAATTACCCAAAGTTTGACCTCTGCGTGCAACGTATCTTACCCCGTTGCCTAGAATCTGTTCACACTTGGGATCAGAAAAAAGTAATGGTAAGTATTTTTTTATAATATTCCGTATATCATTGTATTGTGGACTATAATTCGTTGAGAAAGTAATGTCACATTTATCACTAAACTTTTTAGTCTCGCTCATATGTGAATTATCACCTCTATCCTGTAAGTGGTACTCTCTGTCCCTCTGTTCTGCTATGCAGCGAGCCCTCTTGATGACATGGTTTTTATATCCCCTAGCCTGGAGTCTCAGCTCCAACTGTTGGGCACCCTTTAAGTAAAACGCACGATCTGAACATGTGCGAATCAGTCTAATAAATTCCCCAATCGGGAGATTCCTAGTAACGTGGGGGGGATGACTGCTTCTGGCGTGCAACAAACCATTTCCCGCAGTAGGTTTGCGGTACAGGTCAGTAGTAATTTTACCGTCCATAAAGTGCAATTTAACATCCAAAAAGGAAATGGACTTGGGCTCAAATTGTGCAGTGAATTTTAAATTTAGGGTGTTAGCATTCAGATAACGCACCAGATCTGCGTCTTGACTCTCTGACCCCTGCCATACCAGGAGGAGGTCATCTATATAGCGCCCATACCAGGTGATAACACCTAAGTAAGGGTTATGGACGCTATACAGAACGACCTCCTCCCAGTAGGCCATGTATATATTGGCCAGGGAAGGTGAAAAACTGGCACCCATCGGGCAGCCAAGTATCTGCAAATAAAAATCATCAAGGAATTGAAAAAAATTATTGGTCAAAAGAAAACGTGTAACAGTGAGGACATAGTCCGATAATTCTCTGCCATAGTTGCTGTACTTGCCATTGTGGAAAGCAAGGGCCTGGATGGCCATGTCATGGGGGATATTAGAATAGAGAGCTACAACGTCACAAGAAAGCCATGACGCGTTCTCCATAATGGGTAACTTTTCCACACTGGCAAGTAAGCTTTAAACTGTCCCTGACATATCCCATCGTTCTTACTGCGAGAGGTTGGAGCAGGTCATCCAACCAAATACATAATCTTTCTAGGAGAGAACCTATACCGGAGACAATAGGGCGTAGGGGTGGTGGGAACTGATTCTTATGGGTTTTAGGTAACGCGTGAAAAATTGGCACTACAGGAAAGGAAGGCAATAAATATTGCCGTTGTTTGTCATTCAGAACCCCCACCTCTACGCCAGTGTCTAATATGTCAATAAGGCGAAGTCTCACTGCATCAGTAGGATCAGTGGATATACGCCTATATGTGGTAGGGTCATCCAATATGCTCTTAACCTCCCTAATATATAGATCTCTATCTAAGACAACCACCGATCCCCCTTTATCTGATTTTCTTATAATAATATGGGGGTTATCCACAAGATCTTTTAGGGCGGCTCTTTCTTTTTTAGTGAGGTTATCTTTGTTAGGTTGTGCATCAACACTAGGGCTATTGCTCAGCTCCGTGAGAGCCTCTTCAACCCTGTGTTGGAACACATCCATAGCCGGTATCCTAGACTGGATGGGGTAGTATTTCGGGTTGGGTATGGTAAGACAATTACCGGTGTCCGTCAGCGGATTCGACAAAGACAAAGTGTCAGACTGTAAATCAAGTAAAGATTGTATGCACCTTTGTTCTGTAAAAAGTAGGTCTAACGGGGCAGACCCTTGACCCACAGAATTAAGGTCCGGTATGGAAAGACCCGACATACATCTGTTGGCGGAGGACCCATCAATAGGGGTTATATCTGAGGCATCCGCCAAAAAATGTCTTTTGATAGTAACCAACCTCATAAATTTATTTACATCTTGAATTGTATTGAACAAATTAAACCTTTTACTTGGTACAAAAGAAAGCCCTAATGACAAAACATTCCTTTGGTCATCTGACAAACAACATGCAGAGAGATTAATCACATCAAGACTAGTGGGACTCAATATCTCCTCCTGTGGCTTCCCCACCCTCTGTATCCTCCCCCTCCCCCTCTGGTGTTTCCTCCCTGCACGCCTGGGCCTGGATCGTTTTTTGATGATTGTCCCGTACCAGCCACAGCCCTTGAGCGTGTAATCGGAGGATCACGGTGAAAGTTTCTATTTTTATTTTTACGGCGGGCACCACTGGGGGGGGCATTACCTCTGGGGTTAGCTGATGTCTCAAAGTCCTCCTGTTCGGAGTAGTCCGTCTGGGTGTCCGTGGTGTCTTCCTCGGAAGTGGCAAATGACACCGATTTTGGGTGTCCCACAGCAACATTGGAATTTTTCAAAATAGACGCAGCTTGGCGTTGCTTACGCCTGAACTCCCACCAGGTATAGACCATATCAGCTGAGTAATCTTTAAGGTCTCTATCAAACTTGGTCCTCTTTCCTTCTATGATGGTATTTTCCGTGTCAGCAAGGAATCTGTTGGTAGTTTCCATCATCTGGGCATAGTCCGGCATAGTAAAAAAAGCTTGTAATTTGCCATCCATATCGGTAAGTTCAATATCCATATCTGTCAGTTTTTTGAGGCCCTTGGTTATAATAATGTTCATAAGAGTGAAAGAAGAGAATGTCAATGCATTATTCCAATCGGTGGCATATTCCTCCCCCTCCGCAGGGTTAGGGGGTTTTCTAACTCTCAGGCCTCGTGGAATCATTTTTCTCTCAACGTATTCTTGGAGAGTGGTGACATGCCACCATAGTTTCAGCTGTTTAACTTTAAGTTTCTCATACGTCCAAATGGTCTTACGCATTTCACCATTAGATTCATTATTGCTTTTGGTGGGCGGTCCATTTCAGTCCAACGTCACATCCGATCTGTATTTAAATTAGTTGTAACTTTGCTACTATTGCCATGATTAAGGGGTTCTCACCCTGCAACGCGTCGGCGTGTCTTTTAACTATTTTGTTATTTTATGTTTTGTGACGATGAATAAAAGCTATTGATTTTTATGAAGCTGCGGATGCACACGTTTTTACCAGTTAGTAGACACCAATGCCAGGGTTCAGTAACAGCGGTTTTATTAAAGTTGAAGTAACTTGTAGTAACGAGTTACTCCGGTTGCAACCGGGTATATAGCAGGCTTAGACAGTTAGTGCAGGAGTGATCCTGCATAGGCCGCGGAGATACGTGCCGGATGTTGGGAGTAGTAGTATGAGAAGAAACTAGCGTTGCTGGGTGGAAGAACTTGGGAGTAATACTTGCTGTGGGTACTTGTAGAGATGAGAGAGATATCCGCACGACACCCAGATGAGAGAGAAGATGACTCCGGACACTTGTATAGGCAGGCAGCCATTTACTGGAACGCAGCAGCAGAATCAGTCACTCTTCTTATGGTGAAAAGGCTGCAGAGACGCTTCTGTCCCCTTCTGAGGGAGAGGACAGAGCAACACAACCTCCTTGCTTGAAAGCAGGGGCTGAACTCCCTTGTCAGCAGGAAGTGGGAAGTCACATGGTTGCTCCTGGCCAGAGCTAGTCGGCCATTGGAGGAACCATGGTTACAGGGCACTGGCACGTGATCCACAGCCTTGCATACCACTGTACAAGGTAATAATAATACACAGGAGTATATATAGATATACCAAGATATACATGAGAATACACATAACCAGGAAATATCAGGGGGGAAACTAGCAGCAGTTGCAGTGTGCACAGTTACCAGAACCAGCATGGACTAAGTGATAGAAATGAGCACGATAGGAGTAGTAGTCCTTGCGTTCTGGGACTCTGCATACCTCCCTAGCAAGTTTGAGCCGACCTCGGCGAATCTAGAAGGTAGCAAACATGAATAGACTGGACAATCAAACAACAGGAATGAAAGATGAGAGCGAGTGTGATGAGGTGTGTGTCTCCCACGCCCAAGGCACAGGTGGAAAAGGAGAAAGAATGAGAAACCCTAGTGGCAGGACTTCACCTAGGGGTGCCTTGCGTACTCTGGCGACCAGGTAGCTAGTGCGTGAACCATCTGACGTGTAAGCCAGGACAACTTAACTGCTGGCGGGTGACCCTCCATGTTCCAACCAGTTAGACAGTAGGTTTTCTGTATAAAGTGTTACCCTACTGGAGGAGAACTGTGAAGACCTGTGTATTCCCTTGGCTTGTTTGTGAAATGTCTTGGATACCTGGAAGAGAGAGAGAAAAATAATAAAAGCAAACATACACTTTTGGGATCCCTCATACACACAAGCAATCATGTGACACAAGCACTCTATAGGCCAAACACACGAAAAGGCATCCAAGGTGCAATGGGTATGGACAAGTGTAAATGTTGGAGTATTACTATGTGTGGTTACTAACGTGTGGCGACAAAACAGGGCGACCAACACTAGAGACACCAGGAAGGGAGGTACAAAGGACGACATATACAACGAGGTCTTTGATGAGAACTGCCTCAAGTAAATCTTAAGAAAACCTGAGAGAAATCTGAATACAAACTTGCTCAACTAAATCTTTCCAGCTATAAAGATAATATAGACAATACTGAGAATATGAGACTGGATGAGAAAATACACTCCTATATAATCTAGACTTTCTCTGAGGTATATATGAACTGACTTCTCTTACTCAGAGGAGGAGCTATCTGACTTTGACACTAGAAAAATACACTGTTTCTTACAAAAAGAGGCACTCTACTCTGAGGCTACTTAAACATCCTTTTGCCTGCTCAGAGGAGGAAATATAAGAGACGTTGATAATACTGAAATACAATAGCAGAAATAAGTGCAATACTTGATTAAGTGCAATAATAACTTTGGGTATCACACACTTACAGAAAAGTGCTTTAGGAAGGAATGGGTTAAGAGTCTCTGTTAGGGAGAGTCTCTTTGAGGCAATAAAGACTATCGTCCATGGCTAAAGGCTCTGGGACAGGCACTAGAGAACTCTTTTTTTTTTTTTTTGGTAAGTGTCCATCAGCTCATGGCTGGTTAGTACAGGGAACTTGGTCAGGAGGACCAGGCACGAACCTTGAACGTTGCATAACTTTTCACACCAAACAAAAACAGAAATACTGAACAGCAAAACAGTTTAACCCTCTAAGGGCTTAGCTCACTGTATCGTACAGGTGGAACTCCTCGGGTTGAACGCTCAAACCGTCTCAGCGGAAGGGCCTCTTCAACAGTGAGTGTCTCTGGTGCAGGTTGACGATCTTCTCTGGTAGGTGACGGCAGAGGCAGAGCCGCTGGAGGTAGACTTGGAGGAGGAGGAACAGCGGGGACGTGGACAGGGATACCCGCATAGCCGATGGGTATGAGAAACGGTTCCGTTTGGAACATCTCTTCCAGAGAGAGAGGTTTGGCTGGAGGTGCCGGAGTGGCAAGGGGTGTTGGTGCAGGTGCCGGGCATGGTGCTGCAAGGCCTTGTAAATCTTCCTTGGCACACAGTTTTATCTGGTTCCTATGCACAGTCTGTGGAGCTAGTCCCGGTTTTTTAATCTCATAGACATTGGTCTCTGGATAGGGAATCGCAGAGATAACATAAGGCTCAAGCTCCCATAGGCTGTCGAGTTTGTGAGAGCGGTGATACTTTTTCAGCCAGACTCGGTCTCCCACTGGTAGGGGTGTAGCAGTCGCTCTCCGGTTATAGGCCTCTTCCTGACGCTGATGAGCTTCTCCCATCCTTTGGTCCACAATCTCCCGAGCATCCTGAATTCTCCTTTGATGCTCTTGGACCCAGTCAGTCTCGGGCAGGGGATTGAGAGTGTCAGGAGCTTGGATCCCGAGTGCGCGGTCCTGAGGAAGTTGGCCTGGGCGCCCAAACATCAAGTAGAACTGAGAGTAGCCCGTGGAGCAGTGGGTGGTATTATTGTAGATTTCCACCAGCTCGTCCAAGAGATGAGGCCATTCCACTCGTTTGGCCACTGAAGCCGTCCTTAACATGTTGATAAACACTTGATTGATCTTTTCACACAGGCCATTCCCTTGGGGGTGATAGGCCGTAGTGCGGAGTTTCTTACACTCATGGTAGGCACACAGCTCCTGGAACAGTTGTGATTCGAAGGCCAGACCCCGGTCCGTCAGCAGAGACTCTGGACAGCCGTAATGTTTCACGTATTCCCGGTAGAAGGTGAGGGCTGTAGTTTTAGCGGTTAGATCTCTGACAGGCACCACGACTACCCACTTGGAATAGTGGTCGACCATCGTTAGGGCATAAGTAGATCCACATCTGGTGGGGGCTAACTTTACGTGGTCTAGGGCGACAAGCTGATACGGCCTGTGGGCGCTGATGGGATGTAAGGGGGCTCTGGGTTCCCTTCCTCCAGCCTTGGAGATATTACAAGCAGGGCACTCAGCACACCAGTTTTCGATATCGGCTCTTATTCCGATGCAATAGAATCGCCGTTGAATGGTGGCCTCCGTTTTGTGGACCGAAATGAGCGGACTGGTCATGGTAGGCGTCTAGCACCATCTTAGCAGTCGAGTCGAGGGAGTTTCGCAAGATTAGTCCCTTTTGTAGTAAGAGCCTCTTTCTCTGCCTCCAGAGTCGCCTCAGCTCGACATCCGGGTAGGGTCTCTTGATCCGTATGGGAACCCGACCGGTAGAGAGGTAATCATAGATTTCTCCCAGGACTCTGGACTCCTCTTGAACAGTCTGCCACCTGGCCAAGTCCTGCGGAGCCTTCGGTGGAGAAGAGGACGTTTCAGGCTTAGCTGCTTCTATGGCGCCTTGGGTGGCGAACCTTTGATAGACGTCTTCCCAATCGCTGTCCTCCGGGGGCTCTTCACCTCTAGGTAGCCGGGAGAGGAGGTCCGCATTGACGTTAGCCTTTCCACTGCGGTATTTGATCTCAAACCTGAAATTAGCCAGCCGAGAGGCCCACCGTTGTTCCAGGGCACCTAGCCGAGCAGTATTGAGATGTGCTAGTGGGTTGTTGTCCGTGTAGATGGTAACAGGAGTGGCAGCAAGGCCGCGGAGATACGTGCCGGATGTTGGGAGTAGTAGTATGAGAAGAAACTAGCGTTGCTGGGTGGACGAACTTGGGAGTAATACTTGCTGTGGGTACTTGTAGAGATGAGAGAGATATCCGCACAACACCCAGATGAGAGAGAAGATGACTCCGGACACTTGTATAGGCAGGCAGCCGTTTACTGGAACGCAGCAGCAGAATCAGTCACTCTTCTTATGGTGAAAAGGCTGCAGAGACGCTTCTGTCCCCTTCTGAGGGAGAGGACAGAGCAACACAACCTCCTTGCTTGAAAGCAGGGGCTGAACTCCCTTGTCAGCAGGAAGTGGGAAGTCACATGGTTGCTCCTGGCCAGAGCTAGTCGGCCATTGGAGGAACCATGGTTACAGGGCACTGGCACATGATCCACAGCCTTGCATACCACTGTTCAAGGTAATAATAATACACAGGAGTATATATATATACCAAGATATACATGAGAATACACATAACCAGGGAATATCAGGGGGAAAACTAGCAGCAGTTGCAGTGTGCACAGTTACCAGAACCAGCATGGACTAAGTGATAGAAATGAGCACGATAGGAGTAGTAGTCCTGGCGTTCTGGGACACTGCAAGTGTACTTTGTAATGGCACCTTTCAATCGACCATAAATCTATTGAACAAACCCCCAAAATATTATTTATGCTGTCAAATTTGGGGAAAAATACAATTCCTAAAATTTTGCCAGAAGAAAGGTAAGATACCTCCGACAGTCAGTTAGAACGATCGTAACCCCAGCAGTCACACTGTGGTGGTCCCGATCGGACAGTGACAGGAGCTCAGCTCATTATTTGCGGCTGTCAATATTATGAGTAAGCCGGCATTCCCAGCTATGATCCCATAGTGGGAACATAGCCATAATGTGCTGAGTACATGATAACCTCCATATGTCCCATGCATATAAATATATAAGTGTACATGTAGGGGTGTACCTGAGCCTGCCTGGTCGCCCTGCTTTTCTTCTTTCTTCTGGATCTTGATTGGTGGCTTCTTCTCCTCCACTGCAGAATCCAGGATGTGCCTCTTCTTGGCCTGTCTCTTCGCCACCATGTCTTCCTTTGGCTCTTCAACGAAGTCTTCTCATCGCTCCGATGAGTCCAAGATATGTCTTCTTTTCTTCCTCCCTCCCTTTCTCTTCACAATGTCCTCCTGGTCCTCCATATAAGTGCTCTGCCTTGGTCCAGCAGACAACTTTCTCTGTCACTTAGCAACAGTCACAGATAACATCACACCTGCCCTGGCCGCATGCACGGCAACGGTCATGTGATCAGTGAGTGATACCATGATTGGGCTATAGAGATATGTATTACAATCAGTATCATGGCGGCTTCACTTTGCTTCAGGACTTGTTGGTTTTTCTTGAGAGACAAAATACAACTTCATTGGTGAGACTGATCCCACCAGGACTGACTCTACACTTGGATATGTATATGTGATAGAAAACCATGGCAGAATACAACCAGTGTAGAGTCATTGTAGCCTCAGAGGCCTCAGATGGCCCCATGGATGACATTACAGCAAGTCTGTACCCACTGAGGCTGTTTGGACACCGGAAGGAACTGGCACATGGCTTTTAGCCATCTAAATGCCACAGTAACCATTGTCTTTTCTCTTACTGCTGCCAATCAATGGAAATATAAAAAAAATAAAATGCTATTTTCTTTAATAAAATCATTTCTTTTCTTGAATAGTTATAATAATACTAAGAATTACCCCCTGACCTATAATATACTGAATAATGGAATTTTTGGTTTCTTTTTCAAATTATACTTATTATAGAAGATACTGAACATATTGGGGTGTACAGCCCCGTCCAAAAAACACAGGGGTAATACACAAAAAGAAGAGACAGATAGAATGGGTAGATAGTTATGAGACGCACAAAGCAAAGAGATCTATAGCTATAATTGTATGGCTATATGTTAGTGTGCCTGAGGGGGCATAGTCCATGGCATACTGTTAGCACTATACATATGGAATGGAACAATCTCTAGGGGCGCTATACTAGTTTATACAGCATTGCTATCACTATGAGGCTGTATTCACATCACATTTTTATTCTACATTTAAAATATAGAAAAGCAGCTCCTGACATACATGATAAAGCAGCACTGAGGCCAAAAATGGTTTATACTTCCCAGTATGTTACATTCTATAGTTACACAGTTTAACAGAGGCGACTTTTACTGAAAAACTTCAGTGCTATACAGATGATTGTAACACACAACTTAACATGTGCAGGTACAGGTGACAGTAGTGCTGGAGGTAGTGACTTGAAGAAGGAGTAAGTAGAAGAGGTGACGCTTATCTTAAGGAAGATAGAGTTCAGCTAAGGAGAAGTGTAGCTTGACTGAGAAGAAAGTATAGGGGGCCTTTTTTAATGTAGAAATGTACTTTGCCAGGATTGTGTTGAGAGCAGTACCCCGCTGTTGAGGAGAATACCTATGCTCACAATTAGAAGCACCATACATAGAAGACCACATTTAGCCCAACCAGATCAGAGAGTGCCAGGTTGGGTTGTACGAGCGCCAGGTCTATACAACTGGGTGTAGCAGTCACCTCAAGACCTCCCAAGGCAGTAGGATACATCAGCTTAGGCTCTTTGTCCTTTTGGGGATTAGTCCTTTGACTCTTGTAGACCGTCCTAACAAAGAAGAGAAGCAATCTCTGGCGTTGACAAAGTTACCCTAAAGGACAGTTGCCCCTCCTGTGGGTTTAGCACTGGATCTTCAACTATAGTCTCTAGTCTGAGGAAAATCTCTCTCTGGCTTTGTATTAGTCTCCCTCCAACTCCAGACCAACAACGAACTAAGACCCCCACCAGGAACTAACTATCATTTTATAGTGGTGACCAGATCTAACCTCCTATTGGTGGGGATGTGTCCATATAGAAGAGAGAAGACGTGTAGTTGGCTGTGGAGTGTCTGAGGATCCTGTATCTGTGATTGGCTGTAACAGTAAACAGAAAAAGAGCATGGTTAACCCTTTTCCTTTAGCTGTGCTCTTACAAAACAGATAGGGGAGAGTGAGACACCAAGTGGGGAAAGTGCTAAGGCAGCCATCATCCCCTTGTGTGACACCTGACAGATGGGTGACATCAGCGGCGTATCTCACGAGTATTGCTTAGTGTGAGGCTGTGGCCTTAGGACCAGTTCACACTAAGTAAAATCAGCAGAATCCCTCCTGCCGGCTGTTGCAATGGGACGGCTCGCATGGCTCTCAGCTCAAATAATTGACATGTCAATTCTTTGAGCGGAGAGTGGCAAAAGCCGAGGCGTGCAAGCCAACCCATTGAAACAGACGGCAGGAGGGATTCCACCGTGGAGAGCTCTGCCGTGAAATTCTGCCAATTTTACTCTGTGTAAAGATACCCTTAGGCAGCAGAAAGGATAGATACCCCTAGTATGATGGTATATGAACAGTGAGAATATTTGTTCCCTGTATAGTTTGCCGGCATCGCTACACCTATGTCTGTGTGCTGGGGGTGCAGACTGCAGTGTCAGGTCTCAGGACAGAGAAGAAGCTGCACTGGAAGTGGTGCTGCATGCAGCATCTTAAGGGTATAAACCCACACACCGTATAAGCAGCGTATTTACTGCTGCGATACGCAGCAAATACGCAGCAAACACGCAGCAAATACGCAGCAGATTAGATGTAAATAACTGAACAAAGCATCAAATCTGTACCAACAAATCTGCTGCGTATTTGTTGCGTATCTGCTGTGTATACGGTGTGTGGGTTTGTACCCTCAAGGAGAATCCGGCACTGTAAAAAAAAAAAATTGAATGTCAGGGGAAACATTATAAGCCATAATTACCTTGCCTCTCCAGCGCTATATTGCCGCTCCGTGACCCCCGCCAGGATCTGGGAACAACTTCTCAACCGGGTCAGTATTTTCCCCCATGCCTTGACATAATCAGAGCTCGGGGGGGTTAAATGCCTTCCAGCGGGTTCCCGAAACCTGTGATGCAGTGCATGGGGAGAGGTGAGTAATGATTGTTTATTACATGGGTCTCCAAACTGCGGCCCTCCAGCTGTTGCGAAACCACAACTACCATCAAGCCTGGACAGCTAAAGCTTTGGATTTGGCTGTCCAGGCATAAAGGGGATTGTAGTTTTGCAACAGCTGGAGGGCCGCAGTTTAGAGACCCATGGTTTATTATGTTCCCCCTGCCTGCTGCCAATTATTTAAAATCGCTGGACTTCTCCTTTAGAGCCCGTTCACACTAAGTAAAACAAGCAAAACTTCCGAGCGGAATCCCCACTGTGGACTCTGCTCGGAGTCCTGCCTGTCTATCTGTCTCAATGTCATCTCACTTGGCTCTCTATGCAAAGAATTGACTTGTGAGATCACAAAAACCCACTGGTCAGCTGTTCTGTAGGGCTGCCACAGGTGAGTCTGACCTTTAAACAAAAACAAATGGCTTACTTTTGTATGTAGCAGCTATGCGGAGTTACTGCAGACCAGCTCCCATACATTGTATCAGAAGTTGAGCTGCAGTAACTCAGCAGGGGCACTATGCAGTGAATTCTGCTTCTGGCGCTGTCCACAGCATAGATTCAGTCGCAGCAGCCCTGCCGAACTATTGTAGCAAAATTGTACAGAACAAACACGTTGTGATTGGGAGTTGCGCTTGAAGTGGCATGGCATTGCCTATGGCAGGGGCCCAAGTTGACCTCTTGCACCAGGGCCCATGAGACATTAGCTACGCCCCTGGGTGACATGAAGCTAGTGAAATACCCATACCAGGACACTACAATGAGGGGCAGCAGAAGGACTAGAGCGTTTCATCCATCCGTGTGTTGCTTTGGTGGTCTTTTAATATTGAAATTAAACAGTTTGAACTGCACCTACCTGCATTTTCTTTGCTAACTACCTACCTTTGCTACCTACTGTGTTGGCCGCCTGGCAACAACTAAACTGCTTGCTTGCCTGTCTGGCAGCTATTTATGTCATCACAGCCTTAATGACATCATCACAGAACACTTTCCTAGCTAGTTAGCTGTAAACAACTTTTGCTCTATGCTGACATGGTAATGGAGACAGAAAAGTGCTTTATAAGAATACAGCCATGCACCTTGCTGGTGTTGCAGATTGCAGCTATATGGAGTTGAAGTATCAGCACACAGACATTTGTGGAAGTATATTAGTTGTGTTCTTTACTGGAGATACACAGCAACCATAACAATCTTAACATGTGTTCTTTTCAACATGGAGGATACAAGAGAGAGAGTAACAGAGAGAACATAAAGCAGAGCAATGCACATAAAAGACATTAACACTTAATTGAACGCCTTGGTTCTGTATCTGAGATCGGTTGTGTCATCTCACTCATGGTATCTGGGTTTGTATTGACTTCAACCATTTGTTCAGAGGATGCACTGGTAGTCTGATTACTGTCACCTTCCTGTTCTGTTCTTGATTCCAATGTAGTGATCACACCATCCTTTAATTCTTCAACAAAAGTGACACTGTTGCTAATAGCAACTCTTTTTGTTTTGGGGTCTAGGATTCTGTATACATTGCAGTTATCACTGTATCCAACTAGAAGTCCCTCCACTGCCCTGTTTTGGATTTTGGTGCGTTTCTCTTTTGAGATATACATGAATGCTTTGCAACTGAACACTCTTATGTGTTTTACACTTGGCTTCTCACCATGCCACAGTTCATATGGTGTTTTCTCCACTGTTCTAGAGAAAAGTCTGTTCTGCAAATAAGCGGCAGTCATTGCAGCTTCGCCCCAATACTTCTTCCTTGTTCTTCCTTTCAGCTACCCCATTTTGCTCTTGTTGTGTAGGGGACTGTCTTTTAAAGCTCTATGCCGTGTTGATTTAGAAAGCTTTCAATTTTGTGTCCAGTGAATTCACCTCCATTATCACTTCGCAGTATCAGAGGTTTCCTTTGAAACTTGTTGCTTGTCTTTGCTAAGTAGGCTTGTAGCTTATCCAAAACTTCACTCT
Source organism: Dendropsophus ebraccatus (assembly GCF_027789765.1). Classification (NCBI taxonomy): domain Eukaryota; kingdom Metazoa; phylum Chordata; class Amphibia; order Anura; family Hylidae; genus Dendropsophus; species Dendropsophus ebraccatus. The sequence continues at coordinate 32,241,564 of NC_091454.1, read as the reverse complement.
TGTTTTTCATTAGATAAATAACTGTGTACCTTGAATAGTCGTCTATGAAGATCACTATATATCTGTTTCCACTGGGAGTGCTTAGTCTCATTGGACCACACACATCACTGTGTATGATATCAAGTGGTCTTGAGGCTCTGTTTTCACTTGCTTTGGGAAGTGTTGCCCTGGTAGCTTTGGATTTAATGCAACATTCACACCTGATGGTGTTTGAACAACTGGACAATTTAAGATCCTTTGTTAGGTCCCTTTTCTGTAGTTCCTGTATGCTGTCAGGAGGTCTGTGGCCTAATCGTCTATGCCACATGTGGATACAGTCATTGTGCCCATGTGTGCATAGTTTTACCTGTTCTGTCACCGTGTTTAGGTTATATAAGTGCTCACTTATTTTGGCATCACCTGCTTTCCATGCAGTATAGCACACTCATCACCTTGGAATTTGACAGTAAGTCCTTTGGCTGTCAAGCGTTTCACCGATAACAGTCCACCTTCTAGACTGGGAACATATAGTACATCCTGCATTGGTATGGCTAAATTGCCTCCATTTTTACTTGGGCACACTAAGATTCCATGTCCAGTTCCTTCTGCATTTATGCTGCTTCCATCTGCAAGATAGATCATTTCCCTTTTGGTTATGTCAAGCTTTTTGAAGAAGTTCCTATTGCTTGTCATGTGACTTGCTGCACCTGAATCAATGCACCAGCTTTGCAAATTTTGATTATTTGTCACTTTGAAAGTACCATTCCAGTTATCTACATGTGGGTGCGATATAGTAGCTTTCACCTTTTGTCTAGTCCCTTTTGAAATTTGTTTCTGCTGTTCTGCCTTCCATATTGTGCAGTCTTTCTTTATGTGTCCCTGCTTGTGGCATCTGAAACATGCCCTGGTTTCCTTCTTCTTCTGAAATGGTGTATCTGCAGCTTTAAGAGCTATTCCAGCATCAGTGTCTGTGGATTCATGCACAAGTTCCTTTCTTCTTTGGAATTCATCTATTAGCCGAGTCTTTACAAATTCTAGGGTCAGGTCTCCCTCAGGTCTTGTCTCCAGCGCACTTATCAGTGCACTGTATGAGTCAGGTAAACTGCATAACAATATGACTGCAACATGACTGTCTTATTTCTTCACCCACTGTCCTCAGATGTGTAACCACTTCCAGCATTGCATTTATGTGCTCTTGCATGTCTTTTTCTTTGCTAAGTCTCATTATGTACAGTTTTCTGAGTAAAAATAGCTTGCTGTTTAAACTGGACCTCTAATGCAGCTTTTGTAATGCATCCCACATACCCTTTGCTGTGTCCTCATGTCTTATATGAATTAGCTGGTCATCCTCCACTAACAGACTTATGGTGGCCCTTTCCTGTCTGTTCTTCTTGTCCCATTCCTGGTAATTGATCTGTGGTCTCTCTGTAGTAATAATCTCCCACAAGTCATCCCCGGATAACAACATTTCCACTTTAAACTTCCATAGCTGATAATTCTCATTGTTCAGTTTGGCCACTGTAAGTCTGAGCTCTGAGCTGCTGGCCATTCTGCTGATCCTCTCCTTTATGAGTCAGACCCTTTTTCTTACTTGTACTCAGGAGCTGAGGACCTCTGCAAGTTTCTGCTCACCAGGCTCTGCTGCTTTCTTGGCTGTGTCTGGGTTCTGTGTCCTAGGCCCATAACCTGTTGCAGATTGCAGCTATATGGAGTTGAAGTATCAGCACACAGACATTTGTGGAAGTATATTAGTTGTGTTCTTTACTGGAGATACACAGCAACCATAACAATCTTAACATGTGTTCTTTTCAACATGGAGGATACAAGAGAGAGAGTAAGAGAGAGAACATAAAGCAGAGTAATGCACATAAAAGACATTAACACTTAATTGAACGCCTTGGTTCTGTATCTGAGATCGGTTGTGTCATCTCACTCATGGTATCTGGGTTTGTATTGACTTCAACCATTTGTTCAGAGGATGCACTGGTAGTCTGATTACTGTCACCTTCCTGTTCTGTTCTTGATTCCAATGTAGTGATCACACCATCCTTTAATTCTTCAACAAAAGTGACACTGTTGCTAATAGCAACTCTTTTTGTTTTGGGGTCTAGGATTCTGTATACATTGCAGTTATCACTGTATCCAACTAGAAGTCCCTCCACTGCCCTGTTTTGGATTTTGGTGCGTTTCTCTTTTGAGATATACATGAATGCTTTGCAACTGAACACTCTTATGTGTTTTACACTTGGGTTCTCACCATGCCACAGTTCATATGGTGTTTTCTCCACTGTTCTAGAGAAAAGTCTGTTCTGCAAATAAGCGGCAGTCATTGCAGCTTCGCCCCAATACTTCTTCCTTGTTCTTCCTTTCAGCTACCCCATTTTGCTCTGGTGTGTAGGGGACTGTTGTAACGCCTGGAGTAGTGGATCCACTGGACCGACAGCAGCGATGGCACTAACCTCACCAGGGGGCGGAGTCTAAGGGGCCGCTGGTTTTCACCAGAGCCCGCCGCAAGGCGGGATGGACTTGCTGCGGCAGGCGACCCCCAGGTCGCTACCCTTGGCTTGGTTGCTGGTGTCGGCAGGCGAGGCGTGGCAGGAGATGGCACAGGCAATGGTCTGCAGGAGAGAGCGCACGTGACAGGCTGAACACGGGAACAGATGGAGTGACAGGGGAACAGGAACCAGGAACAGGGACTTGGGACCAGGTAACGGATAGGACTCAGGAACAGGGACTTGGGACCAGGTAGCGGAATAGGACACAGGAACAACAGGGGGCTGGGCCAAACGCTATGGGAAGCATGTAGAGGCTCCAACACTAAGGACAGGGCATGCTGGGATTTATAGGGGAGTGATTGGTGCCACTAACCAATTAGGAGCGCACTGCCCCTTTAAATCTGAGACAGCCGGCGCGCGCGCGCCCTAGGAGGCGGGGACGCGCGCGCCGGCCGGCACAGACCGCGACATGCACGGAGGAGAGGTGAGGCGCCCCAGGGGCCGAAGCAGCAGCAGCGCCGGGTCCCTACACAAGGACCCCGGCGGCTGCACGGGACAGGAGGCGGTCGCGGCGGCCACCCGGGACGCGGGAAGCCGCCGCGGCCGTGACAACTGTCTTTTAAAGCTCTATGCCATGTTGATTTAGAAAGCTTTCAATTTTGTGTCCAGTGAATTCACTTCCATTATCACTTCGCAGTATCAGAGGTTTCCTTTGAAACTTGTTGCTTGTCTTTGCTAAGTAGGCTTGTAGCTTATCCAAAACTTCACTCTTGTTTTTCATTAGATAAATAACTGTGTACCTTGAATAGTCGTCTATGAAGATCACTATATATCTGTTTTCACTGGGAGTGCTTAGTCTCATTGGACCACACACATCACTGTGTATGATATCAAGTGGTCTTGAGGCTCTGTTTTCACTTGCTTTGGGAAGTGTTGCCCTGGTAGCTTTGGATTTAATGCAACATTCACACCTGCCTAATCGTCTATGCCACATGTGGATACAGTCATTGTGCCCATGTGTGCATAGTTTTACCTGTTCTGTCACCATGTTTAGGTTATATAAGTGCTCACTTATTTTGGCACTGGCTATCACCTGCTTTCCATGCAGTATAGCACACTCATGACCTTGGAATTTGACAGTAAGTCCTTTGGCTGTCAAGCGTTTCACCGATAACAGTCCACCTTCTAGACTGGGAACATATACTACATCCTGCATTGGTATGGCTAAATTGCCTCCATTTTTACTTGGGCACACTAAGATTCCATGTCCACTTCCTTCTGCATTTATGCTGCTTCCATCTGCAAGATAGATCATTTCCCTTTTGGTTATGTCAAGCTCTTTTAAGAATTTCCTATTGCTTGTCATGTGACTTGCTGCACCTGAATCAATGCACCAGCTTTGCAATTTTTGATTATTTGTCACTTTGAAAGTACCATTCCAGTTATCTACATGTGGGTGCGATATAGTAGCTTTGACCTTTTGTCTAGTCCCTTTTGAAATTTGTTTCTGCTGTTCTGCCTTCCATATTGTGCAGTCTTTCTTTATGTGTCCCTGCTTGTGGCATCTGAAACATGCCCTGGTTTCCTTCTTCTTCTGAAATTGTTTATCTGCAGCTTTAAGAGCTATTCCAGCATCAGTGTCTGTGGATTCATGCACAAGTTCCTTTCTTCTTTGGAATTCATCTATTAGCCGAGTCTTTACAAATTCTAGGGTCAGGTCTCCCTCAGGTCTTGTCTCCAGCGCACTTATCAGTGCACTGTATGAGTCAGGTAAACTGCATAACAATATGACTGCAACATGACTGTCTTATTTCTTCACCCACTGTCCTCAGATGTGTAACCACTTCCAGCATTGCATTTATGTGCTCTTGCATGTCTTTTTCTTTGCTAAGTCTCATTATGTACAGTTTTCTGAGTAAAAATAGCTTGCTGTTTAAACTGGACCTCTAATGCAGCTTTTGTAATGCATCCCACATACCCTTTGCTGTGTCCTCATGTCTTATATGAATTAGCTGGTCATCCTCCACTAACAGACTTATGGTGGCCCTTTCCTGTCTGTTCTTCTTGTCCCATTCCTGGTAATTGATCTGTGGTCTCTCTGTAGTAATAATCTCCCACAAGTCATCCCCGGATAACAACATTTCCACTTTAAACTTCCATAGCTGATAATTCTCATTGTTCAGTTTGGCCACTGTAAGTCTGAGCTCTGAGCTGCTGGCCATTCTGCTGATCCTCTCCTTTATGAGTCAGACCCTTTTTCTTACTTGTACTCAGGAGCTGAGGACCTCTGCAAGTTTCTGCTCACCAGGCTCTGCTGCTTTCTTGGCTGTGTCTGGGTTCTGTGTCCTAGGCCCATAACCTGTTGCAGATTGCAGCTATATGGAGTTGAAGTATCAGCACACAGACATTTGTGGAAGTATATTAGTTGTGTTCTTTACTGGAGATACACAGCAACCATAACAATCTTAACATGTGTTCTTTTCAATATGGAGGATACAAGAGAGAGTAACAGAGAGAACATAAAGCAGAGTAATGCACATAAAAGACATTAACACTTAACACAGTGCAGTGTCCCAGAACATGCAGACTACTACTCCTATTATGGCCATTTCTCTTGCTGTGTCAATGCCTGTTCTGGTAAGTGTTTGCACTGCAACTGCTGCTGGTTTTCCCCTAGTATTCTCTAGTAATGTGCATTCTCATGTGTATTCGCATGTATTCCTGTGTATTATTGCATTGTACAGTGGTATGCAAGGCTGTTGATCACGTGACCTGTAACCATGGTTCCTCCAATGGCCGACTAGCTCTGGCCAGGAGCAACCATGTGACCTCCCACTTCCTGCTGACAAGTCAGTTCAGCCCCTGCTTTCGAGCAAGGAGGTTGTGTTGTTCTGTCCTCTCCCTCAGAAGAGTGACTGAGTCTGCTGCTGTATTCAAGTCTTCGGCTGTATCTGCCTGCTCAAGTGACCGGATTCTTCTCTCTCATCTGGGTGTCATTCCGTTATCTCTCCTCATCGCTGCAAGGATTCACAGCAAGTATTATTCTCAAGCTAATCCATCCAGCAACGCTATTCCTCTCATACTCCTACTCCCATCATCCGGCACGTATTCTCACAGCCTATGCAGCACCACTCCTGCCTTATTTGTCAAAGCCTGCTATATACCCGGTTGCATCCGGACAGAACTGTTGCTACTAGTTACCTCATCTATAATAAAACCGCTGTTACTGAACCCTGGCATTGGTGTCCACTAACTGGTGCCCTGACTAAGAATCGCATGCCCATCATCACCCGCAGATTCCACAGACCGGCCCTACAGCTGTGCCGCCCTCAGGCCTATACCGTGACAAGTATAGCCCCTGCAGCTGCCCCGGTCATTGCCCGCTCATAACACCAGCACTGCGGAAGTGGCCCCCAGGGGCCAGGGCATCGCAACAGCGCCACCTGCTGTCTGTATAACATAAGTCCTCCAACATAAGCTGAAGCTGTTGCATATACATCAACAGCTGGGGGTTTATTTTTGGGTAACACATTGGGGAGTGCAACCATATACATACCTCCCAACCGTCCCGGATCAAGCGGGACAGTCCCGATTTTCGGGTGATGTCCTGCTGTCCCGGAACGGCCCCCCTGTGTCCCGCCGCCCCCCCTCATGGCGTCACTGAAGCCATCTGACAGTGTCGGCGGCTCCTGCGGCTGCTGACAGTGTCGGATGGCTTCAGGGAGCAGACAGTCACATGCAGAGAACTTCTGGAGCACACAGCCTCACACACAGGTCAGCTGCTGCCCCGGAAGCTCTCTGCTCCAGCCCCGCATGGTACCTTAATTCCTCTTCTCTCCTCTTCTCTCCTCCTCTCTCCTGTTTGCTGCCACGGCTGCTGGTGACGTCACAGGTCAGTGAAAGTTCGGAGAGAAGAAGAAAGCAGGAGCCGTGGGGCTGGAGCTGTGAGCTGCGGGGGCAGGGAGCTGTGTGTCAGGCTGCCTCTCTCCTGCTCTGTTCCTGACTACCTGTGTCCACAGCAGCAGCTGGGAGAAGACAGACAGCTCTGTGACTGATCCCTGACTAGGTAAGTATATTTTTTTTATTATTTTCTATTAGGGATGGGTCTGCCTGGAAGGGGGGGGGGGGAGGGTTGGATACTAAACTGGGACCTATGATGGGGGGGATACTACAGTGGGACCTATGATGAGAGGGGGGATTACTACAGTGGGACCTATGATGGGGGGGATTACTACAGTAGGACCTATGATGAGAGGGGGGATTACTACAGTGGGACCTATGATGGGAGGGAAACTACACTGGGACCTATGATGTGGGATACTACACTGGGACCTATGATGGGGGGATACTACACTGGGACCTATGATGGGGGGGGATACTACACTGGGACCTATGATGGGGGGGATACTACACTGGGACCTATGATGGGGGGGATACTACAGTGGGACCTATGATGAGAGGAGGGATTATTACACTGGGACCTATGATGGGGGGGGGGGTACTACACTGGGACCTATGATGGGGGGGTTACTACAGTGGGACCTATGATGAGAGGGGGGATACTACAGTGGGACCTATGATGAGAGGGGGGATTATTACACTGGGACCTATGATGAGAGGGGGGGTTACTACACTGGGACTATGATGAGGGGGATTACTACACTGGGACCTGTGCTGGGGGGGATACTACACTGGGACCTATGCTGGGGGGGATTACTACACTGGGACCTATGATGGGGGGATACTACACTGGGACCTATAATGGGGGGGATTACTACACTGGGACCTATGATGGGGGGATACTACACTGGGACCTATAATGGGGGGATTACTACAGTGGGACCTATGATGGGGGGGGGATTACTACACTGGGACCTATGATGGGGGGATTAGTACACTGGGACCTATGATGTGATGGGGGGATTACTACACTGGGACCTATGATGAGATGGGGGATTACTACACTGGGACCTATGATGAGAGGGGGGATTACTACACTGGGACCTATGATGAGAGGGGGGATTACTACACTGGGACCTATGATGGGGGGATACTACACTGGGACCTATAATGGGGGGGATTACTACAGTGGGACCTATGATGGGGGGATTACTACACTGGGACCTATGATGGGGGGGATTACTACACTGGGACCTATGATGAGAGGGGGGATTACTACACTGGGACCTATGATGAGAGGGGGGATTACTACACTGGGACCTATGATGAGAGGGGGGATTACTACACTGGGACCTATGATGAGAGGGGGGATTACTACACTGGGACCTATGATGAGAGGGGATACTACACTGGGACCTATGATGGGGGGGGGATACTACACTGGGACCTATGATGGGGGGGATACTACAGTGGGACCTATGATGAGAGGGGGGATTACTACAGTGGGACCTATGATGGGGGGGATTACTACAGTAGGACCTATGATGAGAGGGGGGATTACTACAGTGGGACCTATGATGGGGGGGATACTACACTGGGACCTATGATGGGGGATACTACACTGGGACCTATGATGGGGGGATACTACACTGGGACCTATGATGGGGGGGATACTACACTGGGACCTATGATGGGGGGGATACTACACTGGGACCTATGATGGGGGGGATACTACAGTGGGACCTATGATGAGAGGAGGGATTATTACACTGGGACCTATGATGGGGGGGGGTACTACACTGGGACCTATGATGGGGGGGTTACTACAGTGGGACCTATGATGAGAGGGGGGATACTACAGTGGGACCTATGATGAGAGGGGGGATTATTACACTGGGATCTATGATGAGAGGGGGGGTTACTACACTGGGACTATGATGAGGGGGATTACTACACTGGGACCTGTGCTGGGGGGGATACTACACTGGGACCTATGCTGGGGGGGGATTACTACACTGGGACCTATGATGGGGGGATACTACACTGGGACCTATAATGGGGGGGATTACTACAGTGGGACCTATGATGGGGGGGATTACTACACTGGGACCTATGATGGGGGGATTAGTACACTGGGACCTATGATGTGATGGGGGGATTACTACACTGGGACCTATGATGAGATGGGGGATTACTACACTGGGACCTATGATGAGAGGGGGGATTACTACACTGGGACCTATGATGAGAGGGGGGATTACTACACTGGGACCTATGATGGGGGGATACTACACTGGGACCTATAATGGGGGGGATTACTACAGTGGGACCTATGATGGGGGGATTACTACACTGGGACCTATGATGGGGGGATTACTACACTGGGACCTATGATGAGAGGGGGGATTACTACACTGGGACCTATGATGAGAGGGGGGATTACTACACTGGGACCTATGATGAGAAGGGGGATTACTACACTGGGACCTATGATGAGAGGGGGGATTACTACACTGGGACCTATGATGAGAGGGGATACTACACTGGGACCTATGATGGGGGGGATACTACACTGGGACCTATGATGGGGGGGTACTACACTGGGACCTATGATGGGGGGGATACTACAGTGGGACCTATGATGGGGGGGTTACTACACTGGGACCTATGATGAGAGGGGGGATACTACAGTGGGACCTATGATGAGAGGGGGGATTATTACACTGGGACCTATGATGAGAGGGGGGGTTACTACACTGGGACTATGATGGGGGGGATTACTACACTGGGACCTGTGCTGGGGGGATACTACACTGGGACCTATGATGGGGGGGGGATTACTACACTGGGACCTATGATGGGGGGATACTACACTGGGACCTATAATGGGGGGGAATTACTACAGTGGGACCTATGATGGGGGGATTACTACACTGGGACCTATAATGGGGGGATTACTACACTGGGACCTATGATGAGATGGGGGATTACTACACTGGGACCTATGATGAGAGGGGGGATTACTACACTGGGACCTATGATGAGAGGGGGGATTACTACACTGGGACCTATGATGGGGGGATACTACACTGGGACCTATAATGGGGGGGATTACTACAGTGGGACCTATGATGGGGGGATTACTACACTGGGACCTATGATGGCGGGATTACTACACTGGGACCTATGATGGGGGGATTACTACACTGGGACCTATGATGAGAGGGGGGATTACTACACTGGGACCTATGATGAGAGGGGGGATTACTACACTGGGACCTATGATGAGAGGGGGGATTACTACACTGGGACCTATAATGGGGGGATTACTACACTGGGACCTATGATGGGGGGATACTACACTGGGACCTATAATGGGGGGGAATTACTACAGTGGGACCTATGATGGGGGGATTACTACACTGGGACCTATAATGGGGGGATTACTACACTGGGACCTATGATGAGATGGGGGATTACTACACTAGGACCTATGATGAGAGGGGGGATTACTACACTGGGACCTATGATGAGAGGGGGGATTACTACACTGGGACCTATGATGGAGGGATACTACACTGGGACCTATAATGGGGGGGATTACTACAGTGGGACCTATGATGGGGGGATTACTACACTGGGACCTATGATGGCGGGATTACTACACTGGGACCTATGATGGGGGGATTACTACACTGGGACCTATGATGAGAGGGGGGATTACTACACTGGGACCTATGATGAGAGGGGGGATTACTACACTGGGACCTATGATGAGAGGGGGGATTACTACACTGGGACCTATAATGGGGGGATTACTACAGTGGGACCTATGATGGGGGGGATTACTACACTGGGACCTATGATGAGAGGGGGGATTACTACACTGGGACCTATAATGGGGGGGATTACTACAGTGGGACCTATGATGGGGGGATTACTACACTGGGACCTAGGATGGGGGGGATTACTACACTGGGGCCTAGGATGGGGGGATTACTACACTGGGACCTATGATGAGAGGGGGGATTACTACACTGGGACCTATGATGAGAGGGGGGATTACTACACTGGGACCTATAATGGGGGGGATTACTACAGTGGGACCTATGATGGGGGGGATTACTACACTGGGACCTATGATGAGAGGGGGGATTACTACAGTGGGACCTATGATGAGAGGGGGGATTACTACAGTGGGACCTATGATAAGAGGGGGGATTACTACAGTGGGACCTATGATGAGGGGGGATTACTACAGGGGAATTAACAAATGGGGGATTATTACGGGGGATTTACTAGGGAGAGGGGGGATTGCTACAGTGTGTGGGGGAGATGGGGGCTACTACAGTGTGTCCTATGGGAAGATGGCGGTTACTACAGTGGGATTAACTAGGGGGAGGGGGGGTACTACAGTTGGACCTATGGGGAGGGGGAGGTTACTACAATGTGTCCTATGGGGAGATGGGGGTTACTACAGTGTGTCCTATGGGGAGATGGGGGTTACTACAGTGGGATATGGAGGCACAGAGGGGTCTGTACCATATGGGGCACAGAGAGTTACTGTGAAGCAGATGAGGATGATACTGGAGAGAGGAGCCTAAAATGTTTGTCTCGCAGATGGCCGGAGAGGTTTTCAAGATGGCCGTGCATGATGGCGAAGAACCACAAAAGTGATCAACAAGAGAAGACGTCCCCTGTGAGTCACTGAATAACTGCACTATAATCACCTATAAGGTCAGCAGGTGTACAGCCTCATCTACCGCTATATAGTCAGTGCTGAGGGAGAGTACTGCTCTGTGTATAGTGGACGTTATGTAGTAATAGTATGAAGGGGATAAGTCACTATGTGGTGAAGATCCGGTGGTAATATTTGTTTCCTATATAATGGTAATAGGTGATGCGGTTATGGAGGTGTGCCTATGGGGGCGTGGCTATAGGGGCGTGGCACATTGCCGTTACTGTCCCTCTTTCCTTCCAGCAAAAGTTGGGAGGTATGCATATATCCTGCTGGGGGGGGGGGAGTATATTTTTGGGTAACACATTAGGGAGTGCAGCCATTTACCCTGCTGGGGGTGTATTTTTGGGTAACACATTGGGGAGTGCAGCCATGCACCCTGCTGAGGGGTGCATTTTTGGGTAATGCAGCTTTGCACTCTTCTGTGGGGTTCTATTTATGGTAACACATTGGGTAGTACAGCCATGCATCCAGCTGGGGGGTGTATTTCTGGGTAACACATTGGGGAGTGCAGCCATGCACCCTGCTGGAGGGTGTATTTTTGGGTAATTCATTGGGGGAGTGCAGTCATGCACCCTGCTGGGCGGTGTATTATTTAGGTAACACATTAGGGAGTGCTGGGGGGTGTATTTTTGGGTTACATATTGAGAAGTGCAGCCATGCACCCTGCTGGGGGTGTATTTTTGGGTAACACATTGGGGAGTGGAGCCATGCATCCTTCTGGGGGGGGGGGTTGGATTTTTGGGTAACACATTGGGGAGTGCAGCCATGCACCCTGCTGGGGGTGTTGTATTTTGGGGTAACACATTGGGGAGTGCTGCCATGCACCCTGCTGGGGGTGGTGTATTTTTGGGTAACACATTGGGAAGTGCAGCCATGCACCCTGCTGTGAGTGGTGTATTTTTTGGGTAACATATTGGAGAGTGCAGCCATGCACCCTTCCGGGGGTGGTGTATTTTTAGGTAACACATTGGGGAGTGCAGCAATGCACCCTGCTGGGGATGGTGTATTTTGGGTAACACCTACTGGTAGGCAGACGACACCGGCAATAGTGGGATCAGTCCATCTGGCATGGGCAATCCAGCCCTTGTATGTGGCTGCTGAGAATAGAATGCCAGGGCTGATTTTTTTACTTACAGTCCAGCCCTGGGATTGATAAATGGGTGGTATGATGTGAAGTGCGTCTCCCTTTCCCCTCCATAGATATTAAGCTGGCAGCACTGCATTATAGGTATTAATAAAAGCTGTTATGTCACCTCTGAAATGTTTTGTCTTTATTTCTGTTAACCCCTAGGCGACCTAGGACGTACCCGTACGTACTGGAAGTCTGTCCTCAGACGACCCTGGACGTACTGGTACGTCCTGAGCTAAGAAGCACGCTCGGAGTGGAGCGCGCTTCATAGCAGGTGGGGGCCGGCTGCAATCAGCAGCCGACACCTCACAGTTAATAACACACTGCAGCGATCGCGCTACAGTGTGACATTAACTCCTTAAAGGCGGCGCGGACGCAGTGTTTAAGTGTAAGTGACAGGGGGAGTCCCCTGTCACTTACCGATCTGGACCCCCGCAGTTTGACTGCGTGGGTCCTGATCGTTAAAACGGTCCGCCGGAGGTCTCTCACCTGCCTCCGTGCGGTCCGATCGGCGCTCTGGTCACTGAGCCTGCACAGGCAGGCTCAATGAGCAGAGCGCCGATAACACTGATCAATGCTATGCCTATGGCATAGCAATGATCAGTGTATTAAATTAAACTAATGTATGTACAAGTCCCCAAAGGAACTCAAAATGTATAAAAAAAAAAAGTTAAAATCACTAACACACTACCCCAAAACCCCTGCCCCAATACCCCTGCCCCAATAAAAGTCTAAATCACCCCCATTTCCCATTATATAAATAAAACATATAAAAATAAATAAACATATAATATACCGTAGCGTGCGTAATTGTCAGATCTATTAAAATATAGCAAGCGTCATTGCGAACGGTGAACACGAAAAGAGGGAAAAAAGTGCGCTGATTACCGATTTTATGTTACAATATATATAAAAAAAAAAATTATAAAAAGTGATCAAAACGTCCGATCTTCACAAATATGGTATTAATAAAAACTAGAGATCATGGCGGAAAAAATGACACCCTATACAGCCCTGTAGGTGAAAAAAATAAAACTGTTATAAGCGTCACAATAGGCCCATTTTATTAATTATTTAATTGCCAAAAAAAAGGATTTCATTAAAAAAATATATAACATTAGAGAATCTGTGTAAACCTGCATAAACCTGCATATGGTTGTGTTCGGACTGACCTATAGAATAATTGTATCATGTCGCTTTTACCATATAGTGCATTACGTAGACACAGGAACCCCCTAAACGTTACCATATTGCATTCTTTTTTACGATTTCACCTATTTATATCTTCATAAATAATATATTTGGGATTCCATCATACATGTTATGGTAAAAGAAAGACACCATTACAAAGTACAACTATTCCTCTAACAAACAAGCCATTACATAGCCTTGTAGATAGAAAACTGAAAGTGCTGGAGCTCTTAGAAGAGGAGGAGGGAAAAACAAAAGCGCAAAGATCAAAATTTGCGTGGTCCACTGGGTCATTTTGAGCCTGGTCCTCAAAGGGTTAAATAAATTAATTTCTATCAGCATTAGTCATGTTCTAGATGTTGTGTGTCTGTGCATGGCTGCACTCCCCAATGTGTTACCCAAAAATGTACCCCCAAGCAGGGTGCATGTGTGGTGTACCACTAGGAGTGTTGCAGTTATATACACCCTTTGCAAAAGTCTGTACTTATTGTATTCTTATTGTGATAAAAGTAGTACCAAAGTTCACAAGATGTCGCTATATTATGTATATGTACATGGGAACTGCACAGCTGAAGGATTGCAAAGGGTTATTGTTTTCTATGTGTCACCATAATCTGTAGACCAGTAGTTCTGCTTTCTTCTTTCCTATAATCTCCCTCCTTTCTTCTTCTATTGCACTCTTTCACCTACTCACAGCATACCATACCCGCTGGGAAGGAAGTGAGTCACACAGGAGACAGGAAGGGAAGAGTCTTTCGTTCTGGATGTTGTGGAGGAAGGACACGAGCCAGATAGCTGACCCTTTGCCAGTACCCCGTACCCTAGTCAGTATTTTTCAGTACCAGCATAGGAAGGATGCAAGACAACAAGCCTCTCACAACTTCTTCACTAGTAACACTCCAAAGCACTGTGCACTGTTAAACTCCTCTTAAGACAGGACGAGCCAGAGACAACCTCAACCCACGCCATGGACTAGGAGAGTCACAGAACAGGACAGTATCCACCAAAGAGCTAGGAACTGATCCAGACCGAGCAGGGTTGCAGTAGCCTATGAACTCTGTCTCGCAGCACAGGTGTCAGCAGGGAACCCTCAGCATTCCACACATCCCAGGTAACAAGGTCTGGGGCCAGTGTCACCCATTAGGAAGGTTCAGCCGAGTGGGCATAAGGTGGTGTGAAGACTTAAGCCAAGGTGAATACATGGGCACTGGTGTTCTTATTCTTCTGATTCTTCTTCTTAGTATTCTACCTCATCATCTGACATCCCGACAGAGCACAGTACTACATAGGTTGAGACTCTCATGGCATCCTCCTCTCTGCTACTCTACTTCTTGTATTATTCAGTACAACTCAACTAACACGACTATATCCTGCACTGCACTTATATTACAGATCTGGTCATTATTCTGTCAAGTGTTTATTGGAACTATGTCAAATGTGTCTCAGAGACTTTATCTAAAGAAACCTCACACTGTTGAACCTGTATTACATGCTACACATTTACAAATAGTAAACTGACTTAACTATAACCAGAGACTCTGTGATTATTCATGGAAACAACCGACACAGCACACACCGCAACCTTGGGATATTCTCCACTTTTTGTGGGCTATTTAGGAGGGTCATTACACCACTCTGGCCATCCGTGAACACATAACCCCAAGGGACCCAGTAGCAACCCAGCGGAACACTGACCACAGAGGAAAAAGGTACAACCGGCCTTGTAGAATAAAAGCAGGCGTGCCAATACACCTGTGTGCCCACCCGGCACTGGCGTCACGTGACAACATCCCAAGGTCTGACTGTATCTCAGCCAACCATCACAGTAGTGGCCTCACACTTCACCATCTAGCAAGTTACCGGCCGCTCCTCCGATATAACATCACACTGGGGGTGCACCCCACTTATGCTGTTGGGGGGGGCACTACAGACATGCCATGCTGACACTTTAAAGTCTGGCAGGCCCCTCTATTGGCCTGGGCCCCTGTGCAGCTGAACCTGCTGCACAAGTGATATGTCCGCCCCTGCTCCCCAATGTATTACCCAAAAATACACCCCCAGCAAGGTGCATGGCTGCACTCCCCAATGTGTTACCCACAAATACAACACTCCCAGCAGGGTGCTGGCTGCACCCCAATGTGTTATCCAAAAATACAACACCCCTAGCAGGGTGCATGGCTACATTCCCCAATGTGTTACGCAAAGATACCCCCCCCTCCCCTAAGCAGAATGCATGGCTCCACTCCCCAATGTGTTACCCAAAAATACACCCAAAGCAGGGTGCATGGCTATGCTCCCCAATGTGTTACCCAAAAATACACCCTCCAGCAAGGTACATGGCTGCACTTCCCAATTTGTTGTCCAAAAATACACCCCCGGAAGGGTGCATGGCTGCACTTCCCAATGTGCTACCCTAAAATACACCAACCCCAGCAGGGTGCATGGCTGCACTTCCCAATGTGCTACCCTAAAATACACCAACCCCAGCAGGGTGCATGGCTGCACTCTTTAATGTGTTACCCAAAAATACACCCACAGTAGGGTGCATGGCTGCACTCCCCAATGTGTTACCCAAAAATACACACCCCAGTTGGGTTCATGACTACCCTCCCCAATGTGTTACCCACAAATACCACCCTCAGCAGGGGGCATGGCTGCACTCCTCAATGTGTCAGGACAGTGTTCCGTGATTAATTCATCAAGGCTGTGATTACATATATTGCAACAACCCTTTGCCTGCCCAGCACGTCCCCCCACTATGCATATTCATATATGCAGAGTTAGTGGCACTGGATGGGGCAAGCAGTAGCGGATTATAATAGGTCAGTTTCAAAAACTTGCTGCTTTTTTACAGAAGTTTTGCACAAATCAGGGCATCATGACATTATTTATCCTGTACTCTTAGCACCACCCTAGTGTTACCATAGTTACAGTGGAGTGAGGGGCCCAGGCTTGGTGAACAGCCCGGGGCCTATGGTAAAGTTAATCCGCCCCTGGGGGCAAGCTGAGCAGCATGGGGGGGGGGGCATGCGGAAGGGGGTTGCTCTGGGCCGTCTACTATGCGTATTCATATATGCATAGTGAGCAGCACGTGAGATGGGCGGACCGAGCTGGTGCTGTGGGCCGTCGGGCGACACCCTAAATGCTCTTAAAGGGGTTATCCAGTGGTACAAAAACATGGCCACTTTCTTTCAGAGACAACACGACTCTTGTCTCCAGGTCAGGTGCGGTTTGCAATTAAGCTCCATTCACGTCAATGGAACTGAGCAGCAAAACCCCGCCCAAGCTGGAGACAAGAGTGGGGCTGTCTCTGGAAGAAAGTGGCCATGTTTTTGTAGCGCTGGATAACCCCTTTAAGCCCATAATTAGCATAGGGGCAATTAGAGCATATCCCCAGTATGCTGGGGAGAAAAAAAGAAGGTAATAAGCTTGTGGGACATATCAGCAGGTTCATTTGGCAGAACCTGCTGATAATGCCGCTTTAATTTCAATATTTAGGGGGCCAATAAATGGCTCTGCATACAGCTAACATTGTGAGAAGTTACCATTGGTTTTTTTAGATCTCCATCTCTGTAGATGAATAGATACACAGACAGGTATGGATAGGTAGGCAGGCAAGTGTGTGTATGTTATTCATGGTAGAGCATGTGCAGTGTGCATGGGAGTGTGGTAAAAAAAATGGGGGGGTTGCTAGGTAGTCGCAGTGGGTAGAGGAGTAATTTTTACTAGAAGCCGATCCCTTATTGCTTCTTTGCTTTTTGGCTAAGAAGAAGTGTAAGGGCCCTATTACACGAGACGATTGTGGTGTCAGACCACAAAAGTCTGTACTTAAAAGTGTGGGTGGTAATGTAGCAGTACCAAAGTTTTACCACTAGATGTCGTTGTTACAAGTATTTGTGTCCAAATATTGCAAAGCTGTAGGAACTAGAGGGTTATTATTTTTTTATGTACCACATGGATATGTACGCCAATAAGAGTTCTTTCTTCTTCTAAACTATCACCTTTCTCTTTACATCTTACACACACACTCCTTACCCACTCACAGCACAGTTTACACATGCTGTAGGAAGGAAGTCACATGGGTAGAGGAAGTGTGAGGTCTTCTTGCCTTGGATTCTGTAGAGGAAGGACGCAAGATAGGACGCTCCCTACAGCAGTCAAGTTGGGCCCTGGCTCCTGCCAGGTTCCCAGTCCAGAGTGTGTGGTCTAGACGTTGAGCAGAGCACATGTATATGCGAGACCTACACACAGTTTTCCCTTAAGCAAACCTATTACACACTATTTTGTGTTAAGTCACTACTAGAGAGGACAAGTCAGGGATCATCCCAACCCACGCCGTGGACATCATAACACACTGCAGGACAGTATCCACAAGAAGTAAAGGAACTGATCCGGATAGGGAAAAATTGCTAGAAGCCTAAGCACTATCTCGCAGTGCAAGTGTCATCAGAGAACTCTGACCACTCTGCTCATTCCAGGTAACAAGGTCTGGGGTTTGTGTCACCCTTTAGGATAGGTCACCCAACACTGGTGGGCAAAAGGTGGTGCAAAGAACAAGGAGTTAAAACACGGGCACAAGTATTCTCTCTACTTTCTACTTTTATTCTACTTACTCTACCTTTAAAGTTCCGGCAGAGCACAGTACTACTTGGGTTGGGACTCTCTCGACATCCTCCGCTCTACTCTTCTGAACCTCTTCTATCTCACAGCACACAACCCAGCCTGCACGGCTATGTCACCTTTTTACTCTCAGTACAGATCTGGACTAAAGTATAAAGCAACGTATCAGGGCGAAAGCGTATTATATGTTCTCTGTATCACGTATCTTTACAGTAAACAAGAGTATATTTATTTTAACGGGACTCTGTGGTTCTTTACCAAGCACTGACACAGTAATCACACTTTCCTTGGGTTATGTCCCCTTTCTGTGGGTGGCAGTGCCAATAGTCCGGGTCGGTCACTACTCCACTCCGGACCACAGTGACAATTGCCCAAGGGACCGCCAAACAGCCCAGCAGGTCACTGTCTACAGGGGAAAAGGTATAGCCAGCCCACTCAAAATAAAAACATGTGTTAGCATACCTGTGTGCCCAACCAGCACTGGCATCACGACAACATAACACCTGACTAAGCTGTACCTCGACCAACCACCACCAGAGTGGCATCACACTTTACCACCTGGCAAGTGAACAGTCGCGCCTCACAGCGCGGCATCACCACATGATTATCTTGCGAAAAATTTATATATCGTTCTAATTTAAATGATAATCGTTCGGTGTAATTGCAGGCAAGGATCGAAAAATCGTTTGTATGCCGTTGAACGTTGATTTAGATCTGAACCAATAATTATCGTAAATCATTCGCTAATCGTTCGCTGTAATTCCACATTCGTTTGCTCAAGTTCCGCATTTGTTCACTAATCATTCAGTGTAAT
This sequence comes from Dendropsophus ebraccatus, assembly GCF_027789765.1. Lineage (NCBI taxonomy): Eukaryota > Metazoa > Chordata > Amphibia > Anura > Hylidae > Dendropsophus > Dendropsophus ebraccatus. Next base: position 32,222,695 of record NC_091454.1, on the reverse strand, counting down.
TGCACATTGTTCATTGTTTTGCTGGGAACAAAAGGAATAAACGATCATAGTAAGGATGGCGATAATGATTGTAGTAACGATCATAACATATACGAATTTTATAAATGTTCCACTTTAATATAGTTTATGTTCTATCTAAGCCCTTTATTCACAACAACCAGAAAAACCCTAAAGTATATGCTAAAGTAAACCTAAAGAGTTACAGACTGCCTGACAACATGGATCAATGTACACACCTACAGAAGTGCTGGTGAAATGTATGGCAATTCTACATGGAGATCTGGTTGTTGGTCCCATGCACTGAGCTTGTATACTAGGTAAGTACTGTGTAACCATTAGGCTGCATTAACACGTTACGTGTTCCTCACCAAACACGGACTTGGAATGCCTGTAATGGACTCTCCCCTCTGTGATTAGATGCTGAGAGCGGAGAAACTGTACAGATATGCGCTGCGCTGTAATGACACAGCCGCGTAGCTGATTCATTACAGCGCGGCGCATAACTGTACAGTTCCCCTGCTCTCAGCATCTACTTACTGTACATATGCTGGCCGGACGGGGGGAGAGTCCATTATAGGCATTGTAGGCTAAGTTACAGGCAGTGTAGCCTAAGACTAGTGCTAACCTGCTGATCCGGACTGGTGGGGGTAGAAGCCGGCAGCTATATGATGATCAGCATGTGAGGAGGGAGAGAGGTTTCATGGATGGTAATAAGCAGCATGTGACGCCTGAGGAACTCTGCCTGAGGCTGGAACTACATCAACCATAAGGGGGAAAGAGGATCTTTCCCATCAGCTATTATATATTACAGAGAAGTGGAAGCATTTCACATCAACAGTGGCTCAGCCACAAAGTAAGGACCACATAAAGGTTACAGAACGGGGTCACTGAGTGCCAAGGAGCATTGTGTATAAATGTCACCAACACTGCTGACTGATACCTCACCTGGTATCAGCACAAAGACTGTGCCTGCAGAAAGCTTCATAGCTGAGCAGCTGCATGCAAGCCTTACATCACCGAGCACAAAGCCAGGCGTCAGATGGAGATACAGTATGTAAAGCCGCCACCACCACTGGACTCTCTGGAGCAGAGGAGACGTGTTGTGTAACATATTTGATAAGGTTGAAAGAAGTCAGAGTCCATCAGGTTCCCCCTAGGGAAATCCCACTGTGTTGATCCAGGGGAAGGCAAAAACCCCTATGAAGCAGATGACAATTGCCCCACCACAGGGAGAAAATTCCTTCCTGACTCCAATGTCAATCAGAAAAATCCCTGGATCAACGTATCGTTTAGTTTCCTCAATATATCGGTTATACAGCACTGGCCCTATTAGATAAGGGTGGTCGGGAAATATATTCATAATAAAGCACTGGCTTTATTAGATAAAGGTGGTCAGGGAGAGATTGGTGGTTTCTATTTGACAGTTTGTTTTTGAGCTGGAAGAGTCCATTGTGTGTGAGGGGAGATCTGTACTGTTCTCTTCCTGGATGCTGGATGATTGTATATGAGCAGCAGTGTAATATGAAGATATCCTGTGTAATAAAGAGAGGTAGGAGGGGAAGCCATAGGTAGTGTAGCAGTAACCGCTATCCTCAGTGTTGTGTTTTCTCTCTGAGAGAAGATTGTGTGTTCTTCTTCAGTGTACTATGGTTACAGCAGGCTGTGTGTGTGCGTGTGTGTGTGTGCACGAGTGCTATGGCTGCAGCAGGCTGTGTGTGTGCTATGGCTGCAGCAGTATGTGTGTGTGTGTGTGTATGTGTGTGCTATGGCTGTAGCAGGCTGTGTGTGTGTGTGTGTGTGTGTGTGTACCACGGGTGTTGCAGTTGTATACACCCTTCGCAAAAGTCTGTACTTATTGTACTATTGTGGCGATGAAAGTAGTACTAAAGTTTCACTACTAGATGTCGCTGTATTATATATGTGTATTTGGAAGCTGCACAGCTGAAGGATGTAAAGGGTTATTGTGTCACCTGAATCTGCAGACCAGTAGGAATCTGTTTTCTTCTCTCCTATAAACTCTCTCCTTATTTCTTCTGTTGCACTCTTCCCCCACTCACAGCGCATGTTAGTTACGCTAGGAAAGTAAGTCACATAGGTGGAGGAGGTCTTTCATGTTAGGCATTGTGGAGGAAGGACGCCAGCTAGATAGCTCTCTACAGTGGTCCTATCTGGGCCCTGGCCCTCTGCCAGGTCCCCGTACCCTCAATAGTCAGTCTTAGCTAGTACCCCGTATGGGAAGGATGCAAGCAGGGGCGGTCTTGGCATTTCTGGGGCCCCAAGCAAAGTCATGTCTGGGGCCCCCCCATGCCCCCCCTCCTCGACATGCGCTGCCCCCCCCCAGTAGTCCTCTTATAACCCTCCTACCACCATACAGAGATTACATATCACCTCAAAACTGCTCTGAACAAAACAGGAAGATATTACCAATGATGCCATAACATAATACTGCCGCACCATGACCCCTATCACTACAGACCCTATAACAGAGTGCAGTTACATCCAGTGACTTACAGGAGGCGTCTTCTCTGATCAGCGTCTTTTACTTTTTTTTCTTTCTCTCTCCATCCAGCCTGGGCCACCTTGAAGTCTTCTTCCGGCTGGTAATCTTCCCTCCAGAATCTGTCAGAGAAATATTTTAGGCTCCAACACATACAGTAGTTAGGTCCCCTGTACCCCTATATAGTAGTTACGCCCCTCTCTGCCCCCACAGATTAAAGATGTCCCTGTGCCCCCACTTAATAATTAGGTATGTTCTGTGCCCCAGTATAGTAGTAAGGCATATAGGCACTTCTGTGCAGTCCCAATGTAATTAAGACCGCTGTGTGCTGCCCCCAGTTATATAGACCCCTTGTGCGCTGCCGACAGTAGTAAATACCACTTGTGTGCTGCCCCCTGTAGTATATACCTCTTGTGTGCTGTCCCCAGTGGTATATAGACCCCCCCTGTGTGCTCCCGCAGTTATATATAGACCTGTGTGATCCCCCAGTTATACATAGCCCCCCTGTGTGCTCCCCCAGTATACTATATAGACCCCCTGTGTGCTTCTCCCAGTCGTATATACCCGTGTGCTCCCCCCAGTTGTATATACCCCCCGTGTGCTGCCCCCAGTTGTATATACCCCCCGTGTGCTGCCCCCAGTTGTATATACCCCGTGTGCTGCCCCCAGTTTTATATACCCCCTGTGTGCTCCCCCACTTGTATATAGCCTCCCTGTGAGCTCCCCCACTTGTATATAGCCCCCCTGTGTGCTCCCCCTTATATAGCCCCCCTGTGAGCTCCCCCACTTGTATATAGCCCCCCTGTGTGCTCCCCCCTTATATAGCCCCCCTGTGAGCTCCCCCACTTGTATATAGCCCCCTGTGAGCTCCCCCACTTGTATATAGCCCCCTGTGAGCTCCCCCACTTGTATATAGCCCCCTGTGTGCTCCCGTTTATATAGGCCCCCTGTGCGCTCCCCCCGTTTATATAGCCCCCGTGCACTACCCCACTTATATAGGGCCCCTGTGTGCTCTCCTGTTTATATAGCCCCCCTGTGCGCTCCCCCGTTTATATAGACCCCCACTTTGTGCTCCCCCCGTTTATATAGCCCCCCTGTGCGCTCCTCCGTTTATATAGCCCCCTGTGTGCTCCCCCCATTTATATAGCCCCCCTGTGCGCTCCCCCGTTTATATAGACCCCTACTTTGTGCTCCCCCCGTTTATATAGCCCCCCTGTGCGCTCCTCCGTTTATATAGCCCCCTGTGTGCTCCCCCCGTTTATATAGCCCCCCTGTGCGCTCCCCCCGTTTATATAGCCCCCCCTGTGCGCTCCCCCCATTTATATAGCCCCCCTGTTCGCTCCCCCCGTTTATATAGCCCCCTGTGCGCTCCCCCGTTTATATAGCCCCCTGTGCACTCCCCCCGTTTATATAGCCCCCCTGTGCGCTCCCTCCGTTTATATAGCCCCCCCTGTGCGCTCCCCCCGTTTATATAGCCCCCTGTGCGCTCCCCCTGTTTATATAGGCCCCCTGTGCGCTCCCCCCGTTTATATAGCCCCCCTGTGCGCTCCTCCCGTTTTATATAGGCCCCCTATATATAACACACACAAAAAAACAAAAAAAAAACATTTTTACTCACCTGGGTCCGGCGTCTCCTCTTCTCCTCTCTTCTCTTCCCTCTTGTGGCCGCGGGAAGTGTTTCCCCTGCGGTCACAAGAGGCCGCTCTACCGTTGTCATGGCACCGGCGCTCCAGTGACGCCTCGAGCGCCGGCACCAGAGACACAGAGCAGCCTCTTGTGACCGCAGGGAAAACACTTCCTGCGGCCACAAGAGTGACTGACAGGGAGGGAGCCAATGGCTCCTGCCCTGTCAGTGCCGCTGCTGCCTGTAACTATGTGCGCTCGTTACGAGCGCACATAGTTAGCCGCAGCGGTCTTGGGCACCAGAGCGGGGCCCCCGTGGATGTCGGGGGCCCCACGCAATTGCGTGGTATGCGTGGTGCCCAAGACGGCTACTGGATGCAAGACAGTACACCTCTATCAACTTTCTACTCAGTAACGCTACACAGCACTATGCACTGTTAAACCCCTCTTAGGAGAGGACAAGCCAGAGATAACCTCAACCCACGCAAAGGAGTGTCACAGAGCAGGACAGTATCCACAACAAAAGCCAAAGAGCTAGGAACTGATCCGGATAAAGCAAAGTTGCAATAAGCCTAGGAACTCTATCTCATAGCACGAGTGTCAGCAGGAAATCCTCAGCATTCCTTTCATCCCAGGTAACAAAGTCTGGGGCCTGTGTCACCCTCTAGGAAGGTTCAGCCGAGTCTAGTGGGCATAAGGTGGTGTAAAGACTAGTTCAAGGTCAATACACGGGCACAGGTGTTCTTCTTCTTCTAAGTATTCTACCTCATCCTCCAACATCCCGGCAGAGCACAGTACTACATGGGTTGGAACATCCTCCTCTCTACTACTCTGCTTCTTCGTATTACTCAGTACACTACTCAGTCAACACGACTATATCCTACATTGCACTTTTACTACAGATCAGGTTGCTGTATCGTCAAGTATTTATCTGGAACTATTGTCAAGTGTGTTATCAAGTGCTTTTCAAGAGATACCTAATACTATTGAATCTGTATGACCTGCTGCACATTTGCAACTTCAAGTAAACCAAACTTCTTCAAGTTAAGCGACTCTGTGATTTCTCGCTATCCACCAACACATACAACAACCTTGAGACACTTCCCCTTTCTGTGGGTGGTGGGTTCCTATAGTCCGGGAGGGTCACTACATCACTCTGGCCATCCATGATCATCCTAACCCAAGGGACCCAGTAGCAACCCGGCAGGACACTGACCACAGGGGAAAAAGGTACAACCGGCCTTGTCAACTAAAAGCAGGTGTGCCATCACACCTGTGTGCCTACCTGGCACTGTCATCACGAAGTAACACTCCAAGGTCTGGCTATATCTCCGCCATCCACCACAGGGGTGGCGTCACACTTCACCACCTAGCAAGTGACCAGCCGATCCTCCAATATAACATCATCACCGGGGGCATACCTAAGTGTAACACCACACTATGGCTGCAGCAGGGTGTGTGTGTGTGTGTGTGTGTGAGTGAGTGAGAGAGAGAGAGTGAGAGTGTGTGTGTGTGTGTGTGTGTGCGCGCGTGTGCTATGGCTGCAGAAGGCTGTGTGTGTGTGCTATGGCTACAGCAGGCTGTGTGTTTTATGACTGCAGCAGGCTGTGTATGCATTTGCCATGGCTGCAGCAGGCTGTGTGTGTGTGTGTGTGTGTGCTATGACTGCAGCAGGCTGTGTGTGTGTTCTATGGCTGCAGCAGGCTGTGCGTGTTCTATGGCTGCAGCAGGCTGTGTGTGTTCCATGGCTGCAGTAGGCTGTGTGTGTTTGTGTGCTATGGCTACAGAAGGCTGTGTGTGTGCTATGGCTGCAGCAGGCTGTGTGTATGTGCTATAGCTGCGGCAGGCTGTGTGTGTGTGTGTGTGTGCTATGACTGCAGAAGGCTGTGTGTGTGTGTGTGCTATGACTGCAGCAGGCTGTGTGTGTGCTTTGGCTGAAGCAGGCAATGTGTGTGCTATGGCTACAGCAGGCAATGTGTGCTGGTGTTTGTGCGATATGAGCAGGCTGTGTGTATGTGTTAGAGAGAGGCAGAAATTTAAGGGGTATTCTTGGCAACAGTGAAAAATTCAGGGGAGATGGGGTGGGATCATAATTAAGAAGTCATATTTACCTCTCCCTGTGCCCCTGCAATGCAACATGCTCCCGATCCTGTGATGTCATGGCCAATCAGTGAGTGAGGTGGGGCCGCGCTGATTCAGGAGTGCGGACACTGACAAAGAGCCGATAAATCTTGGCCTATGTCTGACTCCTATTTCACTATGGCTGCCTCCTCTATATCACTATGACTTCCCCCTCTATATCACTATTACAGGTATCTGGCATTGTTAGCAGTGTTTCTGTGTGTATGGTGAATATTAGTTAGAAACACATAAGATTGTCAGCAGAAAAGACCACCTGCTCCATCGAGTCTACTTCTGAGTTGTTCAGGACATGGAGGCTGGAGACTGGTTGCATCCACTGCACACAGAGAAGAATCTGCTTTATATCTTTGCCTTATACCCTCAGAAGTCGCCCCAGGTATTGGTCCTGAAAGAGTTTTTTAAGGGTAGGACAAATAAAATTTAATAAAAGCAGCAAAAATTCACAATGAAAGGCAGGTAGCCATAGATAGCAAAAGAAACCCCTAAAAAATTCTTCAAATATATTAATGCAAAAAAAACAAGGTCAGAGCATGTAGGACCCCTAAATAATGGTGACGGGGAGTTAATAACTGGGGATCAGGAGAAAGCTGAGTTACTTAATGGGTTCTTCAGCTCGGTATATACAAAAGCAGAGGATGGAGCTGCGGTGGGTGGGGCCAGTGCTGAGGTGGGTGGGGCCAGTGCTGAGGTGGGTGGGGCCAGTGTGGCTAACACATGTAATGTACTGAACTGGTTTACTATAGATATGGTCCAAGATAAATTAAATAAACTCAATGTAACCAAAGCTCCAGGGCCTGATGGATTACACCCCAGAGTTCTTAGAGAACTCAGTTCTATAATTTCTCTACCCTTGTATGAAATATTCAGTGATTCTTTGCTTACTGGTATTGTGCAGAGGGACTAGCGTAAGACAAATGTAGTGCTGATCTTCAAAAAGGGCTCTCGAACTTCCCCAGGTAACTATAGACCCATAAGCTTAACGTCCATTGTTGGGAAACTATTTGAGGGGCTTATAAGGGACTACATCCAGGAATATGTAGTGGCAAATAGTATTATAGGTGATAACCAGCATGGTTTTACTAAGGACAGAAGCTGTCAAACCAACCTAATATGTTTCTATGAAGAGGTAAGTAGAAGCCTGGATGGCGGCGCGGCTGTGGATATCGTGTACCTGGATTTTGCTAAAGCGTTTGACACAGTTCCTCATGGGCTTAATCGCACCCAGAGAGTGGTGGTCAATGATTCCTACTCCGAATGATCCCTGGTAATAAGTGGTGTACCCCAAGCTTGGTGTAAGTGGTGTACCCCAAACTTCTGTTTAACTTGTTTATTAATGATATTGAGAATGGAATTAACAGCAATGTTTCTATCTTTGCAGATGACACCAAGCTTTGTAGTACAGTACAGTCTATGGAGGATGTGCAGATGTTACAGGATGACTTAGACACACTGAGTGTTTGGGCGTCCACTTGGCAAATGAGGTTCAATGTGGATAAATGTAAAGTTATGCACCTGGGTACTAATAACCCACATGCATCATATGTCCTGGGGGAGTTATTCTGGGAGAGTCACTGATAGAGAAGGATCTGGGTATACTTGTAGATAATAGACTACAGAACAGCACACAATGTCAGTCAGCTGCTTCTAAGGCCAGCAGGATATTGTCATGCATTAAAACAGGCATGGACTCTCGGGACAGGGATATAATATTACCGCTTTATAAAGCTTTGGTGCGGCCTCATCTGGAGTATGCCGTCCAGTTTTGGAACCCGATTCATAAAAAGGATGTTCTAGAGCTGGAGAGGGTACAAAGACGGGCAACTAAACTAATAAGGGGAATGGAGCATCTTAGTTATGAGGAGAGATTAAAAGAATTACATTTGTTTAGTCTGGAGAAGAGACGTTTAAGGGGAGATATGATTAACTTATTTAAAGGGGTAGTCCACCCAAAAAAAATTTCTTTCAAATCAACTGCTGCCATGAAGTGACAGAGATTTGTAATTTACTTCTATTAAAAAATCTCAAGCCTTCCAGTACTTATTAGCTGCTGTATGCCCAACAGGAAGTTGTATTATTTCCAGTCTGGAGAGCAGGAGGGGTTTTCTATGGGGATTTGCTCCTGCTTTGGACAGTTCCTGACATGGACAGAGGAGGCAACAGAGAGCACTGGGTCAGACAGGAAAGAAAACACCACTTCCTGCTGGACATACAACAGCTAATAAGTACTGGAAGACTTAAGATTTTTTAATAGAAGTGAATTACAAATCTCTGGCACTTTATGGCACCAGTTGATTTGAAAGAAATTTTTTTTGGGTGGACTACCCCTTTAAATATATAAATGGCCCCTACAAGATATATGGGGAAAAGATGTTCCAGGTAAAACCCCCTCAAAGGACAAGAGGGCACTGCCTCCGCCTGGAGAAAAAAAGGTTCAATCTCCGGAGGCGACAAACCTTCTTTACCATGAGAACTGTGAATCTGTGGAACAGTCTACCACAGGATCTGGTCACAGCAACAACAGTAGAGGGCTTCAAAACAGGGCTAGACAAGTCACCCCTTCCCCTTCCCTGTATCCATCCCCTCCTTGGTTGAACTTGATGGACATGTGTCTGTAACTATGTAAATGTGTGGGTGCAGGTGCAGAATAAGGACAGAGTCCAGGACTTAACCAAATAGCTTTACTTGAAGGGGTACTCCAGCTTGGGGGCAGTTTTTCGCTGGGACCGGGGAGGAGGTGGCCAAGAGAAAAGACGTCCATTCACCTCCCCGGTTCCAGCGGCGGGTCCCGCATCGCGATGCTCCGGTGCCCGGTTCCCGGCCGCTTCCGGGTGTCTGACACGGGCCTGAGACGTGACGCCTCAGGTCCGCTCAACCACTCAGTGAAGGAGGCGGGATCCGTTTCAAGTCCGATCAGATCCCGCCTCCTTCACTGAATGGCTGAGCGGACCTGAGACGTCACGTCTCGGGCCCGCGTCAGACACCCAGAAGCGGCCGGGCACCGGAGCGCCGCGATGCGGGGCCCGCCGCTGGAACCGGGGAGGTGAGTGGACGTCTTTTCCCTCGGCCACCTCCTCCCCGCTCCCAGCGAAAAACTGCTTCACGCTGGAGTACCCCTTTAACATTTTCACTGCAATACAGAGAATGGAATGAGTGCAAAAGATGAGCACAAAAATTGAACTGCAACAATGTCCTTACCCTGTGGACAACTGAGAAAACTTTGGTTTGGTGCTTGAAGTGTTGAGGTAGCAGGTAGAGGGTGGTAGATAGAAAGAAAGTGTTGCTTGAGACTAGATAGGCAAGGCCCCAAGATAACAAGAAGGATATAGACCGCCTTATGGAGTACTTCAGCTTGGGCAATTTGCTCCACTGCAGATGAATCCCTTCTTGGTGGATTGTCCTGACTCCTGACTGTATAAGAAAGTAACTCGTTTATATAGGGGTGATCGGGACTAACCTCCTATTGGTGGGAAAAGTGCTGGAAGCAGTGAGAAGTTTAATAGGAGGAAAACTGTGAGGAATCTGAACCAGTGATTGGACAGAACAGCAGTGAACAGACAAGTTAACCCTTTTTCCTCCAACAGATTTTCATAGACTAGAGAGTGAGAGTGAATAAACTGAAACCCATCATCCCAGAGTTTTAAACCTGAAAGTTACCTTTAACCAGGTGGCATAAGACTTAGTGCTACCGGGACACTAGGTATTGCTTGAACAATGTGCACAAATCCCAATTTTAGATCCTAAAGTTAGAAGGAATACATTTTTTTAGAATTACATTTTGACTACCATCCAAACTAACTATGTGTGCAGCGCAGACAGCAGCTATCCTGTCTGGGAGTGACTCATTAAGACCTGTCACAACTTTCCAGGACATGTGGAGCCATGCTGACTGCAGTGCATCTCACAGCTGCTGAAGGGTGCATGGGGGACGATCCATAGAGAACATGACAATAAAACTGATCCCAGAGATTTTCAATTGGGTTCAAGTCTGGGAAGTTTAGGGGGGCAGGGTAGTACTAGGAAGTTTTGATCATGCGCTTCCATCCAATGTCAGACTTTTCTAGCCATGTGACATGTCACATTGATTTGATGGGTGTATGTGATCTGTAAGGATGGATTCATAGTCAAATCGATTGGCTGAGTGGATGAGTGGCTCAGATAATGTCACATACACATTCCCCAGACCCCAGGGTTTTCCAGAATAGCTGTACGTTACAGTAGGATACGTAGGTGTTAATTGCAGCTTTGTCCTACTGGGGTCAGTACCTAGCCTCAGGTATACTGCCCTGTGTAGTGTTGAGGGTATCCCTTTAATGGACAAGGACAATGGGCATGGACAAGGTTTGCCTCAGAGGACGTCCTTCCTGCTGAGGGGTCTAGCGTTGCGTTAGTGATGGCTAACTGCACAAAAGAAAAGCTCTCTCTGTCTTGTTCTGTGACCTGCACCTGTGATAGGATTAGAACAGACATGTGACATAACACAGTTAACCCAATGCTTCCTTCAGCTGTGCATAATACCAGACATATAAGATGTACAGTAGTGACACCTAGTGGGGAAAACAAACAATACACTTCTTCTTCATCCCACTGTGAGAACCTAAGTAAGTTATTTTGCATAAAGAACTTAGTGGCACAACTGTGCTGAGACACTACATCCATTCATCATACACTGCCCCCACCCTTGACCCAAAAGCCAACAATAACCCATTTTGCAACTCCTATCGCACACCTTATATACATACCAAACCAAATATATCCCATTGTTGCTCCGATGTAATCAAAACTATGACATCAGAGCAACACAAAATAAAATAAAGTACCAAGACTTAAAAAAAAAACAACACATAAATCTTAAAAGCTTAATGTATTTCATACTTTTAAACAATCCTATTGTGAATATGCTAATAAAATTTGTCAACCTCAATTTTAGGCATTTGTGCTTTTTTATAGTAATGTTATTTGCAGCAATTGTTTTATTGTATTTGCTTGAATTTGGTCCTAATCATCATACAGTCTGCACTTTCTGTGAGGATAGAAATAGTTATTGAGATCAGGACTCCATCTAGTGGTGATAAGGCTGAATTTCACCTTTTACTGCTCCCCCTGGTGGTGAAAACTAAAATTTATTGCTAAGATTTAATTTAGCTGCTTTTACACAATTGTAGACAAGAAAACAAAAAAAAAAAAACGCAGGTTTATTCGGGAGCACAATGAGTTTTGTTAATTTCACACCCATAAAAATGTAAAAAAAGAGCAAAGGGTACCACTAAGAAGTCAGATTATGATGCAAAATAAATAAATAAAATAAAAAAGCCCTGACATAACTCCATCGTTGAAATAATAAAAAATATTATAGCTACAATATGGAGAAAAGACACAAAACGTTCTATAGTATAAATGTCATAAAACTCTATATGAAATGGATATAACTGTAATCGTACTGACCTGCGGAATAAAGATAACATGTCGTATGTAATGTATAGTAAACAATGCTTAAAAATAAGAAAGAAGAAAACTGCTGCTAATTATTATTTATTTATTTTATTCGTACCACCTGTGTCTCCCAATAAAGATTACGAGAAAGAGATTTTACGGCGAGTAAAAAAAATCCTCTTTTCTCGTGCATCTTATTGGGGGATACAGACACCGTGGGACATCCAAAAGCAGTCCCTTGGATGGGTGAGAAAAAACAGGAGTTAACCCTTAGAGGGCCGAGCCAATAAAAATTTTTGCATTTTCCTTTTTTTTACTCCTTGTGTTTAAAAGGCCATAGCAGTTGCATTTTTTCACCTAGAAACCCACATGAGCACTTATTAATTGGGCCACTAATTGTACTTTACAGTGACGGGCTGAATTTTTTCATAAAGTACGCTGCAAAACCAGAAAAAAATTAAATGTGTGGTGAAATAGAAAAAAAAAAAAAAAAAACGCATCTTTTTTATTGGGGGGGGGGGGGGGATTTGTTTTTACGCCGTTCGCCCTGGGGTAAAACTGTCTTGTTATATATGTTCCTCAAGTCGTTACGATTACAACGATATGTAACATGTATAACTTTTATGTTATTTGATGGCTTTTAAAAAATTCAAACCATTGTTAACAAATATATGTTCCTTAAAATCGCTCCATTCCCAGGCTTATAGCGCTTTTATCCTTTGGTCTATGGGGCTGTGTAATTTTTTGCGCCATGATGTGTACTTCTATCGGTACCTTGACTGCGCATATGCGACTTTTTGATCACTTTTTATTACAATTTTTCTGGATTTGATGTGACCAAAAATGCGCCATTTTGCACTTTGGGGGGGGGGGGGGCGGGTTCACTTACGCCGTTTACTGTGCGAGATCAGAAATATTTTGGGTGATTACGCATGCGGCGATGTAAAACATGATTATTTATTTATTTTTATTTATAACATGGGAAAAGGGGGGTGAGTCAAATTTTTATTAGGGGAGTGGGCTTTTTATTAATAACAACACTTTTTTTTTTTTTTTTTTTTACACTGATACTAGAAGCCCCCCTGAGGGAGTTCTAGTATAAGTACACTGATCTCTTATTGAGATCTATGCAGTATAGTTATACTGCATAGATCCATTAAATAGGCACTCTATTGCTTTCAGCTGCAGGCCTGCAGCCAAAAGCAATAGAGTGCCGAGCCGGGATCAGCACCATTATGGTCAGAAGCAAGGATCGCCCCTCCGCGATCGCGCCGCGGCGATCCTCCCACTAGACACAAGGGAATGGGCTGCAGTAGGTATTCAGATGCAGCTGTCAACTTTGAACTGTCTAGGAATCCCCCACCGAGCAGGTGAAGTGGGCTGTGACTCGGAAAGGGGAACTTTACCTTTATTGCGTAAGGCCTCCGAGATGCCAGAGCTTCCTAGTGGGCAAGAGTCGTCTTAGACACAGCAAGACCTTTCCGGTCTAAAATGACAGAGAGAGTCTGAATGACAGGACTCCATCCTGGAAAGGTAGCTGCAGAGGGCCCGCACTACATCTAATCAGTGGAGAGAGTGCTCTCTAGGGTGTGAGGGAGTCAGACAGAAGGAAGAACAATTTCTTTATTAAAGTGAAAGGCAAAAACCACCTTAAAGGGGTTATCCAGCGCTACGAAAACATGGCCACTTTCCCCCTACTGTTGTCTCCAGTTTGGGTGGGGTTTTAAAACTAAGTTCCATTGAAGTAAATGGAGCTTGATTGCAAACCACACCTGAACTGGAGACAACAGTAGGGGGAAAAGTGGCCATGTTTTTGTAGTGATGGATAACCCTCTTTAAGTCGAGAGGAAAGAACTTGCCAAAGCACTGCCTTATCCTGATGAAGAATTATGAAGGGGAAACGACAAGAAAGAGACACTAATTCTGCAACTCACCATACGAAAGTAATGGCCACCAAAAAGCCTACCTTTCAGGGAAGAACAGCAAGAGAAATGTCCCAGTGTTGTTCAAAAGGTGAAGACTGAGGTGCATCTAAGTCCAGGTTCAGGTGCCAAGAAGAAATGGGATTAAGGCGGACAGCATGAGCCACACCCTGGAGAAATGTCTTGACCTGGGAAATTGAAACAAATGGTCTTTGAAAGAAAAGAAGCCGAAACTTGGCCCTTAAGGAAATTGAGAGCCAGCCCGGAATCTAGCCCAGTCTGGAGGTAAGAAAGTAAGCATTCAAGTGAGAAGAAGAGGGGAGAAGCAGAGGTCTCTTTGCAATGGCGAAGATAGGCTCTCCAGGAGTGGTAGTAGGTCCGAGAGGCTGCAGGTTTTCTGGCCCTAATAATCGTCCTAATAGCAGGATAAAAAAAAACAGGATGAAGGTCTCAAAAGCCACACCATCAAACGTAGGGAGTGACAATATGGGTGTCAAAGAGAACCTTGGGAGATCCTGGCAATCTGGCGCCAGGAAACCTCAGCAGAGAGATTAAAGAGGTCTGCGGGCCGCAAATCTGGAGCCACCAAAATTACAAGGATGTCTTCTGCCTTGATTTTCTTCACCACCCGCAACAGGAAAGGAAGTAAAGGGAACATGTGCAGCAGGACAAACTGGTGCCAGGAAATCAACAAATCCATGGCAAGAGCCTGGGGGTCCTATGTTCGGCAGACATACCTCAGAAGTCTGCAATTGAGGCGAGAGGCCATCAAGTCCACATCCGGGGTCCCCTACATGTGAGAAATCTGGGAGAAGATGTCGGGGTGCAGAATCCATTCCCCTGGATCCATGCGAATGCAACTTAGGTAGTCCATTATCCAGTTGTCCACTCCTGGTAGGTGTACCAGGGACAGTGTCAGAATGTTTCTTTCCACTCAGAAAGAGAATCAGCACCTCTTCCGCTATGGCTGTCTTGCTACGGATTCCACCCTGACGGTTTACATATATGATGGTGTTGTCCGTTTGTACTCAGACATTAAAGGTGGGTCTGCCAGTGGAGGAGAGAGGATCGCATGAAGCTCCAGCACATATATTGTCAGAAAAGCTTCCTGAGGGCACCGAGTTCCCTGAGCTGTCTGAATTTGCCAGACTCCTCCCCAGCCCTGCAGACTGGCATCAGTGATCACAACGTGCCAGTGAATCGGAAGCAAGTGTAGTGAGCCCCCGGATGATGTTGTAGCAGTGGGGACGGCCGGTCACTTGATAGATGGAAGTGTGATGCCACTACTTGTGGTGGATGGCAGAGATACAGCCGGACCTTTAGGGTTTTGTCACGTGACACCAGTGCCTAGTGGGCACACAGGTGTGATGGCGCGCCTGCTTTTAGAGAGTAAGGCCGGTTGTACCCTTCTCTCCTGTGGTCAGTGTCCTGACGGGTTGCTGCAGGGTCCTTTGGGATTATGTCACAGGTGGTCAGAGCGGTGTAGGAACCCTCCCGAATAATGGTAGGACCCGCCACCCACAGATAGGGGAAATGTCCCAAGGTTGCGGTGTTAGTGCTGTGCAGGTGGTAATGAATAATCACAGACTCGGGTGATAATGTTGACTTGGTTTACTACTTGTAAATGTGCAGCAGGTAATACAACGAATCTTGAAATATACTTGATACAGTTCCAATAAATACACGTACATAGAACCACCAGATCTGTGAGATAAGTGCTGAGTAGGATGTAGTAGAGTTAATAAGGTTGTACTGAGGTAGTAGAGAGGAGAGTGCCGTGAGAGTCTTAACCCAATTAGTAATGTGCTCTGCTGGGTGGTTGGAGTGCTTAGAAGAATACTTGTAGAAGAAGATGAAGAAGAAATAACCTGTTCCTGTGTTTTGACCTTTCCTATAGTCTTCACACCACCTGATGCCCACTAGCTTTGTCTGAACCGTACTGATGGGTGACACAGGCCCCAGACCTTGTTACCTGGGATGAGCGGAATGGTTAAGGTTTCTTAAGTACACCCATGCTGTGAGATGGAGTTCATAGACTTTACATAACTTTGCTCCACCCAGATCAGTTACTAGTCCTCGGCATGGGTTGAGGTTACCTGTAGGCTAGTCCTCTCCTAAAATGCTTAGCAGCGCAACATACAACTTGTTTGGTGCTTCAAGAATGAGGTTTGTCAGAGCTGACTGTTATGTGTCCTACCCATGCGGGGTACTGATTAAGACTGACACTTGTAGAGGGGACCTAGCAGGGGGCCAGGGCCCAGGTAGAACCACGATGGAGAGCTAACTAAGCTGCCTCCTGTCTCCATCAAAGCTCTGCTAAGGCTAGGTTCATACTGCGTTTTCAGCAACCGTTTAACGGATCCGTTTTTTGCAAAAAACGGATTGCAAAAAATGGATGCATTTGTGTGCATCCGTTTTTGATCCGTTTTTCCATTGACTTATTATAAAAAAAACGGATCAAAACGGATCCGTTTTTTTTGACGCACAATAAAGTACTGTTGACACTACTTTTTTCACCGTTAAAAAAAAGGATCCGTTAAATGGATGCTGAAAACGCAGTGTGAACCCAGCCTAAAACTTCTCCTACATCCAAGGGACTAACTTCCTAACCAGCGGGTAAGAGGCGCTGTGGTTGGGTGGAAAGGGTACAATCAAGAAGAGGGAAAGAAAAGAGGATAGGATAGAAGAAAGAAGTGATCCTACTGGACAACTGAATCTGGTACATATACACACAAATAACCCTTGAGACACTTCCGCTGTGCAGCTTCTGGACCTTAGTTATACCATACAGCAACATCTAGTGGTCATCTTTGGTAACACATCTGCTATAATAAGACCACAAACTAGTACAGATTTTTATGAGGGGTGTAAGGAATAGCAACACCCTCAGTGGGAGACCACTCAAGGAACGATCGAAGGATGGAATCGGGGACCGAAGCCGCCACTCGAAGTCCTTCTGGAGGCAAGTTGGAGTATTTATCTTCCGATCCAGGGAGGGGAGTGACCTGTCACAGTGTGAAAGAAGGAAGAGGCTGGGAATGAAATTGTGTGAAGGGGACAGCTTCCATTGATCCCACTATTTTCCCCAGAACTCTCTTACAAAAATGTATTGAGACTGGACGGCAACGGCAGAGAGCTCTGATCCCGGAATGAAGGGACACCAACTTGTCTCCTGGTAGGAAAATCCGGGCCTGAGCCAAGTCAAAAAGCCTCCCAAGATGATCCAACAAGATGGTCTAGGAGGGATTTAGGGAATACTTTTGACAGTTGTGGAGCCAGCCGAAATGAGCAAGTGTGTCCAGGATGATGTGGAGACTCTAGATTCTGGGCTCTGGATGGAGCTTTGAGAATGTTGTCCAGATAGGGCATGACTGAGATCCCCCGGGATCACAGAAGCACCATGACCACTGCTATGGTCTTTGTGAACACCCGAGGGGGGTAAGGAGGCAATGCTAGGTCGAACTTGAGAGCCATGAACTGGTGATGACCCGGAACAACCACAAAGTGGAGAAAGGGCGGAAGAGTCTGACATGAGTGAAAAGTACCCACCTTGCGACAGGTATCCTGCTGCTTGGGATGTCGTTGGGGGTGGTGAGAACTCTTGCCACCTGTGACATCAGAAATAATTTTGTCTAGCTTCTTTTGAAACAGACGGGAACCAGCAAAAGAGGCTTTTAAGAGAGCACTTGGAAACTGGATCAGCTTGCCACTCGCAGAGCCAATGAGAGGAGTGAATGCCTACAATGTTTGCCTCCGCAAAAGCAGAACTGCTGGTGGTGTCCAGGGAGGTGGAACAAAGATACTAGGTTGCATTCTGAAGCTGCTAAGTGAGATCCCCGAGGTCCTCAGATTGGGGAAACAGCCTTGGAGATTCATGTGGAAGCCAAGGTGGGTAAAAGAGGGGTGCCAGTGGCTTCAAACACTGACCTAGCTAGTATTTCACGCACCTGTCTGTGGAATCATTTTAAAGATGCAGGGTTGTCCAAAGGAAGGTAGAGAAGAGAATTGAGGGCCCACCAAAGGGGAGCTTGACCAGAGTTATGAGAATCTCTTGTCCGGAGCCTTCCACCTCTTAGAGAACAAATTATTAAATTCTTTATGATTGGGGAAGGTGTTCCAATCACGCCTGGCACTCCTGCTGAACAAAACTTTGCCCGAAGGGGCTGAACCCTGTACATGCTATGTACATGCTCTGTACATGCTGTACAAACTATCCACCATAGAGGACATCAGAGCTGACTCTTTCACATCCGAATTACAGTCTAAATTTGAACCTGAAGGGTCACCAGGAGAACAGGAGTGCCTAGCCAAGGGGTATATAGGGGCGGGGACCATAATATATTTCCCAGAGACCCGAAGGAGCAACAAGAAGTTCAAGGATGCTTTTGGGAACTACTCCGGCTGGAAAGAGAAACAGCCACAGTTTAAAAGGGAAGCTAGTACCTGAGGAGAGTGTTGACTGTGCCTGGAGGGCTGGGTGGCTGATAGCAGAGCTGGAATATGGACAGTATGTCTGTACAGAGAGAGAGATGAAGAGAAAGACAGAGAGAGAGAGAGAGAGAGAGAGAGAGAGAGAGAGAGAGAGAGAGAGAGAGAGAGAGAGAGAGAGAGAGGAAGCCTTGATAAAAAAAAAAAAAAAAAAAAAAAAGGAATGGAAGCATGAGGCAAAAGATAAAGCTCCTTGCTGACGTGAAGGAGGTAATAACATATTTTTTAATTTCTTTATTTTTTTATTTTTTTCTAATAAATGTGACAAAAAACAGCAATTCTGGAGCTTTATTTTATTTTTGTGTGTTTTTTTAATATAAAATGAAAAGGGGTGTGATTTTAACTTTTCTTAGTGGAGAGGCTATGTCACTCCTATGTCACCCCCTCCCCCCCCCCCCCCCCCCCCCACTATAACATGACATGCATGCATTTACATTAATAACACTGGTCGATACTATGCCATAGCATTGCACTGATCAGTGTTATTAGCGGTCCTCACATAGAGCCTGCCTACGGCAGACTCTATCAGAAGATCGCCGAGCTGACTGCGCATAGGAAGGTAAAAGACCTCCAGTAGTCAGTAAAACGATCAGAATGTAGCCTTACAGTGAATATTCTTGGTGGCTGTTATAAATACACTTGGACGTAATGCATGTCATTGTTAGCAGAGATAAGCGAATTTACAGTACTAACAAAGTGAATTGCTACATTAGCTCAGCAGCCGTCTTATCAGTCACCTGCCTTAAAAGTCTGTGTCACTCTGGCTGCCGGGAAAAGCTGGATCCAGTCCTGGGGAAACTGGGAGAAGTTTGCCAGAACTGAATCCAGCTTTTTCAGGCACCCGGGGAGGAGCAGCACTGAGTTAAAGAGGTACAGTAGTTCACCCCCCAAAACCAAAAAATATTTTTTAAATCATCTAGTGCCAGAAAGTGCCAAATATTTGTAATTTATTTATATTAAAAAAATCTTGAGTCTTCCATCACTTATCAGCTGCTGTATGTCCTGCAGGAAGTGGTGTATTCTTTCCAGTCTGACACAGTGCTTTCTGCTGCCACCCCTGTCCATGTCAGAAACTGTACCAAACAGTAGCGAATCCCCATAGAAAACCTCTCCAGCTCTCCAGACTGGAAAGAATACACCACTTCCTGTAGGACATACAGAAGCTGAAGAACTGAGATTTTTTTTAATAGAAGTAAATTATAAATCTCTGGCACTTTCTAGCACCAGTGGGTTTGAAAGAAAAACTTTTTTGGGGAACAACGCATTTAAAGGTCAGCCGCTGACTGCCAAGCTGACGAAGTAATTTGCTTCATTATTATGGTAAATTTGCTTATCTGTAATGCTGCGTTTACGCGGAACGATTATCATTCGAATTTTAGCAATAATGATCGCATTTGAACGATAATCGGCTTGTGTAAACACAGCGGATGATCAAGCGACAAACGATAAATTGTTCATTGTGATCTTTTACCAAGTTCTCAAATCATCGTTGGTCGATCACTGAAAATTCGCAGATCGCTTCGTGTAAACAGTCTTTCACCGAATTACCCTATGTGTTAGATAGGCTTAGGCGATCTTAAAACGATCGCAATAACGATTTTCCCAAACGATATATTGTTCTGTCTAAACGCTGATCGTTATAAAAAACACATTGTTACTTCGAAATCGGTAACACTGGTCAACAGCCAAAATGGATTGCAAAAACGCAGTGTGAACCCAGCCTAAGGTATCGGGGTAAATGGAACCCATCAATGCTTGCAGATTACTGTTGGACAGTTATCAGAGACAATCCCATGTATGAATACAAAGGACATGTGTATATGCACCGAGAAGCCATTGAATAAGGACCTACATTCCAGAGTTCAATAAACATAATTAATTTGTAAAAATTCCTAGATCTGCCTGTGAATTGTAGTTGATTTTAGATAGAACTAAGTTTCCTATAATATATTTCAAAAGTTTATGAACAGTAAACTTGCTTCCTTATGATTGTAGAAGTAATGAATATGTCGGCTATAATACTGTATTCTATACAATTCACAAAACAGTAACATGAGAACTCTTCCATATGGAAACTAGAGCCAATTAACATTTTTCCTTCTGATATTTGAATTCAGCACATAAAAATCATTAAGAAATGGATAATTTTATCTCTGAACCAAACAACTTTTAAAAATGTGTTGACCAGTGTAATCGTTCGATCAAATTATCGCTCAGTGTAAACGGACAATAATTGTGATGTATAACACAGACAATGTCAATAGTTTGATCCTGCAGGTCTTCTGTGTGAGACCCCCACCCACCTCTATGTGTAACTGTAAGAACCGCGGCTGTAATTCACAGCTCGCACATTCACAGCTCGCCAACTAGTTGTAGAAGATGGACTCAATTGTAATTTTGTATTTTATGGTGGAGATTAGAGATGAGCGAACCTCGAGCATGCTGGAGTCCATCCGAACCCGAATGTTCGGCATTTGTTTAGCGGTGGCTGCTGAAGTTGGATAAAGCCCTAAGGCTATGTGGAAAACATGGATATAGTCATTGGCTGTATCCATGTTTTCCAGACAACCTTAGGGCTTTATCCAAGTTCAGCAGCCCCAGCTAATCAAATGCCGAACGATCGGGTTCGGATGGACTTGCTCATGCAAAGTTCGCTCATCTCTAGTGGAGATCAATTACATCGTAGTGTTCTATTGTGTCAAACTCTGGTATATGTTGATATCCAAATTTCTTGCTATAAAGCACTAAAAAAACAGATATAAACTAGATTTTTACATTATGTTAAAAAATACATATTGGACTAGATTTATCAATCTGTCGGAGACAAAAATCTGAAAAATTTTCACCTCAGACAAATGGCAGTCAATCACAGTCCACCTGTCTGAGGCAAAAAGGCGTTTTCTCCCCCCGGAGCCAAAACAGACAGAAAACTGAATTTAGATTGTGGGAACAGATCTAAAAATTGTCAAATCTATGTGAAATGTGGCAAAATCAGCTGACGCTATGTAAGTAAATTAGACAATTATGGGCAAGAAATGGTTTGGTAGTATATGCCTGCATTCTTCCACATGTCCACTAGGCGTCACTAGAGCCCTAAGCTTCTCCTTATTAGGAAAACACTGTCAATGCTATTACAATCGGTGTAATTATTTTATTATACTGCCAGTTACACAAGCTGAGCCTCCAGCAAAGCCCACATCCTGCTCTCAGCACAGCAAGAGTCTATCTAGCCACATGTATAGAGATGCATACAGCTCCTAGTGCACATGCTGATGCATGGGTGTGTTCCAGGGGCTGCACTCCTCTCTGAGCACTCAGCATACAACTTAGAGGGAAGAGGACAATGCCCCTTGAAGTGTAATGTGAGCTGCATCCCCCCTGACATGGCTGCAGGACAGAGCCTTGTGTTTGGAAAGAAAATATTCTCAGGCTTCTTCTCCCTGATGCCTGTTCATTTCAAGGAGCCTCAGCACAAGGAGACATCCAAACAAGGAGCTGAAGATTCCTCCTCTGCCTCCTCTGCTGCTCATCTGACCTGGTAAGAATGTAGCTGGCACCTACTGCCCACTGTATATACAAGTACAATGTCTGGTATTGCTGCCTCATGGAGGGGGAGGGGTACAAATATTGCTAGGAGACACTTTATATATATATATTACACATATAATAAATGTGTGATCAGTTTTTGGGCATTGAATCAAGTCGATCTGTCGAGATGCCTCTGGTTTACTAAGAGAGAGTCGATTCTTTATTGGCTCTTATCTGTCGAAATAGACGTTGCATCGATTTGTCCTGTGATGCTGTGTTAGAAAAACTAAGAATCAGTGTGCAAAATAGATGTTTGACCTTTAAGGATCGGTCCACAGATCTGCCAGGGATATGAGAATATGAAATACATACATATGTGGAAAGGAAGAGATGTTGCAAGACTTTGCTTAGTCTGCTGCCCAAACCCTGTATTTAAAGGGGCTGTTCCAGGATTTTAAAGGGGTACTCCAGCGCGGGGGCACCTTTTTCCTGTGACCGGGGAGGAGGTGGCCGAGGGAAAAGACGTTTACTCACCTCCCTGGTTCCAGCGGCGGGTCCCGCATCGCGGCGCTCCGGTGCCCGGTTCCCGGACGCTTCCGGGTGTCTGACGCGGGCCCGAGACGTGACGTCTCAGGTCCACTCAGCCACTCAGTGAAGGAGGCGGGATCCGTTTCAAGTCCGCTCAGATCCCGCCTCTGTCACTGACTGGCTGAGCGGACCTGAGACGTCACGTCTCGGGCCTGCGTCAGACACCCGGAAGCGGCCGAGCTGGAATCGGGGAGGTGAGTGGACGTCTTTTCCCTCGGCCACCTCCTCTCCGGTCACAGAAAAAAAGTGCCCCCACACTGGAGTACCCCTTTAAGTTATCACCTGTCTTCAACATTAGTATATAGCTGATCTCAGGGGTACATGCTCTCACCCCACCAATGCAGTGTAGTTTCTTGTCCTCTCTTCCCTCCACCTCCTGACACAAAACACTTACCTCTTAGGGTCCATTTACACAGAAAGATTATCTGCCAAAGATTTGAAGCCTGATCTAAAGATACATGGGAGTCCAAGGGGTAAGACCCACATCTAGGGGACCTGTGTAAAGGGAATGTACCACTGGGACGCAGTGGCGAAATTAGAGGGGGGCAAAGGGGGCGGTCGCCCCCGGGCCCACCAAGGCTGGGGGCCCCCCGGGCCGGTCCCCCCCAGTACACTTAAGAGCCGCAGAGGCCGGATGTTAATTAGGCTGCTCTGCCACTTTAAGGCTGCCCGGAAGTAGCGGCCGCTGCACTCAGGACAGACACTGCAGCTTCCTGTCTGTGTGTCTGCTCACTCTATACCAGGGCAGAAGAGACACAGACAGGACCCCCTCCTCACAGCCCGGGCCCCTCCCCCACTCCCTCACTACCTCCTCTGGCTGCTTCCTGCTCTCCTGGATGTCGGGACAGAAGAAGAGGAGGGGCCCAGAGTCCGACTGTGAGGAGAAGAGAGAACTGCACCACATGGCCCCCTCAGAGCTTCCCTGCAATTACAGTAAGTGCTGTGTGTCCTGGGTGCATGGGATGTGTGTGTCCTGGGTGCATGGGATGTGTGTGTGTCCTGGGTGCATGGGATGTGTGTGTGTCCTGGGTGCATGGGATGTGTGTGTGTCCTGGGTGCATGGGATGTGTGTGTGCCCTGGGTGCATGGGATGTGTGTGTCCTGGGTGCATGGGATGTGTGTGTGTCCTGGGTGCATGGGATGTGTGTGTGTCCTGGGTGCATGGGATGTGTGTGTGTCCTGGGTGCATGGGATGTGTGTGTGTCCTGGGAGCATGGGATGTGTGTGTGTCCTGGGTGCATGGGATGTGTGCAATGGCGGATTATAATGTAGGCAGTTTGGGCGGCCGCCCGGGGCCCAAGGCTCCGGGGGGGCCCATGCCTTGCCGCCCACATTATAATGCCGCCCGGGAGGCCCCCTCGCCACTGCACTCTTGTGACCGCAAGCATTGTTTTGCTTGCGGTCACAAGAGTCTCCGGCTGCCTTGGGCTGATGCGCGGCTGCCGGGGGTGTCCCGTCCTCTCCCCGGCAGCGCGCTCATCACACAGCTCCTAGTGCCGCCTGGGGCCCTGACTTCCGGTACTGGGAGCACACGTACCGGAAGGCAGGGCCCAGGCGGCACTAGGAGCTGTGTGATGCGCGCTCGCTGCCGGGGAGAGGACCGGACACCCCCGGCAGCCGCGCATCAGACGGAGAGAGGATCGACGGGGGAACGCAGGGTAGGTGAGTTGTATTTTGTTATTTTTGTGTTATTTACTCACTGGGGGGCATCATTAAAGGGGGGGAGAGGGGGGCCAGCTATAAGGGGGAGGGGGACCATCTATAAGGGGGGGGGAGAGGGGGGCCAGCTATAAGGGGGGGGAGAGGGGGACCATCTATAAGGGGGGGGGGAGAGGGGGACCATCTATAAGGGGGGGGGGAGAGGGGGACCATCTATAAGGGGGGAAAGAGGGGGACCAGCTATAAGGGGGGAGAGGTGGACCAGCTATAAGGGGGGGAAAGAGGGAGACCATCTATAAAGGGAGGGGGCAGAGGGGGACCATCTATAAGGGGGGAAAGAGGGGGACCATCTATAAGGGGGGAAAGAGGGGGACCATCTATAAGGGGGGAAAGAGGGGGACCATCTATAAAGGGAGAGGGGGACCATCTATAAGGGGGGGAAAGAGGGGGGCCATCTATAAGGGGGGGAAAGAGGGGGACCATCTGTAAGGGGGGAAAGAGGGGGACCATCTATAAAGAGGGAAGAGGGGGACCATCTATAAAGGGGGAAAGAGGGGGACCATCTATAAAGGGGGAAAGAGGGGGACCATCTATAAGGGGGGAAAGAGGGGGACCATCTATAAGGGGGGAAAGAGGGGGACCATCTATAAGGGGGGGAAAGAGGGGGGCCATCTATAAGGGGGGGAAAGAGGGGGACCATCTGTAAGGGGGGAAAGAGGGGGACCATCTATAAAGAGGGAAGAGGGGGACCATCTATAAAGGGGGAAAGAGGGGGACCATCTATAAGGGGGGAAAGAGGGGGACCATCTATAAGGGGGAAGAGGGGGACCATCTATAGAGGGGGAAAGAGGGGGACCATCTATAGAGGGGGAAAGAGGGGGACCATCTATAGAGGGGGAAAGAGGGGGACCATCTATAAGGGGGGGAAAGAGGGGGGGCCATCTATAAGGGGGGGAAAGAGGGGGACCATCTGTAAGGGGGGAAAGAGGGGGACCATCTATAAAGAGGGAAGAGGGGGACCATCTATAAAGGGGGAAAGAGGGGGACCATCTATAAGGGGGGAAGAGGGGGACCATCTATAAAGGGGGAAAGAGGGGGACCATCTATAGAGGGGGAAAGAGGGGGACCATCTATAGAGGGGGAAAGAGGGGGACCATCTATAAAGGGGGAAAGAGGGGGACCATCTATAGAGGGGGAAAGAGGGGGACCATCTATAGAGGGGGAAAGAGGGGGACCAGCTATAAAGAGGGGGACCATCTATAAAGGGGGAAAGAGGGGGACCATCTATAGAGGGGGAAAGAGGGGGACCATCTATAAGGGGGGAAAGAGGGGGACCAGCTATAAAGAGGGAAGAGGGGGACCATCTATAGAGGGGGAAAGAGGGGGACCATCTATAGAGGGGGAAATAGGGAGACCATCTATAAGGGGGAAAGAGGGGGACCATCTATAAGGGGGGGGAAGAGGGGGACCATCTATAAAGAGGGAAAGAGGGGACCATCTATAAAGAGGGAAAGAGGGGGACCATCTATAAAGGGGGAAAGAGGGGGACCATCTATAAGGGGGGAAAGAGGGGACCATCTATAAAGGGGGAAAGAGGGGGACCATCTATAAAGAGGGAAAGAGGGGGACCATCTATAAAGGGGGAAAGAGGGGGACCATCTATAAAGGGGGAAAGAGGGGGACCATCTATAAGGGGGGAAAGAGGGGGACCATCTATAGAGAGGGAAAGAGGGGGACCATCTATAAAGGGGGAAAGAGGGGGACCATCTATAAAGGGGGAAAGAGGGGGACCATCTATAAAGGGGGAAAGAGGGGGGGCCATCTATAGAGGGGGGAAAGAGGGGGACCATCTATAAGGGGGGAAAGAGGGGGACCATCTATAAGGGGGGAAAGAGGGGGACCATCTATAGAGAGGGAAAGAGGGGGACCATCTATAAGGGGGAAAGAGGGGGTCCATCTATAAAGGGGGAAAGAGGGGGGCCATCTATAGAGGGGGGAAAGAGGGGGACCATCTATAAGGGGGGAAAGAGGGGGACCATCTATAAGGGGGGAAAGAGGGGGGACCATCTATAAGGGGGGAAAGAGGGGGACCATCTATAGGGGGGGAAAGAGGGAGACCATCTATAAAGGGGGACTATCTCCTATAGGATTGGCACCCTCCTCTCCTGACATCCTCTGTGCTGCTGGGACCTCCCCTATAGATCAGCACCCTCCTCTCCTGACATCCTCTGTGCTGCTCGGACCTCTCCTATAAGATCAGCACCCTCTTCTCCTGACATCCTCTGTGCTGCTTGGACCACTCCTATAAGATCAGCACCCTCCTCTCCTGACATCCTCTGTGCTGCTGTGACCTTGGGGGGGGGGGGCAACATCAGGGGACCAGGTGAGGTGGCGATATGTTTATTGGGGGCAGTGGAGGTGGGGTGGGCAATGCTTACTGGGGGTAGCAGCAAGGGACCAAACATTATGTTTATTGGGGCCAGCAGGGAGGGGGGGCAGGCAGGCAGTGTTTATTGGGGACAGTGTGGGGGGGGGGAAAGGAAAGATTATAATGTGGGCGAATTGACTGGAGGGGGGGGGCAGGTTGGGTGGACAGTCCGGGGCCCAGGGTACATTTAATCCGCCACTGGATGTGTGTGTGTCCCGGGTGCATGGGATGTGTGTGTGTCCCGGGTGCATGGGATGTGTGTGTGTGTCCCTGGGTGTATGTAATGTGATGTAAGAAGAGATAAGTAAAACTTAGTGTTTAAGGCTATGTTCACACTACATACAGTAAGTTCTGTAGTAATCATGGCCGTTGTAACAATGGCCGTGATTTCTACGGAACTTATGTAGTACTGCCTTCTGAGGAATCCCGGCTGGAGTGTATACACATAGGTAGAGTTTATTTAGTAGTGTTCTCAAACCTGTGACAAAACTACAGCTCCCATCATGCCCTTCTGGCAGGAGATAGTGGGGATTGTAGTTTAGGAACAGCAGGAGGGTCACATGTTGGAGAATACTTTACTAAATAAACTGTACCCCTAAATCATTGCTTCCTAACAGTGGCTCCTGAGCTGTTACCAAACTAAAACTCTCATCATGTCCTGCCACCAGGGTACAATGGGAGTTGTAGTTTTGCCACTGTTAGGGAAACCATAATTTAGGAGGGAGGTTTATTTAGTATAGTGTTCTCCAACATGTGACCCTTCAGTCGCTACAAGACTAGAACTCCCATCATGTCCTGACATAATGGAGGTTGTAGTTAAGGAACAGCTGAGGAGACACTGGTTGGAAAACAATGATTTAGGAGGTCAGTAGTAAAGTACATTAGAGGGGACAGTGGTACAGTACATTAGAGGGGACAGTGGTACAGTACATTAGAGGGGACAGTGGTACAGTACATGAGAGGGGACAGTGGTACAGTACATGAGAGAGGACAGTGGTACAGTACATTAGAGAGGACAGTGGTACAGTACATTAGAGGACAGTGGTACAATACATTAGAGAGGACAGTGGTACAGTACATTAGAGAGGACAGTGGTACAGTACATTAGAGGACAGTGGTACAGTACATTAGATGACAGTGGTACAGTACATTAGAGGACAGTGGTACAGTACATTAGAGGTCAGTGGCACAGTACATTAGAGGGGACAGTGGTACAGTACATTAGAGGAGACAGTGGTACAGTACATTAGAGGACAGTGGTACAATACATTAGAGAGGACAGTGGTACAGTACATTAGAGAGGACAGTGGTACAGTACATTAGAGAGGACAGTGGTACAGTACATTAGAGGACAGTGGTACAGTACATTAGAGGACAGTGGTACAGTACATTAGAGGTCAGTGGCACAGTACATTAGAGGGGACAGTGGTACAGTATATTAGAGAGGACAGTGGTACAGTACATTAGAGAGGACAGTGGTACAATACATTAGAGGGGACAGTGGTACAATACATTAGAGGGGACAGTGGTACAGTACATTAGAGGGGACAGTGGTACAGTACATTAGAGGGGACAGTGGTACAGTACATTAGAGGGGACAGTGGTACAGTACATTAGAGGGGACAGTGGTACAGTACATTAGAGGGGACAGTGGTACAGTACATTAGAGGGGACAGTGGTACAGTACATGAGAGAGGACAGTGGTATGGTACATTACAGGGGGCAGTGGTACAGTACATTGGAGGGCAGTAGTAATATCGTTTATTAGGTAGGCAGTGGCAAACTACATTGTGGGCACAGTATAATACGGGGACAGTGGCACTATTTAATATAAAAACAGTTCATAAGAGGCACAGTTTATACAGGGGGGCGGTGGTACAGTTCATTAGGACAAAGGGGTACCATTTATTTAGCACAAAGGGGGGGGGCTAACTGCAGATGGAGGCACAAAGTGGGGGCCCAACTAGTGTTGAGGGCATAAGGGGGGGGGGGGCTAACTACAGAGGGCAAAGAGAGGGAACACAACTACAGATGAGGCATGAAGAGGATGTCTTACTACAGATGAGGACACAATGATGGATCCTAACTACAGATACAGGCATAAAGAAGGGATCTAAGTATAGAAAGAAGCACAGAAAAGGAAAAATGACTACATATTGGTCTTCAAAGAAGTCTCTGTTACTGTTTAAGGGCACTATGATGGAGAGTTTGTATAGAGGTGGTTAAAGGTGCTGTAAAAGTAAGGTCCTGAAGATGATTGTCTGGCAGATACTGCTGTGATGATTTGTGGTTAGAAGAGTCTTCACAATGAAAAAGAAAAGGAAACCTGACCCACTCTCATTAGAGAAGACGTCACCTGTGAGTCACTGGATGTGTCTGCACTTTACTTACACCTCTATTTGTTTGGGGTCTACTGAGGTTCCCTATGGGTAACATAATAGGTTGGGGGCCCACTCAGACTCACTCGCCCCCCCTAGGCTGAACCCCTAGCTACGCCCCTGCTGGGACGTCATTTTTCAGTGCAAGGTGCCCGTCCATTACTGAGCGCTGCCCGGGCATGAAGCACTGGGGGCCACGTCACAGAGGGGAGAGGGTTTCGTTACACTGGGGGCAGGTGGTCCGTCCACAGTGCTTCATGCCTGGCTGGTGCTCGGTAACAGACCGGCGCCGTGTGCCGGAAACGCACGGCGGTTAATAAAAAGGACTCCAGCACCAGCATCCCTGCGTCAGCCTGTTCATGTGAAAAACGAAAAAGCTATGTGTTACATGCAGCAGCAGCTTTATATCCCAGGAAATGAAGTTTAATCCCCCGACGCATGGCAGGCAGAGGGGCAGCAGGTAGTCATCTGTGCTGCTGCCTGCCCGTGTCTAGTCACCGCTCTCCCAGTCAGCGTGCTCGGTAGGCCTGAGTGACAGGGAGAGGCGCCAATAACGGGCCTTTCTGTCTGTCACTCATCCCTGCCAAGTGCGCTGACTGGGAGACACTAGACATGGCTGGGAGCCGCCCAGATGACTACCTGCTGCCCCTCTGCCTGCCGTGCACCTGGGGAATAAACTTTATTAGTTGAACCAGTGGTGTTTTCTGACTGATATTTACCCACCTCATATCTGCCATTATAACAGGATGTCGGTAAATTCACACTGAATAGATTTTCATAATTAGCATATAAGGTGTTATTTTGCTCTTATCACCTATTCACACCCACACCTGTATCTATATCTGGCCTCCCATAACCCCTTGCTTCCTAGATACAGCAGGTGATGTAAAACAGCCCACACAGCCACTTTCTTAGGGTCCTTTTACACGCAAAGATATCTGACAGATTATTTAGCAGATTTTTGAAGTTAAAGCCAGGAACAGCCTATAAACAGAGAACAGGTCATAAAGGAAAGACTGAGATTTCTCCTCTTTTCAAATCCATTCCTGGCGTATAAAAAATAATCTGTTGCAGTCTGATCAGTATCTTGAGATGGGGGTAACACTTTAAATAAATCGTACATAACCTGGACTCATGGCGGTCTGCCATTTTGATGCTGCCCAGCTGGGGTAACCCCCATTCAGTTAACAGTATTATCACTATTGATTTTATTTATATTTTTTTATTAATTTGAATTTTTTTTTTATACATTTTAAATTATTGCAATTTCCTATCGTCCCCAGTTTAGGAAATTACTTGATTTGCAGTTTACATGTAAGGTAAAGTTTAACCAAAAATAAAATGTATCCCCTATGCTCAGTTTGGCTATGTTCACGCATAGTATTTCCGTCAGTCTTTTGGTCGGTCATTTTTCAACTAAAATCAGGAGTTGTTCTGGTAGGGCAAAATTATAATGAAAAGATTTGCACAGTTTTTGTGTTTTCAATTCACTCTTGGTTTTGGTTTGAAAAAAGACTGATGGAAATACTACGTGTGAACATAGCCTATAGATGATAAATAGCTAATGAGTGGGGGTCTGGGGGAGCAGAGTAGGTACCATCTGCAGAATTCCTTTTAAGGCATCATATAGATAACCTACAAAAATTTGCAAAGCTTCTTCCAAATACTATCCTTGGGGTGGGTTCACACTACGGAATCCGCACAGATAAGTTCTGGCGGATTCCGTCGCTTGTACCTGATCATGGCTGTGCGCCTCTCCACCCGTGCCATAGACAGCATTCTATGGCCGGGCAGATTCTGCCTTCCGCCAAAAGAACTGACATGTCAATTCTTTCGACGGACAGTGGAAGCGGCCCGGCCATAGAATGCTGTCTATGGAGCAGGTGGAGAGGTGCGCGGCCATGAGCGACGGAATCTGAACTTATCCGCGTGGATTCTGTAGTGTGAATCCACCCTAACTTTTGAAACTCAGTGCAATGAATGGCTGGTGGTGCTTCTGAGTCTTGCATCTTCATAGTTAACATAGCCACAGTGTCTCGTCCATGTGTGGTGGTGTTTGGTACTACAGCTTGTCTCCTAATGAAGAATTACTGTGGCCCCATCATTATGCTGACCTGGGGGTCAATTTTTTCACTGGTCTCCTTGAGTTCAGTGATTGTTGTGTTTTGTTGGTTGATTTGTCATTGCCCCAACTAGCAAAAATCCTGCTCCACACTGACGAGGGGCAAATACCCCAAAACAGCTGTCTGTTGATGGATGCCTGCCTTGGCGAGCCCTTGTCATGTCGCATACTCGCATCCAAGTTAGACTTTGACACCAAAGGGGCCACCCTGGTGTTTCCCTATTTATGTTCTAATACTCGCAACTGAGTGGGACTTAAGGGGCTATCTATCAGGGTGGTGTGGTGCTCTCCCTATCTGGAGGCACCCCGTGGCAACAGGCTATAGATATTTGGCTATTCCCATGTTTTGAGACTCACAACCGAGGCTCCACAGACTCCTTTTTTGCATATTTAAAATTTGGGGGGCATCAGTGGAGACTCTTGATTGAGTACTTCATTAGAATTTTTCACTGGTCTCCCTGAGTTCAGTGATTGCTGTGTTTTGTTGGTTCAGTTATTTTCTTCTTAAGTACTCCGTTAGGGGAAAGGTCTAAAGGGGATTCATTCAATATTTGCCAATACACTAACAATATTCTTTCCATTGTTTGCATTGCCTCCTGATGGGGAATCTATCGCTCTGTGGCTGTCACTTCATAGACTTCTACCGTTCGGTAATAAAGTGCTCCTGCGGCTTGTTTGCAGTGATGAGTCACATCCATCTAGTATTCCTATGGAGTAATTGCCAGCCGTACAGACAGCGATGCGACTTGATGAAGTGACGGGCTGCTTCAGTGTGATTGTAGAATGATAGAGTATAGAGAATACTGTGACCAGTCACTAGCCACCCCCTCTATGTGTGCAGCTATTATGCAGCCAACCTTATACAAGGACACGCGTCTCTTTATACTCAAATCCACCCTGCCCGTCCATGGTACCAAGATGATCTACTGTATGTTCCCTATCTGAGACTGGGAGAGACGGCAGGATCAGGAGGAAGGAGGGAGCACAACCCCTCCTCTTTCTCTATCAGGCCTGCAGCTGCCACACGTACAGCTCGCAGCTATGTGACCCTTCCGGAGAGATGGGATTGCCTACAGAGTTTAGATGGGAACATTCCCAAATCGGTCCTTGGAGGTGCGGATGCGGCTGGGTTGCTAGGAGACGGTGACGGGAAGCATCTTTGTTGTCAGGTATCCATGTAAGTAAGATGCAGCAGGGATATATACCTAATAACTGCAGTATATGGGAGATGACATGACATATATCCTGGGCAGATGCCACAGTGCATGGCAAACAGCACCTGAGCCATGAATTATTGAGCTGGATGTGATAGAATAATGCAGAGACGCCGTCAAGGGCACCGCTGGTGTGAAGGACACTGGCGGATCCAGAGATGCTGGTATACGGAGGAAGATTATTATTATAATATACATCATCTCCTCTCTGCCGCAGCGGGTGCTCATCTGAATATTTTGGAGACATGCGGTTACGGTCTGTGACCCTGTAGTTAGTTCTGTGTCCTCTTAGTAAACCTGTCAGACTGGTTATCTATTGTGGACATAGACAGCAGGATAAATAGAGCGGGAACTCCTGGTCTATTGGAATGTGTGTGGGTAGAGGGGGGACCATAGACAGGTATAGAGTACACAAGTTTGCTGGGAATGAAGCTAGCCATAGACTTGATGTTGATGGGTGACCGGCCTGACAGTATTTCGTTGGCAGATGTCATCATTTCATAACATTAAATGTAACATTGTAACCCAAAAGTCATATGGTAATTACACAATTCCCCAAACATTTAGTAGGAATAATATTGGACCATTGTCACGGGTGGTAGCTACCTTATAATACATATAGTGCATCGTACTCCAGTGTATCTGTGTAATGGTATTGGCATTTGCCTCACCAGTGCCATTACCCCCCCCCCCCCCATTCCATTCCTTTAAATTGGCTGCTTCCATGGATAACTGACTGCAAGTTAACCAAAGGCTACTAAGTTATATAGACATCCTCTTTTTATATCCATATAATTGCAATTAAAATCCTGTAAGTGTGAACACCCTACAAAAAGGTTAGATCTTAGAACCCCATTACACGGTACAATTATCATGCGAAAAATCGTTATATAGTTCAAATTTAAACAATAATCGTTCTGTGTAATTGCAAATAACGATCAAAAAAATCGTTTGTATGTAGTTGATTTAGATATCAACCTGAAATTATTGTTAATCGTTCGCTAATTGTTCGCTGTAATTCCACATTTGTTCGCTCAAGTTCCGCATTTGTTCACTAATCGTTCAGTGTAATTGCACATTGTCCATTGTTTTTCTGGGGTCAGATGGAGTAAACGATCATAGTAACGATCGCAATAACGATTGTAACTAACGACTACTTGGATAGGTACTGTGTAATACCTCATTTCCCCTGTAGTGGCACTGCAGGGAAATTAAACACTTGCTGTCAGGTTTCCCTACAATTGTGGGAGAACTTTGTCTTCTGCTTTTCAAATGACTTGAACCTAAATGGATAACCCCTTTTAAGAGCATCTCTTACAAATACCTGTTTTACAGATCTGATATGACACCTGGACAACTCTAAGACCTCTGCTACCTCATGATTTTGTATAGATGTGAATAGAGAATTTTTCTTACAGATGCACCTAGAATATCAAAGGAAAAAAGATGATGTTTCATCTGATGCCATATTACTGTAGGTGCCAATATGGAGATATCATACAGTTCCTATGATTCTATAATGGAACCGTCGGCTCTGTTCTACACTGTTTCAAATTGACTTAAAAACAGTGTTAAATAAATGACATGTTATACAGATATAACATTGCTTTGATCTGAAGTCCGATGCTTGCATAGTGTCAGGGTAGAACCCATGTACTCTTCTTTTCATACTCTCCGTGCCCTGTCCCCACTGCTACTTCCTTGTTGTCTTGGTAAAGTGTGCCAGCCAATCAGTGATTGAGGCAGGAGACTGCTGCAGCTGGTTATTCCTGGGGAATATTCTCAGGGGAAGGAGCTAGTAGTGAAGACTGGACACCAGGAGCATCGGTGAGACCAGGGAGATGTGAGTACGGGTAATTTTTTTGTTTTAATATTGCGCATCAGTTTTAAAATACTGATCAAATACAGAAGTGTGAATGAGGCTTTACAAACTGTAATGTGACAAATGAGCTGAAGACTGAACCTTGTGAGAGAATCACCTCTGGTCAGAATAGCTTTTAAAAGAGATGTCTGGCAAAAAAATTAGTGAAAGTATTATATTACCTCGCAAAAGTTATACAAATCACCAATATACACTTACAGGAAATGCACATAAAGTGCTTCTTTCCCTGCACTTACTACTGCATCAAGGCTTCA
This sequence comes from Dendropsophus ebraccatus, assembly GCF_027789765.1. Classification (NCBI taxonomy): domain Eukaryota; kingdom Metazoa; phylum Chordata; class Amphibia; order Anura; family Hylidae; genus Dendropsophus; species Dendropsophus ebraccatus. Next base: position 32,188,540 of record NC_091454.1, on the reverse strand, counting down.
CTTCCTGGATAAAATGGTGATGTCACAACCCGACTCCCAGAGCTGTGCGGGCTGTGGCTGCTGGAGAGGACTATGGCAGGGGGACACTGAGGGACACAGGGAACTGGAGGGACACTGAGCATCCCTCTGCCATCATCCTCTCCAGCAGCAACAGCCCGCACAGCTCTGGGAGTCGGGTCGTGACATCACCATTTTATCCAGGAAGTGACATCACCATTATATCCAGGAAGTGACATCACCATGTTATCCAGGAAGTGACATCACCATGTTATCCAGGAAGTGAAGCCTTGATGCAGTAGTAAGTGCAGGGAAAAAAGCACTTTATAAGCATTTCCCATAATAAGTGTATATCGGTGATTTGTATAACTTTGAGGGGGCAATACAATAATTTAATAAAAATTTTCGCCGGACTTCTTCTTTAATACCAAACAAAAAGATTTTTAACTGATTTGAAGAGCTCCTTACTTCCTTACTAGTATATAATCACTCCTGTTTCTCATAGAAAATGGAAGGATTACCCCAAACCATGTGCCAGGTGTCCCTGAGATATCTCACCTTATACTCATCTCTCCCCTTTCATTCCAGGATATATAGCTTTCCTAAGCTGTTCTCATATAATGAAATCTTGTCAGACAGACAGAAAATCATAGATCTTACAGCTTGGGAAAATCTCCTTTGTGATTATATAATCCTCTTGTTTCATCATAGGAAGAGGAAGACTCAGATAGCATGTGCGGATCTATTTCATTATATTGACAGGGGAGGTCAGAGGTGTGAAGGCTTCAGGCAGCTCTATAGACTGCTTTATATAGCTTATAACATATTTTGCAGCTGGGTTGTATTGTTCAAATCAATTTGCAAATGTTTCCCGGAATTCTTGTTGTTATTGCCATTTGTTCAATTATTTATAAAACACCAACAGAATCCGTATCTGGAATGACAGATGAGCTGCAACAAATCACATGGCAATTATGAGTTCACAAACAATAGAAAAGGCTCAGAAAGCCAGGAAGCTTCTAGTTTCTTTGTTTTGCTTATTTACTGATATAATGATACTACATATACAAGTCATTGTGATTCATTGGTAGATAGACAAGCAGTGTAGGCCGCTATGAGGCATGGTCACACACATTGCAGTAGTGTGTTCATTGAAATTTCTAATGGTGCTTTTACACAGACAGATTTATCTGACAGATTTTTTAAGCCAAAGCCACGAACAGACTATAAACAGAGAACATCATAAAGGAAAGACTGAAATTTCTCCACTTTTCAAATCCATTACTGGCCTTGGCTTCCAGAATCTGTCAGATAAATCTGCCTGTGTAAACGCACCATAAGTACTGCAGTTTGTGAATGCAGCTTTAGGTCCGGCCTAGTTTGCCCTTTTTTTGTAGCGATAAAAACTGCAGGCCAAAGCAATACGCTAAGGGCCTCATCACACAGTCTGATCACCAATGCTAGATTGGCGCTTGTTTACTGAGCCTATTACACGGCTCCATTATCTTGCTGTAAGGGCTGCACGGACATTATTAGCGATGTCTGTGCAGCCCTTGCCTTTAGTATAAAATAATAAAGTTTGTACATACCTGTTCACACTCCCCGATGCTCCCTCCTCTGTATTTTCCTGGCTTCTCCCCACAGCCGCTGTGAGAACTGCAGAGCCGGTCTCTGATGTGACAGACCGCTCAGCCAATCACTGACTACGGCATTTTGTGGTTTCGTGTGCAGGCATTACTTACAACATGCACCTGTGCCCTTCTATATGTACTTCTATACCTTCTAGAGCAGGGGTGGGGAACCTCCGGCCCGCGGGCCGCATCCGGCCCCTGAGACCTCCCGATGCGGCCCGCGGCCCACAGCTCCCCTGTGACACGCGCTGCTCTGGAGGAGGAAGGAGCCGGCGCACACAGCATCCTCCGGTGTCTGTGACAGCTGCCGTGCTGTCTGTGTCGGCTCCTTCCTCCTCCAGAGCGGCGCATGTCTTCAGTCTCCTGCGGGCTGCGTGCGATGACGTCATTTCATCGCGCGCCGCCTGCAGGAGAAGACCGGCACAGAGGACCTGGGAGAGAAGAGGACCTGGGCAGCGTGGGAGCGGAGGTAAGGTGAGTGGGATGTTTATTTTTTTTTATTTGGGGGTTAAATAGGCTACCAGGGACATGACTGATGGGGGGGATAACTAGGCTACCAGGGACATGACTGATGGGGGTTAACTAGTCCACCAGGGACATGACTGATGGGGGGGGGGATAACTAGGCTACCAGGGACATGACTGTTGGGGGGGGGGGGGGGGTAACTAGGCCACAAGGGACAAGACTGTTGGGGGTTAACTGGTCCACCAGGGACATGACTGTTGGGTGTTTACTGGTCCACCAGGGACATGACTGTTGGGGGTTAACTGGTCCACCAGAGACATGACTGTTGGGGGTTAACTAGGCTACCAGGGACATGCCTGATGGGGGGGATAACTAGGCCACCAGGGACATGCCTGATAGGGGTTAACTAGGCTACCAGGAACATGACTGTTGGGGGTTAACTGGTCCACCAGGGACATGCCTGATGGGGGTTAACTAGGCTACCAGGGACATGACTGGGGGGGTTAACTAGGCTACCAGGGACAGGCCTGATGGGGGTTAACTAGGCCACCAGGGACATGACTGTTGGGGGTTAACTAGGCCACCAGGGACAGGCCTGAAGGGGGGTTAACTAGGCTACCAGGGACATGCCTGATGGGGGGTTAACTAGGCTACCAGGGACATGAATGAGGGATTAACTAGGCTACCAGGGACATGACTGATGTGGGTTAACTAGGCTATCAGGGATATGCCTGATGGGGGTTAAATAGGCCACCAGGGACATGCCTGATGGGGGTTAACTAGGCTACCAGGGACATGACTGATGTGGGTTAACTAGGCTACCAGGGACATGACTGATGTGGGTTAACTAGGCTACCAGGGACATGCCTGATGGGGGTTAACTAGGCTACCAGGGACATGCCTGATGGGGGTTAACTAGGCTACCAGGGACAGGCCTGATGGGGGTTAACTAGGCCACCAGGGACATGACTGATGGGGGGGATAACTAGGCTACCAGGGACATGGCTGGGGGGTTAACTAGGCTACCAGGGACATGACTGATGGGGGTTAACTAGGCTACCAGGGACATGGCCGGGGGTTAACTACAATAGCAGGGGCACTAGGGGAACAATACCTTGCCTTGCCCTGGGTGCTGCAAACCCCCGCTACTAACTGCCGCGCACGGTATGCGGCCCTCGAATGATTTTATTAATGCCCGACCGGCCCTCGACATGGAAAAGGTTCCCCACCCCTGTTCTAGAGGGAGGAAATAAGGTGCTAGACAGCAGAACTGGAGGAGGGCAAATTTGCATATTTAATTTCTTTGCAGGGTTGACTGGCAGCCTTTATATTACTGTTCTCTCCAATGACTCTGTACCCCCCCCCCCCCCCCCAAAAAAAAAAGTTCTAGTACCATTTAGAGGGATCTATATAAGCTATATTACAAATAGTGTACAGTGAATTCAGCTTCTCTACAACCTGAAGAAATCTCTAAAACGCAGATGAAAGACAATACGTTTTGGGTCTGACCACAACAGTCCTCACGAGGCCCATAAAACAGCCAGCTGAGAGCCGTGCGGATTACTTACTGCCCCATACCAATTTCTCAGAGGGTCTTGGTCAGATAATGTAAGTGTTAAGTTTTTTTTTTCTTTATCTTCACTCTGCTTTCTGTCACTGAATGGAAACTTTTTACTCAGAAGATAATGATCTGCCCTGGTCGTGATAGCACAACTTGTTACAAGAAGAGCTCCAGTAACTGGAAACAACCTACCACCTAGGAGCATGATATACCATAACAAGAGGTAAACTGATCCCATTCACTCCATTATATGTGCGAGGCAGAAGATGCGCGGAAGCGTGAAACGGTCATAGCTCTGTTAGTGGAACACTATTGGCTGTAGGCCCTATTATTCCCTGAAATAAAGGACCGTTTTACCCGTGGATTGGGAGTGCTGCCACTCTTCTTTCCTAGGATACTGATCCCAATAAAGGCACCGATGTTCGAATAGTCGAATATCGAGTATTCAATCTCATTATAGTCTATGGGGAAAAAAATTGCGGCACTTGGAAATCAAAATTCGACCAATTGGAGGTCACCAAGTCCCCCATGAAACCTCCCTAAACGATGCCAACACCTCCAGAATGACACTGGGACATTAGGGGAAGCATGCCTGGGTGCACCCAACACCCCAAAATCGCAGTATAATGCCACTATCCGCAGTTGCGAAGGAAAAATATTTGCGAACGCTTTACGAACATTTATGGCAATGTTCACACATTTCGTTCGTATTTCTTGGGCAGTGTTACATACATAATTCCAATGTGTGTCCGCAGAGCGTCATGTTATTCGCGCATACCACACGTAATGCTGTATGAACGTTACTGGAACAGTATGTATGATGTGCCTTTTTCTGGGCTACTGGAACAATATGTATCACGTGCCTTTTACTGGGCTACTGAAACAGTATATATCAAGTGCCCTTAGTGGGCTACTGGAACAATATGTATAACGTGCCCTTAGTGGTGTTAAACAGGAACACTATAAGTCACTTGTACACACAGGGTACTGGAATGAATACACCTGCTGCTGCTGATGCTGCTGTTATATCATCTATTTCTTAGCACTGAGAAGAGCTTTGGATTCAGAGATGACTTTTTCGCTTGATCTTAGCCCTGAAAAGGACTTTTGGGTTCAGTAGCAAGCCTGCCTAACCAAAACGCTACTAAAACCTCTCTCTCCCTGCTCCAAGATCTTTCCCTGACTGGGTTGAAAGCTCATCTGCGGTCGAGGGGCGGGAGCCAAGTATTTAAGATTCAAGATCATTTGGTTCAGCCATCCAATGAGGGTAGATGCCGTTTTCGCGCTGTGTGCGTACTCTCAGGGTCCGTCACAGCCTCCCTGCATGATCATTGGATTAAAAAAAGTACCAACTGCGATGGGAAGGCTTTCGAATGTTTCCCGCGTATTCGCCTTACTACTCGATTGAATTCAAATCTTTCGAATACTGCAATATTCGATGGAATATCTACTCGATCGAATTGTATTCACTCATCTCTAATATACAAATATATATATATATATATATGTATATATATGTGTGTGTAAGCAAGTCTAAGAGCCCTATTCCACCGGACGATTATCGTTTGCACAATCGTTAACGATTAACAATCTCAAACGACCGCTATTGCGAAAGACCTGAAAACGTTCACTCATTTCCATGGAACGATAATCGTTACTTATGATCGTAATTGCGATCGTTTTTTCTTCGCTATTTATTCGCTATTGCTTTCGTATTTATTGCGAACGACCGAACGATGTCTTATTCAATGCGAACGATTTGCGAACGTTTTGCAAACGAGCAACGATAAAAATGGGTCCAGGTCTTAGAAAGCGATCATTGATTTCTCGTTCGGTCGCTAATCGTTAATTGCATTTCAACCGAACGATTATCGTTTAGATTCGAACGATTTAACGATAATCTGAACGATAATCGTCTTGTGGAATAGGGCCCTTACAATTCTGACATACGATGAGCTGCCATTGCTAGGGACAGTCGCCAACTAGGGATCATGTTCAACTGAGCATTAAACAGCAGCCATTGAAATCAATGAGCGTTCATGTTATACACAAATGAGCCCAGCTCCGCAGAGGGAGGGACACTTCTCCAGCATCTTTAACAGAGAGAAGTCCTAAGTGTTAGTGACTACCCTTCAAGGTGAAATGATCTATTATTGATGCTATTACAAGAATTCTATTTGACATCATTGATGTTCTCATTATACATAAAAGACCTCCGAGAATTTTTACGCTCTGCAAAACCATCAGCTCCAGTTTGTAAGAAGGATATGGCAGAGCTGAAGAAGGAAACTTTTTGAGACATATTGTATGGAAGACTTCAGATGTGAGAAAATAATAATATAGCTGGTAGTTGGTAAATGAATATTGGTGTGGTAAGAGAGGTTTAATCTCCTAATATAATAGCATTACTTTACTCTGTGACCTGTTAAGGTATGAACTAGCTCCCACAGGAATGCATAATGGCTGAATGTGTGGAAAGATATAACACCGGATTAGACATCTTCCTTGAGAAACCTAATATACAAGGTTACTGGTGTGAACAATGCAGAATGTTGACCCATAGATCTGCCTGGTTGCCAGCAGCGGGGCAGGAAGGACATTTTTACAGTTTTGTCTTCCTCGTAAACCCTAAGATGTCTGAAAGGTTAAATTTGATGGATATCTGTTTTCAGCACAAAAATTGTCAAAAAAGCTATAATTTTACTCTTTTATTAAACTCCCAGTAAAACGTTCTTTTTGTGTTTACAAACCACTGGTTTCCTGCCAAATTTTTCAGCCATTTGTATGTGAACCACTGCAGGGGTAGATCTAAAAAAAAATACTTCTAATCAACTGGTACTAGAAAGTTCCAGAGATTAGTAATTTACTTCTATTGAAAAATCTCAAGTTTTCCAGTACTTATGTACTTATCAGGTGCTGTATGTACTGAAGGAAGTGGTATTCTTTCCAGTCTGTAGAGCAGGAGAGGTTTTCTATGGGTGTTTGCTACTGCTCAGGACAGTTCCTGACATGGACAGAGGTGGCAGCAGAGAGCGCTGTGTCAAGAATACACCACTTCCTGCAGGACATACAGCCGCTAATAAGAAGACTTGAGATTTTTTTTTTAATAGAAGCAAATTACAAATCTCTGGCATTTTAACCCCTTAGCATCCCATGACATATCTGGTACATCATGGTGACGAGGGGGGAGTTCAGAGAGGGGTCCTGTTGGGACCTCTCTCTGAACGACGCTTCTCCCAGCTGTTATCTGCAGCCGGGAGCGCCTCTATTAGCCGGCACGGGTCCTGTTGCCGCGCCGGCTAATTAAGCATCTAAATACAGCTTTGCTCCTTGTGTCCCTGGTGTCTAGTGGGAAGGATCTCCCCCCTGTGATGCGATCGCGGGGGGGGGGGAGATACATTGTTCTGGCCGGGCCTCAGCGCCGCACTGACACTGATACCGACTCGGAAATATATTGCTCTGGTCTGCAGGCCAGAGCAATATATCACTGATCTCATGGATCATTTCTGTGTATATACACAGCATTGATCGCTATGAGAGATCAGTGCTGTGTATATTAAAGTCCCCCAGGGGGACTTCTAGTTAAAGTGAAAAAAAGTAAAAAAGTGTTTTTATTAATAAAAAATCCCCTCCCCTAATAAAAGTCCAAATCACCCCCCTTTTCCCATTTAATAAATATAAATAAATAAACATATTTTCTATCGCCGCTTGTGTAATCACCCGAACTATTAAATTATCACATTCCGGTAAACGGCGTAAGCGCCAAAAAATTCCAAAGTGCAAAATTGAGCATTTTTGGTTGTAATAAAAAGCGATCAAAAAATCGCGTATACGCAAACAAGGTACCAATAGAAAGTACAGATAATGGCGCAAAAATTTACACCCCACACAGCCCCATAGACGAAAAATAAAAGCGTTATAAGGATGGGAATAGAGCAATTTTTAACACAATTCGTTTTTTTTTAAAGATTAAAAATTTTTAAAGGCTATTGAATAAAATAAAAGTTATACAAGTTACATATCGTTGTAATTGTAACTACTTGAGGAACATGCATAACAAGTCAGTTTTACCATAGGGCGAACAGCGTAAACACAAAACTCCCTGAAATGGAAACAAATTCCCTTTTTTTTTTTAATTTGACAGCGCAAATGATTTTTTTCCAGTTTCGCAGCATATTTTAAGGGAAAATAAAGTCTGTCATTGCAAAGTACAATTGGTGTCGCAAAAATTAAGCGCTCATATGGGTCTCTAGGTGAAAAAATGCAAGCGCTATGGACTTTTAAACATAAAGTGGAAAAAGCAAAAGCGCAAAAACGAAAATTGGCTTTGACCTGAAGGGGTTAAAGCATCAGTTGATCTGAAAGAAAAAAAAATTTAGGTGAACTACCCCTTTAATGCTGAAAAAGGCATATTCTCAAATCAGTAGGATGTAACCAGTAGAGATCTGATCGCTGGGACCTCTGTCAATGCCAGGAGACGAAACCTCTACAGCTTTTTCCCTGCAGTGATCCCTACCTATGAGCTGAAGTGTAATGATCTAAAACTATGACCCTTGAACTAGACAGCCACAAAGCTACTAAATCTCTGTAGCTAACCTCATAATTGAACCTTAAAGGAGAAATCTGGCGAAATTTTTTTTAAGTATTGTATTGCTCCCCAAAACTTATACAAATCACCAATATACACTTATCACGGGAAATGCACAAAAAGTGATTTTTTTCCTTGCACTTACTACTGCGTCAAGGCTTCACTTCCTGGATAAAATGGTGATGTCACTTCCTGGATAACATTATGATGTCTTCCAGAGTTGTGCGGGCTGTGGCTGCTGGAGAGGATGATGGCAGGGGGACACTGAGGGACACAGGGCACTGGAGGGACACTGACCATCCCCCCGCCATCATCCTCTCCAGCAGCCACAGCCTGCACAGCTCTGGGAGTCGGGGCGTGACATCACCATGTTATCCAGGAAGTGACATCACCATGTTATCCAGGAAGTGAAGCCTTGATGCAGTAGTGAATGTTAACTCTATAAGTTATGGCATATCTGTTTATTATGGTTTAACCTGTCAATCAGTGGGGGACCTGACTCTTGGACCCCCCCACCATTTACTTACTATGAAGGCCTGTAACAATAGTAAAGCCCAGAAACATCTCAAGTCACAATGCCTTACGGGACACATCCGTACGTCATAAATTTTATTGGTTGAAAAAATACCCAATCAGACTGCCATTGTGTTTCTGGCCCCTCCCCTTTGGCGAACAGCTGTCTTTACCGGTAACATGGAGCACAATTCCCAATAAAGTCAATGGGTTAATGTACAATCACTGCAACCATCTGTCTCTGGCCCCATTCATTTTGCATACAGTATGCTGGAGCCGATTGACAAGGGGACAGGGGTGCGTGGAGTCAGCATCCCACTGATCGGATAGTGATGGCCTGCCTTGGGTATAGGCCACTTTAAAAAATAAAAAAAAAAACACCTCCTGAATAGTGCATGTTATTGAATAGATATTTATACATGGTATATTTTTATTATGCATCCATGATTATGAGGAGGATTAAATGGTATCCCTAAGGATAAAGCTTTGAACAGCAATAGCAATAAAAATAAATTGAGTTATATTTATTGCTCATGTAGATCAACTTTTCAGTAATAAGCCGGGACAGATTTCATTTAGAAATTAATTTTCTTGTAAAAGTATTTCTATTATTGGGTATAATGAAAAATCTGTGGTACTACAATACAGCTGCAATGTGATGGGAGAGAGCGTCATAAAAGATTCCCCCTAGAGACATCAGGAGATGGGCATGGGAAAGGACTCGAGAGACAGGATGGAGAAATATTCCGGAAAATTGAGTTGTGATCTTGTTCGTGTATGGCAAGAGACCAGTGTTCTGTGTCCTGTTCATTCTGTATACCCACACTTGAGACATATTATAGTCATATAACCATTTTCTGTTAGATGTAGCAGAGCTAAGTCCATTGGCACAACTCACATTGATATATGATGAAAGGTAAGATTGTCGTGAAACTGTAACTCTCAAAAAGATATAGTCATTCTAGTGTTCTGCTTACAATTTTGCATGTGGTATCCCTAGATAAGAATTATTACCACAAAGTTAACAACTTTACAAGGGGTTGTCCATCAAAAGGAAAATATATCTACAGGGTTAGGGAGCCAAAATAAAGAAAGCAGTTTTCACCTTTCCGATCCACTGCTGCTTTAGTGATGCCCAGGTCCCTGCTGCTCAAGACTTCCTGGTGGCATCTTGACAAACAGAATATGCCCATTAAGCCAATCGTTCTGCATTGTCTTGTTTTTGTTTTTAGTTTTTTTTAATGGGGCAGCAGCTCACTGAGGGTTAAGGTTATATGCTGCCCATAAAGGACTGCAAATAGTATGCATTTGTTGTATTACTGTAGATGTTACTTCAGTGCTGGAATCATAGCTTAGACTTCTTAGTGCTGCCCTCTAATGTTCTCTATGCTGCTACTGCTTCTTTTGTGTAAAAAGACAGATGAGCAGGATCACCTCACCTTTTTATGCAGTGTATGGGAGACCTCATGAAAGCACGGCTCCATCCACTAACTCAAGGACAACTACAAATTAGAGGTGAGAGTTGTTTAACGAAAGTCTGAGGACAAATACTTCAAGAAAAGTCCGGTGAAAATTTTTATTACAGTATTGTATTGCTCCCCCAAAAGTTATATAAATCCCCAATATACACTTATTATGGAAAATGCTTATAAAGTGCTTTTTCCCTGCACTTCCTACTGCATCAAGGCTTCACTTCCTGGATAAAATGGTGATGTCACGACCCGACTCCCAGAGCTGTGCAGGCTGTGGCTGCTGGAGAGGATGATGGCAGGGAGACACTGAGGGACACAGGGCACTGGAGGGACACTGAGCATCCCCCTGCCATCATCCTCTCCAGCAGCCACAGCCCGCACAGCTCTGGGAGTCGGGTCATGACATCACCATGTTATCCAGGAAGTGACATCATCATTTTATCCAGGAAGTGAAGCCTTGATGCAGTGGTAAGTGCAGGGAAAAAAGCACTTAATAAGCATTTCCCGTAATAAGTGTAAATTTGGGATTTGTATAACTTTTGGGGGAGAAATACAATACTTTAATAAAAATTTCAACCAAACTTCTCCTTTAATGGCTAGAAATAGTGAATTGTCCTGAAGTTAGCTGAACAGTACTCCTGTCCATGTTATAAGCCACAGCTGTTTTCACCTATGGGATGAGGAGCTTCTTGTCTGCCTGTTTCTAACCCTGTATAAGTTGTAATTTAGCATGAGGATCTTTTTACATACATACTCATACAATGCCCCTATTTGAAAGTTACGTATGGTGAAACGGTGAAAGGTGAAAGAAATGCTGTCTGGATGAAGGATGCCAGATCTGTATGTTTTATAACAGGTCCGTCATTATTTCTATAATACCATTAGAAAATGCAACATGAGTGACAGGAAGGGTGAGAGAATATTACATATAGAGCTGTGGGCACAGAGGTTGTGGGAATAGTCTAGTCATACACACAGCTCTATAGGCCATTATTAATAGCATGTCCTACCATTGAAAAACAACAATGAAGCAATAAGGAAAGAGTTTAGGTAGGTCTTGTGGGATCTGTTTAATTGAGCTTTAATTTGTTTTGCTTGGAATATACTTTAGAATTACACTGGCAAATAGTGCCAATCCTGCTGCATAACTGACTGTGAGCCAAGGACTCTCTGAGGTGGATGGGTGGGTGGCTTTCCTACTTACTACTATGCAGTATATATAATACACAAAAAAAACTCTAAATACAATATATATCCTTAGTGTTCCTCTTCTGTCAGATTGTCACATACTTTATTCTGCTCTTTTTTTAAGTTTGAGAAAGCCAAATGGCCACTATAAGTTTCCCTTGAGTTGTCGCCTAATCAGCATATAGCTGTGAATAGTAGATTTGCAGCTGATGTATTGCTGCATAACAGATCAGCTTAGTTAACCTGGAATCTTGGGAAACATGGTGACTGTCCATGTCCGAGCTGTTCTTTAAAGAAGTAAAAAAAAGTCTTAGATATTACAGACAGCCATTGTACGGTAACGGCCAATGTAAACGGCAGAGCTTATTACACGGCTCGGCTATCGTGCAGCAAGGGCTATATATATATATATATATATATATATATATATATATATACATATACAGTATATATATAGTGTAAAATAATAAAGTATATATATACCTGTGTACGCTCCCCGATGCTTCTGCCCACTCCTCAGCATCTTATTGGCTTGTGCCCTGTACACAAAGTCACTGCGAGAACTGCAGTGACAGGCTGCACAGTGGTTGGCTTAGCAGCCTGTCACTTCAGAGACCGTCTCAGACAGAGGGCCAAAGCACCTGGGAATATATATATATATATATATATATATATATATATATATGCTCTCTTTATTACACAGGGCGATAATCTACCGAATTGGCTTGATGCAGCAGATTATCGCTCCATTTAATAGAGCCCCAAGTTAAAATGACAGGTCGCCAGGTGTAGATGGAAGTTACGTAATATAAATTCTTTTCTTTTGTAAATATTGATCTGTTTCCACTGATGGCATCAAACGAAAATATCGATAGAAAAGTTTCCAGGATTTCTAAATAAAGTTACCCGTAGGCGCTTACTGGTTTTGGCAGTGTACAGTGATTTTTTTTTTTTTTGGTTGGTTTTCTTTGTTCCTTCCAGCAGCAGGTATTTTCTAGAATTAGGTATTAACATAACAGGCATTACTTATGGTGGCGCAGTGGTTAGCACTTTTATTGTTCTGGGGTTGAATCCAACCATGAACAATATGTATATTTGTTTTGGATATAGAGTCCCTTCAGGCTCCTGCATAGCTCAACATTGTACTGATAAATTAACTGGCTTCCTGTGAATGTCTTCACCAAGTGATGAATAGCACTGTAGGGTAAGGTTCCTTTTACATACACAGATTATCTGACAGATTTTTGGAGCCAAAGCCAGGAATGGATTTGAAACAAGGCAAAATCTCAGTCTTTCCTTTATGACCCCTTCTCTGTTTATAGTCTGTTCCTGGTTTTGGCTTAAAAAATCTGTCAGATAAATCTGTCTGTGTAAAAGGATTGCAATCGATATGAGATCAAGATTTTATAACCTGGGAAAAATACATAGCATATTCCAGGGCTAATATCCTACACTCATAAGTGGTATATCCTTACCTGACCTCGCTTCAGGGTCCAGCACTCCCACCCCCATAGCACCGATCTGCCCGCCCAATTTATTATAATTAGAAAGCGACAGGCTGGTCGGGGTCAGATCGACACGATAGGGGCGGACAATGCTCCTAATGTTGCCCCAGTGCTCCTAATGATCTCACTGGACTGTGGCACAAATTACTAACTGCATCGAAGCGACGCAGAGGATGAAGCTAAGAGTCATTCCTTCCTCCTCGGCATCTCCTGTGCAGTAGGTGCTATCTGCAGGGTAGATTCGCCTAACCTGCTGATGGTTCCCCTTTAAAGATACATATAATGAGGAATAAGACTTCATGGGTAACTGAGACATATTAGGATGGGGGAGACAGTTCAAGGTTTCAAAAGGTATCCTCTGAGGGATCAGCTGATGTCTAGCAAAGGAAGCCATAGCTAGACAGGTGTTTTCCCTACAGTGGCCTCTAAAGGAGACGTGTAGTATTACATGGCAGCCATTCCATTGTAATAAAGGACGGCATAAGTTCTCCAGCATGGGAGCCACTTAAATATTCTGTTCTATATAAAAGAATAGAACATGGTGTCCCCCATTCAATTTACATCTTTATTCTAAACTTTAATGGTATTTGTTATTAAATTATATTGCCTCTATAGCACCAACCATTATACTGAAATAGTCCCAATTTGTCCCAATAATTGCTGACAATCTAATGTCAGATATCAAGGGAAGTTTCAAGGGAAGCCAAATATTCAACATACAAACTCCAGGTAGATGTCTTTTTTAGATTTGAAGCCTGGACTTCCAGCATTGGTAGATGCCAGGAGAATGGCTTCAGACTAGTATTTTCCCTCATATACAATCAGGTCGTCTATAGTGAGGTCATGTAATAATCCTATATGTAATCTTCTGTTACCATAGCAGCAGAATTAGCCGCTATTATTTTTACACGCAATAAGCGCCTGTACTCCCATAAATATTCTTTGAAGTTAATTATATATGATGTACTGTTCTGAGCTGTTATAGGAGGAGGTGGTAGCATGTATCATTGATGGATTCACCATATCATTCCATCTGGTAGTACTCACTAATATACATTATGTAGAGCTGCGGCTATATTATATACTAGAAAATGTACCCGGCGCTGCCTGGGTATAAAGTGTCAGTGTGTTAATTAGATTTGTTCTAAGGTGCCCAGGAGGCCAAGCTAAAGGTATTGTTTCATCTGAGTTAATCAGTGGAATTATTGATACCTGTAGTGCATAGTTGGAGGGGTTCTGTATACCCACAATGTATAGTTTTTAGGGGTCTCGCATATCTGTAGTGCATAGTTGGGGGGGCTGTATACCTATAGTGTATAGTTGAGGGAGGTCCTGTATACCTGCAGTGTACAGTTGGTGAAGGTCCTGTATACCTGTACTGTATAGTTTGGGGGTCCTGTATACCTGTAGTATATAGTTGGTGCTGTATACCTGTAATGTATAGTTGGTGGAGGTCTTGTATACCTGTAGTTTATAGTTTGAGGGTCCTGGATACCTGTAGTGTATAATTGGTGGAGGTCTTGTATACCTGTAGTATATAGTTCGGGGGTCCTGTATACCTGTAGTAAATAGTTTGAGGGTCCTGTATAACTATAGTATAGAGTTGGTGGAGGTCCTGTATACCTGTAGTGTATAGTTTGGGGTCCTATATACCTGTAGTATATAGCTGGTGGAGTTCCTGTATACCTGTAGTATATTTGGGGTCCTGTATACTTGTAGTATAGAGTTGGTGAAGGTGCTGTATACCTGTATTATAGAGTTGGTGTAGGTCCTGTATACCTGTAGTGTATGGTTTTGAGGTCCTGTATACCTGTAGTGTATAGTTTGGGGTCCTATATACCTGTAGTATATAGTTGGTGGAGGTCCTGTATACCTGAAGTATATAGTTGGTGGAGGTCCTGTATACCTGTAGTATATAGTTTTGGGGTCCTGTATACCTGTAGTGTAAAGTTTGGGGTCCTGTATACCTGTAGTATATAGTTTTGTGGCGGTCCCGTGCACTTGTAGTGTATAGTTTTGGGGTCCTGTATACCTGTAGTGTCCTGTATACCTGCAGGGTTGTATTTACCCGTATGGCAGTGTTATTCAGTCACAGTGTGTCGGTATTGGTCATGTCTGGTATGGGGGTGTTATCCAGTCACAGTATGGCGGTATTGGTCAGGTCTGGTGTGGCGGTGTTATCCAGTCACGGTATGGTGGTATTGGTCAGGTCTGGTATAGCGGTGTTATCCAGTCACAGTAAGGCAGTATTGGTCAGGTCTGATATGATGGTGTTATCCAGTCACAGTATGGAGGTATTGGTCAGGACTGGTGTGGCGGTGTTACCCAGTCACAGTTTGCCGGTATTGGTCAGGTCTGGTATGGCAGTGTTATCCAGTCACAGTATGGCGGTATTGGTCAGGTCTGGTATGACAGTGTTATCCAGCACAGTATGGCGGTATTGGTCAGGTCTGGTATGGCAGTGTTATTCAGTCACAGTATGGCGGTATTGGTCAGGTCTGGTATGACAGTGTTATCCAGCACAGTATAGCGGTATTGGTCAGGTCTGGTGTGGCAGTGTTATCCAGTCACAGTATGGCGGTATTGGTCAGGTCTGGTGTGGCAGTATTATCCAGTCACAGTATGGCGGTATTGGTCAGGTCTGGTGTGGCGGTGTTACCCAGTCACAGTATGGCGGTATTGGTCAGGTCTGGTATGGAGGTGTTATCCAGTCACAGTATGGCGGTATTGGTCAGGTCTGGCAGTGTTATCCAGTCACAGTATGGCGGTATTGGTCAGGTCTGGTATGACAGTGTTATCCAGCACAGTATGGCGGTATTGGTCAGGTCTGGTATGACAGTGTTATCCAGCACAGTATGGCGGTATTGGTCAGGTCTGGTGTAGCAGTGTTATCCAGTCACAGTTTGGTATACCTGTTGTGCCCTGTATATACATGTACTGTATAGATGCAGTAGGGGGCCCTGTATATACATGTACTGTATGGATGGAGTAGGGGGCCCTGTATATACATGTACTGTATAGATGGAGTAGGGGGTCCTGTATATACATGTACTGTATAGATGGAGTAGGGGGTCCTGTATATACATGTACTGTATAGATGGAGTAGGGGGTCCTGTATATACATGTACTGTATAGATGGAGTAGGGGGTCCTGTATATACATGTACTGTATAGATGGAGTAGGGGGTCCTGTATATACATGTACTGTATAGAGGGAGTAGGGGGTCCTGTATATACATGTACTATATAGATGGAGTAGGAGGTCCTGTATATACATGTACTGTATAGATGGAGTAGGGGGTCCTGTATATACATGTACTGTATAGATGGAGTAGGGGGCCCTGTATATACATGTACTGTATAGATGGAGTAGGGGGCCCTGTATATACATGTACTGTATGGATGGAGTAGGGGGTCCTGTATATACATGTACTGTATAGATGGAGTAGGGGGTCCTGTATATACATGTACTGTATAGATGGAGTAGGGGGTCCTGTATATACATGTACTGTATAGATGGAGTAGGGGGTCCTGTATATACATGTACTGTATAGATGGAGTATGGGGTCCTGTATATACATGTACTGTATAGATGGAGTAGGGGGTCCTGTATATACATGTACTGTATAGATGGAGTAGGGGGTCCTGTATATACATGTACTGTATAGATGGAGTAGGGGGTCCTGTATATACATGTACTGTATAGATGGAGTAGGGGGCCCTGTATATACATGTACTGTATAGATGGAGTAGGGGGCCCTGTATATATATATGTACTGTATAGATGGAGTAGGGGGTCCTGTATACATGTACTGTATAGATGGAGTAGGGGGTCCTGTATATACATGTACTGTATAGATGGAGTAGGGGGTCCTGTATATACATGTACTGTATAGATGGAGTAGGGGGCCCTGTATATACATGTACTGTATAGATGGAGTAGGGGGTCCTGTATATATATGTACTGTATAGATGGAGTAGGGGGCCCTGTATATACATGTAATGTATAGTTGGAGTAGGGGGTCCTGTATATACATGTACTGTATAGATGGAGTAGGGGGTCCTGTATATACATGTACTGTATAGATGGAGTAGGGGGCCCTGTATATACATGTACTGTATAGATGGAGTAGGGGGCCCTGTATATACATGTACTGTATAGATGGAGTAGGGGGCCCTGTATATATATATGTACTGTATAGATGGAGTAGGGGGTCCTGTATACATGTACTGTATAGATGGAGTAGGGGGTCCTGTATATACATGTACTGTATAGATGGAGTAGGGGGTCCTGTATATATATGTACTGTATAGATGGAGTAGGGGGCCCAGTATATACATGTAATGTATAGTTGGAGTAGGGGGTCCTGTATATACATGTACTGTATAGATGGAGTAGGGGGTCCTGTATATACATGTCCTGTATAGATGGAGTAGGGGGGTCCTGTATATACATGTACTGTATAGATGGAGTAGGGGGCCCTGTATATACATGTACTGTATAGATGGAGTAGGGGGTCCTGTATATATATGTACTGTATAGATGGAGTAGGGGGCCCTGTATATACATGTACTGTATAGATGGAGTAGGGGGCCCTGTATATACATGTACTGTATAGATGGAGTAGGGGGTTCTGTATATACATGTCCTGTATAGATGGAGTAGGGGGTCTACCAGTTATTACTGTGGATGTTGTGAGGCAGCTTCCCTAGCAACCATTGCTCCCTGTGAAAATGAAAGCAGTAATCCTATTGGTTGCTAAGGCTCCAACTGCCGTGTCTGCTGCAGCTAATTATATCACCTGTGTTTTTTTTTTCCCCATTCATCTCTATGGGGCGCCTCTCTTTCCCCTCCCCCTTCCCTCCTGTACATCTGGCGGGGACGGGACCTTCGCAATAACCTTCCCGGGCACCCTATGTATCTGTGTGCCAAATTTGGGGTCAAACGGTTCAGGCGTTTGGAAGTCTATAGAGGACAGACAGACAGACAGACAGAAGGACAGACAGACAGACAGACTTTGATTTTTATGATATAGATTATATTTCAGATGTTCAGTATCTTCAGCAATTATGAATAGGAGTAGAAGTATATGCTTGGTCTCAGCATCCTATGAACGCCTCAATCATTTATGCATGGTGTACTGTATGTACACATGAAAGCAATTGTCTATGCAAAGTGTAGGCTCTCAGCTGGGGAGTTTCTCTCTTAGGCTGCTGAGTAAGCATTATATTACATGAAGTACCTTGTATCCTGTATGTCATACTACTTAGCCTTTATTGAGCAAACACAGCTCTTCTATATATATGCAGTCATATGACTGTCTTGGCGTAGTACAGTGTATTTAAAAGTTAATGGCCACCCACAAAGACTATGGATGGAATTTAGTAAATAGTCTAATTCTTACAACGTGGAAACATAGATGGCTTTCAAATTATTATCACACAGGCTCAGGCTAGTCTAACTAAAAAAATGTGGTGCCATTCACGTAAGCTTGTTTTAGTGCATATTGCTCAAGAATTCTGATGCATATCGGGGCCGGAGTCAGCACCCAACTTACTAGGGTAAGTGCCGGGGCTCACAGCCCTCTAGAGGCCCAGTCCTGGTACTGCACTTGTACATGGTTTCCCAGTCAAAAGCAGAAAGCTTCTGCTTCTGAAGATAGGGTGACTACTCCTGATATACAGTGATCCCCTGGCCCTGACAGACCATGTCTGCTTATCATATTAACTGTTTGTGTACCTTTGAGGAGATCCAACAGAAAGGAGGGGAGAAATCCAGTCTCTGATCCCTACACCTGCACTGTAAAGGACTGTGACTACAAACAAGGGAGCATCTGCAAACAGCAGACTTTGGGGGAAAAGCACTCACAGCAGCTTCTGTTCAGTAGCGGGTTATAATAGGTCCTTTTTGGGGGGTAGCCCGGGGCCCTGAGCTCCTGGGGGGCCCATGACCCCCCAAAAAGACTTTTATTTTTAGTGGTGTACTGTCTCCTGGCTACAGTTCTGCCATGATTGGCAAAAAATCGCTGCTTTTTTACCGTAATTTTGCACAGATCAAGGCATCATGATATTATCTATCCTGTACTATGAACACCACACTGGTGCCACCATATTTACAGTAGGGTAGGGGGGGCCCAGGCTTGGTGAACAGCCTGGGGGGCCTATGGTAAAGTTAATCCGCCTCTGCTTCTGGCCAAGGGACTGTGAGTGTGTGATGCCCAGACACTGGGGCTTTAAGAAATGGAGGACCCTGCGTTGTCCATTGTCGAAGGGAGAAGAAGGAAGAAGCAGCCTGTGCAAGATTAGATTATTGTAGTGCAATCACCTTTACAGTTCTGTGCACACCGAGAAAAGCGAGGAGAAAACTTTCATACCAGAAACCCTCCTCCTGCTTTAGGCTATTTTCACACTGCGTACGATTCCATCCGCAGTTCTTACGCCGCCGTGTGGCTGAAACTATGCTTCCCTAGCTTGTTTCGAAGCGATCTGAGGCAGGTCATTTACTTGGAAATCTTCGCCCAGCCCAATAAAACACACAGAACCTTTTGGATCGAAAAATCAAGTTCAATTTGACTGAAATAAGTACTTCGTACGGGACCGGATGGAAATCCACGGCCGTGAGTTCTAACATTTCCGTCCTCAAACAATGGTCTTGTTCATTTTTCACGGCGGCGTATACGATCCGGTCGTAAGTTCATAGGTAGTGTGAACTGTGCGGCTGTATATCGTATACTTTCAAGCGAACGCATCAACCTCAAAACTACGTGCGTATATTCGCGGTTCGCACTACGAGCGGAAATATACGTAGTGTGAACATAGCCTTATACTGAAACGGCGCAGAATTGGTGCTTAAAGTGACTCTGTACCCACAAGCTGCCCACCCCAAACCGCTTGTACCATCAGATAGCTGCTTTTAATCCAAGATCTGTCTTGGGGTCCGTTTGGCAGGTGATGCAGTTATTGTCCTAAAAACAACTTTTAAACTTGCAGCCCTGTGCCCTACGGGCGTGGCCTAGAGTGTGTATGCATTAGGCTGCACAACCTCTGTCCCTCCTCCCCACCCTCTTCATCATTAGGAATGCTCCAGGCAGATTGCTTCCTATTCATCAGCTGTGAGAACATGGCACATGGGCTGAATCATTAAGGCACCAGTGCACTACAGACAAATAGGAAAAATCCTGCCAGTGGCATTCCTAATGATGAGGAGGGACAGAGGGGTGGTACAAAGTTAGGGCACAGATACTCTAGGCTGCGCCAGTTTGGCACAGGGCTGCAAGTTTAAAAGTTGTCTTTTAGGACAATAACTGCATCACCTGACGAACGGACCCCAGGACAGATCTTAGATTCTTAGATTAAAAACAGCTATCCGAAGGTACAAGTGGTTTGGGGGGGGGGGGGTGTCGGGGCAGATTGGGGATACAGAGTCACTTTCAAGGGAAACGGTCAGCAGGTTAGAAGTATCTCAGTGCACAAGGTGCTGAGAAGGAAGGTATGTCTCTTACCTTCATCCTTGGTGCCATTTCTGTGCTATTAGCAGTTTAATCCCAGTACTAATTAGGTGTTTTGGTGCATCGGGGGTGGGGTTAATGCTCCCAGTGCACCAATCCAGCCCCCGCCCCCTTCTCAGTCGGCCCTCTCTGCTGATATTTTTGTAGGAGCGGCACTTCAAATTCCTTGACAGAGTACTTCATTGGGGCTATTTTTTTGCAGGTTCTGCCTCTAGAATTGACATGTCAATTCTGATGGAATTCAGATTGGCAATGAAAATTTCTGCATGGAAATTACTTTGAATAGAGTTGTGGAGTGCGGCGAGTCCGGGAGCTGGGGTTCCAAGCTGAATTTCGATACCGATTCCGTAGCATGAACAGGCCCTTAGGGGGAGCTTTAGAGCTTACTGCATACATTAACACATCGCTATAACATAGTTCCGATGGAGTGGGACAATAGGAAGATGATTTTCGTTCTCCGTAAGTCATAACCCTTTTATTTTTTTGATCCCTCAATGGTTTCATCAAAACAAGGGATTAGAAAAGTTAACGTAACAGTTATTTTCGTATGCCTAGCCAACTTCAATAAAACCCATGTGCTGAGATGCCCTTCTAGATATTTTCCGAATAGTGCCATCTTAAAATAATAGTTCTTTTAGTACAGGTCATGTGTTCTATTATGAATATGATAACATGGGACACTTCATTTTCTTTAGAAAGGAAGGGCATATCTTAGTGATTAAAGGTCCGTAGAAGGAAGAAAAGTTATCACAATAAGGACAGGAAACCTTTTGAAGTCTTTTTATGTGAACAGTAAAGGATGAGGCTTAAAATGAGCATGAGACGTTTGGCAAATATATATATATCTTGAGGTTCTTTCCATAACTTGTCAGTTTTGGCTATGTTTCTAGCTTTTTTGCTATAAAATTATTAATGTTACTTATGTCGATTTGAAGAACAGATAGACAATAGAGTTGAGCAAACTTCAAGCATGCTGGTCCGAACCCGAGCGTGCAGCATTTGATTATCGGTGGACGCATCTTTAGGGAGTCCTGGAAAACATGGATACAGCCATAATCTGCTCAACTGTAATGGACATAGGTACTGGAATTTATGTACATGGTTTCCCCACTATTCCCCTATAACTAGTGAAGGGGAGTTTATTGGGTTTAGGAATGTATTGGGGCAAGATGGGCAATAGGCTGGAGACTCCAGCACCCAGCCCCCTCCTTGCTGCTTAGTAGAAGAAAATAGGTTGTTACGCAAAATTGTTAATTGGCATAGGGATAGGGGAAGAAGGGTCCTATTACACGGGCCGACTACGTAGGGCTACATGGACTTCTCTCCTGTGCTCCGCAGCTTCCCGGTCCCAGTGGCAGCAGCGTCTGAGTGGCCTGTCAGCTGACAGCTGATAGACGGACATTGCAGCCTCTGGGACCGGGAAGCTGCGGCGCACAGGAGAGAAGACCAGGAGCGGGAAGAGGTAAGGTAACAGGTGTTGGGCAATCGTTAGCTGTCGACCGTGCATCGCTATTACACGTAGCAAGGCGTGCTCGACGCCCGACAACTTTAAGTCCAAACCTAAACCAAAGATCAGCTGATGTTCGTGGTCATCGGCTGATCGTTGTTTCCATTACCATGTAATAGGGCTCGAAAAGCAGCATCATACATTTTTTAAATGCCTATCTCTGGGTTAAAAGCAAATTATTAGACACAATATAGTCCAGCATGACGCCTCTCAATAGCAGAAACCAGGGGAAAATGGGACTGTTCCTATAAACCTTGTAGTCAGGTCCAGTCCTTTTGGGAATTTGACAACCTTTACTGCATCTAACATGTATGGCCAATGTAAAGTTTTCACTAAACTGGATTTGCCTCTGGTTTGAATAGTAATACATAAAAGACCAGGCCTTAATATTTGTGTTTCTGTTGGCCAGGAAGGAAGGATGTGCAAAATGGCTCACACCACCTTGGAAAGGTAAATTTCCCTTTTAAGTCAGTGTTTCACTCCAACTGGGAGAACACGCCAAG
This sequence comes from Dendropsophus ebraccatus, assembly GCF_027789765.1. Taxonomy (NCBI): domain Eukaryota; kingdom Metazoa; phylum Chordata; class Amphibia; order Anura; family Hylidae; genus Dendropsophus; species Dendropsophus ebraccatus. The sequence goes on along the minus strand of NC_091454.1, from coordinate 32,166,103 downwards.
CCAAAAAATCTTTTGTAAAAGCCACCTTCCCAAGGTGGTGTGTGACCTATTTTGCATAATCTCTTTTTTCCAGAATTTCCAGTGGAGTAGGAATGGCCTTTGCATCTCTCCACGTCTTTATGGCATTCTCCTCAAGAAAAAATCGCTGTATTACCTTGAGTGAGGTTTTAGAGAACTGTGCATTTGAGTCATGCTCTGACTACATCTTGGAAGCCATCTGTATAAATGTCATATAGATGCCCCCATGCCCCCTGAAAGGTTTTGCTTAGCGTTTAGAGTTTGTGACCTACCACATTTTATAAATATTTTTTACTGGCTTTCTTCAGCTTGGCACATTACCATGTATGTTTTCTTAAGATTTCAGATTACGGTGTGAAGAAAAACACTAAAGCTGTTCTTATCAGGTTGTACAGATAATAAATTTTTCCACATATCTACAAATTTATTTGGCTCAGATTTTCAGGAAGGATTTTAATAGTGGACACTTTTAAAGCGTTAGTGTTAGATAAATGACCTTTGAATTAACTGTTAAACGTTAAGGATCACATTAGGTCTCACTTAGTCATTTATTAAAGGAGAAGTCCCACAAAAATCCAAAAATCAAAGGAAGGCTGGGGGGTGCGGGAAAATAATAAACCTGCTCACGGGTCCACCTGACAGTCGCTGGTGTCCTGCAGCTCTTTCAGATGCAACGTCATGTACCCAGAGAAGAGAAGTTGGATACAGCCCTAGGGAGTCCTGAAAAACATGCATACAGCCATAGGGCTGCATTCTACTTTTCCAGCCCCCGGGAGTCAAATGCTTAGCGAACCCAAACCTTTGGTTTTTTCACATAAGCTAATGTAAATGCTCATGAGGCCATCATCCGGAGGACACTAAGCAGTGGTGTGTGTGGCAGGATTGCACGGAAAATGCTGCTTCTGTACAAAAAGAACATTGCTGTCTGTCTGCAGTTTGAACCAAGAGCCTACTGGCTTGTTCAGGTGTTCCTTAGCAATGTGGATGTACAGTATGACCACAAAATAGAGCTTTTTGGCTTAAAGTGTACCTATCATTTCAGGCTGGCGGCAGGATACGTTGTAAAAATTCTGCAGGTACGCTAACTGTTCAGGCGTGAGCTAGGGATGGAATGCCTGTAGGCCCTGTAGACTGTTTTGCAAGTTTATTGGTACACATGTCATAGAGACGTATCAAAAGTTTTGCTCAGACCCGCACCGATCAGTTGATAGAGTGGGGAAAAGTGCTGTACCTGTGGTCCTCTCCCGGCTCTATCTCTCGATCGGTACTGATCAAAACTTTTGACATGTCTCTATGACATGTCAAAAGTTTTGTATAACGAAAGGTGCACTTTAAGAAGAGTAAAATTTCGGAATGGCCAGAATCCTGACTTTAATCCAATAGAAATGTTGTTGTTCATGGGAGGAAACCCTCCGAAATAACAGTTAGAGCTGTTTTGTGGAGCAATGAGCTAAAAGTGCCCTCCGCCAAGCCGATGTGCCATATCTGGTATAATTCCCCCTTCCCCATGCAGCACAGAGTTCACATACTTTTGTGTCTCACAGATATTTGAATAATTTCTTCAACAAATAAATGACCCAGTCTGATGATTTCAACTCAATTTTTTTGATTTGGGTCTCTTGTATCTCCTTTTAGGACTTGATGTAGTTATGCAAAAAGATAGGAAATTATGAAGGGTTCACAAACTACTACTGTACAACTGTTAAAACCAATGTAAGGCTATGTTCACACTGCGTATATGTCCGGCCGCATATTTTCGCAGCCGGACATATACGCGGTAAACTCCGGCCGGGGATTTACGCTACTTGCGGCCGGCTACGTACAGAGCGTGAACTTACGCCTGAAGTCTACTTACGCTTCCCGAGCGCCCTACTTAGCGATCTGACAGCGGTCTTTTACTTGGAAAGCTTCGCCTAGCCCCGGACACCCCACAGAACCTTTTGGATCGGCACAAAAAGCTGCAAAAATGAAGAAATCACCACTACGTACGGGACCGCATGTAACGCTACGGGCCTAAGTTACGACATTTTCGTCTGCAAACAATGGTCTGGTTCATTTTTTACGCCAGCGCGTACGATCGGGGCGTAAGTTCGTACGTAGTGTGAACTGTGCAGCCGTACTTCGTATACTTTCCATTATACGCAAACTACGTAAGTCTCCGGCCGCTTATTCACGGAACGCGCTACGGCCGGAAACTTACGTAGTGTGAACATAGCCTAAAGCTGTTTTTAAAGTCACTAGTGGGCGATCCAAGACTCTGCTCTGTTTTTGGGCACGTGCACCGATATTGGAATGGTTGTTGACAAAAATGAATTCTTTAAGGGTGGATATTAAAGGGGTATTCCCCCCAAAATTATTTTTGCATTAATACGCTGCCCACCCGTAGCTTTCCATCTTTCCAATATACAGTTATTATGGATTCTGCACAGTTTTGCTGTTTTCCAGCTGCATTTACCCCCATGGATTGCATAGAATCATCAGACCTCAGTCCAACCCGACACGCTCCCTGCTCCTGGCCCCCACCCTCTGTGTCGGCATCACGTGTCCTCAGTCCCAGCACAGTGAAGTGACTGAGAACACTGATGCGGTGGCTGCTGTTAGAGAGGGAGACAGTGATCAGCGCAGCTGTGACTGCATCCCTCTCTAACAGCAGCCACCGGGTCACCCCCAGCCCAGAGCTCCACCACCACATACTGACTAACACCACCACATACTGACTAACACCAACGCTGCTACTAACACCACCACCTACTAACACCACCGCTGCTACTGAATAACATCCACTGTACACGTATCACCGCATCCAGTCATATAGAGGTGGACGCAGCTCCACACAGGCTCTAGACACCATATACATTACAGTGCAGTTACATCAGGTGACTCACAGGGGACGTCTTCTCTGATCGGAGTTCTTCCCTCTTCATCTTCTTCTCCATCTGCTCTCGGCCATTATGAGAACTTCTCCGAGCCACGAATCCACAGAATCTGCCAGACAGACATATTAGACTCCTCACTCTGACACCATCGTAATCTCTCTACAAACTGCACATTTGTATTGGCCTCATTTAGTGGGTAACCCTGACACTATGTGACCTCCTTATAGTGTATGCCCTATATGTAGCCTCCTTATAGATGGTCCCCACTCTGTGTATCCCCCCTTATAGTATATGCCTCCTACTATGTAGCCTCCTTATAGATGCCCCCTCTGTGTATCCCCCCTTATAGTATATGCCTCCTACTATGTAGCCTCCTTATAGATGCCCCCTCTGTATATCCCCTCTTATAGAAAGCCCCCTCTCCCCCTATGTTGCCCCCCTTATAGGTGCCCCCCCTTATAGATGGCCCCTTCCCCCCCCCCTTATATATTGCCCCCTTATAGATAGCCCCCTCTCCCACCCTCCTATAGATGGCCCCCTCTCCCACCCTCCTATAGATGGCCCCTTCCCCCCCTTATAGATGGCCCACTCTCCCCTCTCCTTATATAGATGGTCCCCTCTCCCCCCCCCTTATAGATGGTCCCCCTCTCCCCCCCCTTATAGATGGCCCCCCTCTTCCCCCCCCCTTATAGATGATCCCCCCTCTTCCCCCCCTTATAGATGGTCCCCCTCTCCCCCCCCTTATAGATGGCCCCCCTTATAGATGATCCCCCTCTTCCCCCCCTTATAGATGGTTCCCTCTCCCCCCCTTATAGATGATCCTCCTCTTCCCCCCCTTATAGATAGTCCCCCTCTTCCCCCCCTATAGATAGTCCCACTCTTCCCCCCCTTATAGATGGTCTCCTCCCCCCCCTCCCTATAGATGGTCCCCCTGTTCCCCCCCTTATAGATGGTTCCCTCTCCCCCCCTTATAGATGATCCCCCTCTTCCCCCCCCCTTATAGATAGTCCCCCTCTTCCCCCCCTTATAGATGGCCACCTCTCCCCCCTCCTTTATAAATGGCCCCTTCCCTCCTATAGATAGCCCCCTCTTTCCTTTATTAAAACAAATAAAAATAAATAAAAAAAACACACACAACTCACCTAACAACGCGCTCCCCCGGCGATCCTCTTCTTCTTCAGCCTCCGTCTGCCCCGGATCATGCGCTGCTGCCGGGGGTGTTGCGTCCTATCCCCGGCAGCGCGCACATCATAGAGTTCCCTGTGCTGGGACCTCCAGCACAGGGAGCGTCTCTAATGTGCGCTCCCTGTGCCGGAGCAGTGAACTCTATGATGCGCGCGCTGCCGGGGATAGGACGCAACACCCCCGGCAGCAGCGCATGATCCGGGGCAGACGGAGGCGGCCTCTTGTGACCGCAAGCAACACAATGCTTGCGGTCACAAGAGTGATTGATGAGGGGGGGCCTTAGGGGCCCCGTGGGCCCCCCTTGTGGGGGCCGGGTCGCAGCGGCGACTGCTGCGACCCTGGTAGTTACGCCACTGCCAACTAGGCATTTGTCACGGTGGCAAGAAGTGGTATGCCCACCCCCAGGTATACTAGCAGGTGCAAAGAAACCACAAATTCCACCACTTAACCAGGAACAGTCTACTAATAGTCTAATACAATATACTTTTGGCAGCAAAATATGAGAGGGGTGTGTGTTGTAGTTTATTCTGTACCAAAGAATACACAATATGGGCTTTTAATAGGAGATTAAACTCACATACTCAGTTTAAACAATACCCGATAATGGGTTCCCCTAAAAATCCCTCACAATGTAATACCCTGACCTAAAAAAATTTTCTAATGTATACGACGGTGAATTTATACTAACACCAATCACAATGGTTTCCTTTTCCTCCTCATCCACTGAACTGCTTAGATTTAGTATTCACTCAGGAATGTTTAGTTTCTTTTAGGCCTCTCGACAGTGAAATACTGAAGGAGTGATCATTTTTGGCATGGAATATAATGTTATCTAAAAATAACTATCTCTAAAGTCATAATACTTTTTTAGATATTTTAGATGCTTCAAGACTCCAAAAAGTTCTCAAAACTAAAACACTGTGGAATCATTATTATTACTTGAAATCATATATGTAAAGCACATGTGCCTATATTTTAAGAATCTTTCTTGGGAATGTCAGATGTGGCATGGCTTGTAAACCTCTGCTCCTATAACCATGATGTACATGCCTCCATTAATAGTTTCATCATAGAGATGCCATAAACTGTGCCAGTAGTGTTATTCTTCTAAAAAGTGCAAACAGTAAACTCCCCCTTTTGGTGACTTTCAGCAACTACTAACTACTGGACTGGGTGGGACTAAGTACTGGGGGGGCAGTACCCACAGAGGAATGCCTACATAGGGACACTACCTAGTAGGGGGGGTAGGTACATGGTACATACTATCTGCTGGGAACCTAAGTACTGTGTGGGAGCACAGAGGCACCGTATGCGATATAGGGTCACAGCGGCACCTAACTGCCCTATAGGGACTTAGTAGGGGCCTAAATACTACATGGATGCACAGAGAGAATGTTATAGTATATTGGGCCACAGAGAAAACCTTACTACTCCATGGGGGCACAGAGGGCCTAACTAAAATGGGGATGCACAGAGGGATCTATATACAAGGGGCAAAGAGGAGACCCAATCCTGTATGAGCCAGAACAAGGAAACTAAAATGTTTCTCTGGCATATTCAGGAGAGAAGACTCATTAAGCCTGCTGGGCCTTTTGGGAGGGAAAAGTGAACGACTGTAAGCAGAGAAGAGACCCCCTGAGTCTCTGAATATAAGCGCACTTTCACCACTTTTATGGGCTGCAGAGCCTGTGTAGGACTGGTATCTACTAATACATGGTCATATAGAGGGACCTTGGTCTTGGTACGGTATAGGTTTTTATCCAGTGACAGTATGGTGGCAATGGCATTGGTCATGGTGTGGTAGAATATTTGTATACTAGTAATATTAGTAATACTAGTCTTGGTATAGAGTACAATTTTATTCAGTAACAGTATGGTGGTATTAGTCTGTATGTGGTGGTTTTATTTGTATTACCAGTCTTGGTATATTGGATTTGCCAGCAGCTAACCCGCTGTAATCTACAGGAGCAGCGTATTGAAAGAAATTGTAACAAATCACATTTACATGCTGTGACTAAAACCTGACGGTACAGGATTTCGACTAGCAGGAAAATGCTTCGCTGTATTAGATAGTGATCCATGTGACTGAACAGCACTAATGCTGATTGATGTTGACAATTGAATTTGGCCACCATTAGGCTGATGCAGAACTAAAACTGGCCACACATTTCATCAGCAACAGCAATCTCTCACAATGCCTATGTGCACACTTGGCTGGTGGCCGATCATGCCAAAAATCAGCGATCTCACCAATTTAATATAATGTGGATGATCACCTTTCAAACCTTTTGTTGCTGAAGCTGAACTAAAAAATATAAAATAACACTGTTTTACAGTCCCCCACTGAATTCTCTGGCTGCTACTTCCTAGATGGACTAGTCACGGTAGTGACGGCCCACTGAGCCAATCACCGGCTGAAGCGGAACTCCTTGCATGCTATGTATGCTTTTTTGTTTATTCGATTTTCTATATATCTTCCATATTCTTCTTTCTTCGAAGTGGCATAGTGCGGAACACAATTATTCTACTTTTGCAAAATGTGTTTTTAGTTTATCATTTTGTTTTACATATGGTAGTATCCTATGTACAGTTTTATTTCACTTTAATAAAAAAAAAAAAAAGAAAGAAAAATGTAAAAGAAATAAATAAAAAAATAAAAAATAAAAATAAAACATAATATATATACACACACACACACACAGTGGTACCTTGGTTTAAGAGTAACTTGGTTTAAGAGCTTACAGTTTTTCAAAATTGTAACTTGGTTTAAGAGCATTGCTTTGGTTTAAGAGCTCCCTCTGCTGGGTACTCGGGGGAGTGCGGGAGGGGCATGGTCTGCATAGCGGGGTCTACAGACGTGTACTCTGACCCAGGAAGTCTCCCTCACCTTCCAAATCATAGCAGATCATTTTCAGGCTGGGGCTTGCATCAGGGGACAGGACTGTGGAGGTAATCTCTTCATAGCTGTAACCCCTCTCTCCCCGGACAGAGAGTGCTGCTATACAGTGTACACATCTGCCCTTCCTTACTGTGTGCACATCTGTTCATTCCTTCATGCTCCCTGCAGTCTCTGTCCGCCCTTGTGTTTCCCATCCTCTCCATTACTGTACAGAAACTTATAATATCACATATTCTGCTGTTTCTGAATGTTTGTTTCATTTGTTTTACATGTTATTCAGAATAATAAATCATTATTTTGGGGTGTAGAACCAATTGTCTGCATTTCTATGATTTCTTATGGGAAAATTTGCTTTGGTTTAAGAGTGGATTTGGATTACAAGCACGGAACTGGAACGAATTATGCTCATAATCCAAGGCACCACTGTGTGTGTGTGTGTGTGTGTGTGTGTGTGTGTGTGTGTGTGTGTGTGTGTACACACACACACACACACACACACACACTATATAAACCTGTATAAAAAATGAGTTTCTGTAGACACCTGTGAAATTTGTTTTCTGGTTTCTTTAAAATATTACGCAGTTTCCTGGAATGGTTTAACTGTCCTCTAAAGTTTCCAGTAAATTGTTATTATAATGTGTATAAGTATGCACCAAGTTTTAATGACTTGCTTTGCTGGTGTCATTCCTAATCCCATACTAAGGCCTCATGCGTACAGCTGTATTATGGCTAAGTGCATGTTCTGAAGTTTATGCCACCCCCTAGAAGGCTATAGGCCTGAATAATGCTTTATCATTGAGATTTTCACTATGGTATCAGAAGATGTTCTTTAACCCTGGATTATCAGATGGTTCTAATGTTCTATATTACTGCACAGTTAAAGGGGTATTCCCCTCTACAGAAATTATGCCCTGTCCACGGTAGGGGGCATAACTAAGAAGGGGTCTTAGTGCAGCAGGCCCCATGATCTCTAGTATGGGGACCCTAAAATCCCATCTAAATGGAGCTGTGGGCCACATATGTGCGCTGCCAATCAATTAATTCACTATGAAGCCACCCCCAATGATCAGACCCCCCAACCCCCCCAGATTTTAGTTACGTCCTATACCAGTGATGGCGAACCCATGGTCAAATATGGTTGGTACTAAGCTTCCACCTCTAACATTTAACAATGGTAGGCGTGTGAGTGGTTGTTCATCTGTGCTTTGCAACCTGCCCCTGTACCAGGAAGTAGAGTGCTTCTTCTGTGATTTTAAGTTTTGTACAATTTGTCCAAGAATCCAACCCAAAATGAAAGTACTTATGTGCAGTTCTGTGAATGTCTTCTGGGTAGTGTACCTTAATATATGGATAAGATAAAAGAATCTATCAAGAGGTCTTCATCTAGAATAAATAGCCTGTAAATATAAAGTAGTCAGAAAATATGAATGCATCTTGGTCAGAGGCAGAGAATATGGATTATTAATATTCTAAAATGTTTTTTTTTTTTTTCCTGTGGTTTGCCGCTGAAGGTTATTGGGAACACCAGGCATATCATTTTCCCACACTTAAATATACATAAACTGGATCTCCAAGCTGACAAAATTGCAAGCACAACCTGTATTTTGCAAAATTGCCATCATCATCTTGATGGGTCATGATATGGGATGTTAGATAATTCTGCTGTATAAGCTGTAAGTACAATAGCTGTAAGCTAATAGTATATTCATGGTAATAGGACACACAGGGATTCTAAACATGTTGAACATCATTTGTACAGTGCCAATGAAAAGTCAGCTGTAATCCGTAATCTAAGTGTCCAATATTTCTGCATTGCCTCCGCAGGGCAAATGGAGCATTACATAGAGTAAAGGAGAAAGGAGTTATCCAGGATGAGGGAAAAATGCCACTTTTTTCGCTCTCGGAACTAAACTTCCACCCTAAATCCTGACTCAAAAGTATAGCTTCCGAGATGGATGGGAGGAAAGGTCCCACATCACGATCAGCGCATTTGGTGAAACTGATGATAAATGGCCACATGCTGCAATATGGCAATGTGCTTCCCCATCACTTGCCTTCCTTCATCTTGGAAGCTATACTTCCAGGACCAGATTCAGCCCCAGAAGTGAGGGTTACTTTTCCTCCACTGAGATAACCCAAGTTAACTTTTGTTAACTCTTACTAGGCAGTATGGTGGCTTGCCGGTTTGCATGGTTGCTTTACAGCACTGGAATCCTGGTTTTGAATCCAACAAATGGCGATACCTTCATAGAGTGCATTTTCTTTCCATTGTTATTTCAATCTGTAGAGTAGGAAATGCCAAACAACTGTGTGATGCCTTCTTTTAGAGGTAGCTTTCCCTTCAAGTCTGTATTTCATTCCAGCTAGGAGTCTTAGAACATGAGTGAGGATATAGGCCAAGCCAGAAATCTCCACAGAAGGAAAGATTAACCATCCGAAGACAGCTGTTTTGGTCTTTATTGCCCCTTTTCAGTAGCAGAGCTACTTCTAAAAGTGACATCAGAGAGCTACTTACAGAGAGCATATCCTTTCTTTCCAGAATTCCTAGTGGAGCATAAATGGCATAGATGTCTTAACTTATCTTTATGATGCTCTCCTTAAGGAGAAACATTACCACTTATGATTATGTTGGTGCTATATAATCAATGGAAATGATGAAAACTGAACAATTTTCTTTTCTAAAAACAGATCAACATGGAGGAGACAAGTAATACCGAAGATGGAGAAGGAACTCAACATGGAAGCCCCTACATGCTCTTTCTGCTGGTTTTGGTCTTCTTTATTATGGGACTTCTAGGTTTTCTCATCTGTCATGTTCTTAAAAAGAAAGGCTACAGATGTCGGACGTCACCCGAGGAAGACTATGAGATAAAGGAGGACGCAATAAGTGACCAAGAAGGTGAGTTTGGAATGTAATGTTGATGTTTTCTTTTAGGGGCCTATTCCATGGAGCGATAATCGTCCGAATCGGGCCGATTTGGTCGCTTATCGCTCTGTGGAATAAAAAGAGCGATCAGCCGATGATCGTGTCATCGGCTGATCGTTTATTTAAGTTCGAACCTAAAATCATCGGTTGCCACCTGTACATCACTACGTGGAATAACGGGCACGGCGGACGACCGACGATTTCACAGACATCCTACTTTACCTGTCCAGGCTGAAGGTCTTCTCCTTCTCCCGGTCCCGTGCCGCAGCAGCTTCAGAGCGGCCTTTTTGAGCTGACAGACCGCTCAGCCAATCACTGTCCGGGACCACCAGGCCAGACAGGTCGCTCCGAAGCTGCGGCGCGGGACCGGGAGAAGAAGAAGACCTGCAGCCTGGACAGGTAAAGTATGAAACAAGGGTTGCAAGGACATCGGTAACGATGTCCCTGCAGCCCTCGATAAACAATTGTCTGGCCATGGAATAGGCCCAGTAAACGAGCACCGATCTAGCGGATCGGTGCTCGTTTACATCGTTGATCGGGCCCTGGTCGGCCCATGGAATACCACCCTTAGAGTCTAAAAGGTAATAGCTTCTTTACCAGACAAATGGAATGACAAAAGGTATGTGTCTATGCAGATGCACAGTGAGTAGCTTAGTTAGTTGAATAAAACACCTAAAGCCCATTTACCTTTTTATGTTTTTCTTTTATGAAATTGCATTGCTAGAGGTTAGGTTAGGTTAGAACCAACAAAAAAGTTAGATGAATTCCAGCAATACAAAATTGTATTACAATTGACTCCTGCAGCTGCCGTTCTTAGTGTCTGGTCCCCTCTGCTCCGTTAAGGTGTTGGGTGATTATTTGGGACCATGAATGGTTTGACAGGTATAAAAGGACAGGTGAGAAGGGAGGTCCACTGAGGTCCAGTCACACATGCCCCTTACATTACTGTCTATAGATGTTCTAGTAGGTCTATGTCTGATGTGGGGGGACACAGTGTTGGTCCTTCCCATATCAGTTAGGAAATGTATGAAATTAACCCACATATCTATAGTTCCTGTATATAAAAAGATATAATTTTAGCTTATCAGTTCATACAGTATATTGAATGGATCAGTAATTATGTTATATCGACCATTACTGTAGGAATATAAAGAGAGGAATGGAGTAATAGCCATTCAGTGCAACCACACTGTTGCACTTAAAGCATTAAAAGTTTTGTGGTTTCAATATGAAGCTTTTTACATATTTTATAGCAGTTGCATTGATTTTTTTTGTCTACAGCTACAGAGGAGATGTCCAATGAAGATACTGTGGAACGTATAGTGAAATGCATTATTCAGAATGAAGGTTAGTATTTTAATAACTCTTTGTAAACAAAAAAAAAAATCTATCTTGATTGTGTTTTATATTTTAATATTATTATTATTATTATTATTTTATTTTTTAGCAAATGCAGAAGCACTTAAACAGATGCTTGGGGACACTGACGGAGATGTTCAAATTGGGCCCAAGTAAGAACCTCCTTTGTCATTTTGTTTTAATAACTTCTTTGTAATACCCCTTTGGTGGGCTCCACCTTTTGCAATATATATAAAAAAAAGCTCTTAAAAAAAGTATTGTTTTTGTGTGCCCTCATGGGACACAGTCAAGTGTAGTATACCAAGACGCTAAGACAGCACAGGGTATAATGAGTCCTTTATCAATCTGTTATAGAAAATTCAGTGTATAAGATTTACCCCAGAATAATGCCATTGGGGAATTGCCTGCTCAGTTAATCAGTGACAACAACAGTGCCCCACCCCCGCCACAGTTCTGCCCTTAAAGGGTGAAAAGAAAATGAATGGACATTTGAAAAAAAAAACTTGGTCTACCTTGGTGCCTGATGTTACCTGACTACCAATTCCTTGTATGTTCCAGATAACTTAGTTCTTCTATGTGCTGTTCCCTAGCGTTCCTGTATGCCAGAGCCAGATCACGCATTCCCCAGCTTAGAATATTGTAGATCACTCTGCTGTTATGTTCCAGATTTCTTGTTCCCCAGCTCTATGTGCCAGACCCCCTTACCAGCTTTCCCTTGTGGCAGGCAACTCCCCTATACGCCAGCCACACTGACCTGTCCCCGGATCTCCTATGTATCTAATTCTTTATTTTCTAGACGTTGTATGTCTCTGCACACCTGCACACCTGGACAATTTCTCTTTCCTTTTTTTTCCATACTCAATATTTATTAAATTTTTCAAAAATAAACAGAAGCTTACAAAAACAGGCTCATGACAAAAAGCAAGAGTCAAATCAGAAAAGAAAAGGAAAAAAAAAAAAATGTGTGTGTGTGTGTGGGGGGGGTTGATAATAGGGAAGGTATGGAGATCCAGGGTAGTATAAAATATACATTTACAGTCTCTGAGTGCATTATTTCTTCTTCTTTTCCTACTTTCATGTCATTACCAGTAGACCATTCCTCTTTCCAGGTTTTCATTCAGAGTACGTTCACACTTACCGGATCCGCAGCGTATTTTCTGCTGCGGATCCGCAGCAGATTTCATTTAAATAACTGAACACAGCATCAAATCTGCTGCGAATCCTGTAGGTGTGAACGCACCCTTATAAAGACCAATGCTTTCCCAGCACTTTAAAGGAAAACTTTCAGCAGGTTAGGCGACTCTAAGCTGCTGATCTCTCTCTATTGGGTATGGGCTGCTAAAGGATAAAGGTAAATTCATTACCTTTATCCTCAGCATTGTTCCTAGGAATTGTGCACCCCAAGTGTGCAGGGACATATAACATAGTGTAATCCTGCATCCGGTAAGGCCATTTGGAGCACTTGGCGTGGGGATACTGCCCCCATAGTGCCAATCCGCGTCCACCCAGCCCGTCTCTTCTAATGATTATCAGTGGAGCGGGCCGCCAGGGCCAGGCCAGGTCGGTGCCCTGGGATGGTAGCCCAGTGCTCTAGTCTAGAAGGCCTTACCGGATACAGCATTACTCTACAAACTGCATGGGAAAACCACTGAGGATGAAGGTAAGAGACATATCTTCATCCTCAGCACCCCTAGCGCAATAAGCAGCACTATGCTCCAGAAATATCCCTTACCAGATGTGTACTTGGTGACAGTGGTCAATCTAACCTTCTGCAGTGCACCTATGAAGGATTTAAATCTCCCTCACTCTTTTCTGTCTTAATATGATAAATTTACTCAAGAATAAGAGAGAACAAAAACAAACGTTGCATTCATAACACTAGATTTGAAAAAAAATAATACTTTAGTGGCTTGCAGATAACTATATTACAGTAGAAGTCCGTCCCAAAGCTAATTTAAAGTATGTTATTGCAACATTAATGCTAAACAAATTCACAATAGATACTTGTTACGGTATATGCACATACAGTATAGTGCTTTTTTTACCTGCACTTGTGCTGCTTTTTTACCTGCACTACTGCATCAAGTCTTGACTTCCTTGATAAAATGGTGATGTCACAACACACTGTATAAGTCCCTGCGGTGCAGGCTGGGCCGTGTGGTGGTGGCCACCACACAGCCCAAATCTCTCTTCCATCCCGTGATGCAGTAACTCCCAGAGGTGTGGGCTGTGCGGTGGCTGCTGTGAGGTGCAAACAGCGGAAGGACGCTGTGGCTCACTCTAGACTCCAATCCCAGATAGCAGGCAAAGCGGCACACACTCGGAGACCAACCAACACCAGAGGGGGATCCAACTGAAGGCAAAGTGCAGGTGGGACAGGTCCTCAGAAATCAGGATGTCCCCAGGCAGGCGGCTCTGATCGCACACACCACAGCAGCCGCCACCGCACGGCCCAGTCCACACCTCAGGGACTTATACAGTGAGTCGTGACGCCACCATTTTATCAACAAGGGGAAGACTTGATGCAGTAGTAAGTGGAGGGAAAAAAAGCACTATATATAGATTTGCCGTAATAAGTGTCTATTGAGAATTTGTATAACTTTTATGTTGCAATAACGTACTTTAATTTGTCTTTGGGACGGACTTTTTTTAACCATGGCAATAAATGTTCTGAATAAGATAATCTACTCAATATAAAATCACTTAAGTATGTCTGAGCTGACGTAAAAGTAGAAACATCCTGTTTTCTTCCATCTGTCCGTCCTCTAATGAGTGGAATAAAGCCGTGGCTGTGATTCACTTATAATGACCAATTAACCAGCCTGGATTGGGATTCAAGAATAGGTTGTAGGAGGATGTTATAAAACAATTGAAGTGGTCGTGTGTTTTAGTTTGTTACATGATAAAATATTTTTAAAGGAGATCTTTGGAATAAAACAATAAAGACCCCCCCCCAAGTAGTGATGAGCCAACTTGCCGAATGTTTGGGCTTGTCTAGCCATCTAATATATAAATATCTAAAGCAGGCCATACTACACTATACAATTTTTTAATGCCTGAAACTCTTGTTCTGTCCGTTTTAGGAAATCCATGTGATGCCCCTAAAATAATAATCTTTTCTTATAGCCGCATGATGTGGTGTTCCTCTCTTATTGTTATGACTCAATAACCAACTGGGTGTTACCAATTGGAGACATGGCCCGACACTTTCTGACACTATTCAATCAAAGCTGACTGTATCAAACAGGGTAGAGACTCAGTGAAGGAGCCGGGATCCGAGCGGACTTCAAACGGATCCCGCCTCCTTCACTGAGTGGCTGAGCGGACCTGAGACGTCTCGTCTCGGGCCCGCGTCAGACACCCGGAAGCGGCCGGGAATCGGGCACCGGAGCGCCGTGATGCGGGACCCGCCGCTGGAACCGGGGAGGTAAGTGGACGTCTTTTATTTCAGCCACCTCCTCCCTGGTCCCCCCAAAAAAGTGCCCCCCCACCGGAGCACCCCTTTAAGGGTGCGTTCACACGTACAGGATCTGCAGCAGATCCGCAGCAGATTTGATGGCCCAGAGTTACTTTGCATTGAATCTGCAACTTCAAATCTGCGCCATCAAATCTGCTGCAGATCCTGTACATAAGGGTGCGTTCACACCTACAGGATCCGCAGCAGATATGCAGTAGATCCGCAGCAGATTTGATGGTGCAGATTTGATGCTGTGTTCAGTTATTTAAATTAAATCTGCTTCAGATCTGGTGCAGATCCGCAGCGGATCTCCAGCAGAAAATCAGCTGCGGATCCGGTAAGTGTGAACGTACCGTAAGAGTGTTTTTGAAGAACTAGTTAGGAATCGATTCCTTTTTTATGTTTTCTTTTGTGTCACTATAAATAAAACATTTAAAAAAATCTTACCTACAAAGGTTTCTAACCTTGCTCACATAAAGCCAGTATTATTACAGTAGCTGTAAGCACAACAGGGGGTTCTTCCTGAGGTTTGACTTCATTATGGAGCTTTCAGACAATTTCTATTAATAGACTGAAATTGAGGTTTTAACACATCCAACTGGAAGAATCCCTGGTATATTCTGGCAAATTTTAGTTCAATTTCAGTTCTAAGAGTATATGTACTAAGAGCGAGGCCAGTAGTGTAGCTAGCTGGGGCAGAAGGGATGGTGGCTCTGGACGCATTTTACTTAGAGGAGCCCATTTAATGTGCACATGGGGGGGCGGGATAGGCATTAGATGGTAAATCACTCACTTGCACTCTTTTAATTACATCTTTGTCCTCAGGGTGTAAATATAGTTGAATAATATGGCAGTGCAATACACCCTTGTAAGCCACAGGCACTTAAAAGACTCAATGCAGGCCATTTTTGTGCCATGCCGCAGGCCATAGGTGGTAAGAGGCCTACAACCTAAACTGTTCTAGTGATTGTGGATTGGTGGTTTAAGTGAGTATTAAATGAGGGGTGCATACTGGCAGTTTGTGGGGCCATTAACAGGGCATTATTAATGCAAAGAGGGCGCTAAGGGGGGATTTTTCTCTTTGGAAACACTAAGGGGGCATTTTTACTGTATGAGGGGGATGGAGGGGACATTGTTGCTGTAAGAGGACACTATTATTGTAGGAAGGGCACATAGTATAGTTTACACATAGTATTTTGGCAAGTGTTTCTGTCAGTATTTGTAGCCAACATCAGGAGTGGAACCACGGCGAAAAATTATAATGGAAAGATTTGGCCAGCTTCTATGTTTTTAACCCACTCTTGTTGAAAAAAGACTGACAGAAGTACTATGTGTGACTGTATGTGGAGTCAAATGAGGGCACAGTTACGGTGAGGAGGGCACACAGGGAGGATTGTTACTGTATGGTGAACACATGGATGCTCTGTTGTTCTCTGTGGTACTATTACTGTTTTGGCACTGCTTTTTGGGGTATTAGCTTTAATTTATCAGGGCACTGGGGACAGCAGCAAAAACATACATGGGGAAACGATTCTGTTTGTGTAGGGCAGTGCTTCTCAATTCCAGTCCTTAGGCCTCACCAACAGGTCATGTTTTAAGGATTTCCCATACAAAGAACACCTATGATAATATCTGATGCACTGAGTAATATTATATCGCCTGTGAGATACTAAGGAAATCCTCAAAACATGACCTGTTGGTGAGGCCTAAGGACTGGAATTAAGAAGCACTGGTGTAGAGGGTCAGCAATAGGTAGAGAACATATATGGGTGGCAAACTCTGCCCTGTGTCCCTATTGTTATAAAAAATAAAAACTTTTTAAAGCGACATGTTAAAAGTTTAGATCAGTCCAGGTCTGAACCAGACCCTGACCACTGGTGAGAAAAGGCCAAGAGAAGCCCAGCTCTGTGTCACGTGAGGAAGCGCAATCATAGTCTCTTATCATTGACACAGAGCGGGGAGTGGACTGCGCTGCACAGTATTCTCACAATTGGTCAGGGTCTAAACAGACTCGGGCCGATCAAAACTTTTGACATGTCTCTCTAACATGTCAAAAGTTTTTTTGTAATAAAGGTGACACTTTAACCCTTAGCGTTGCCTTTTAGATGGATCATGCAGCTGCTTTGACTGAGGACCCGGCGTTAGTTTGTGCCTCTACACTGTTGGGCATCAAGGACCTAAAGTAACTGCATTTGTAAAGAAGCAGATGTGAAATTGGAAGCAAACCTTGGTCCTTCCAAGTAAAATCCTGCGTCATAGTTGTGATATTTATATGGCCCCTTATCTATTTAGGCCACTGTCAGTGTTACTTTTAGCACCATCAGTTTTAGGTTTTCTGATCTGAATGTCCCATTATATTGTGATTTAGGACTATGGTTGATGTTGATACAGTATGTTGCTTTTCTTGCAGATTTAGAGTTTGACCTCCCATACAGATAGTGTTAATGTAGTTTAGCACTGATGTCTGGAGGCATTGCATAATCTGAAGACAGACCAGTTGCAGAACCTCGAGACACCGAAACTTCACCGGCAGAGCTAGCGTGCCTGTGAGGCTTTGCGTATGATGATTGCTTAGCAACCAGCCCGTCCTGCCTGCCAACATCTGTTCTTATGTACTGCAGAACTGATAAATAGAATAAAACGCACCCGAAGTGTTTGTCGGTTTAGTGGAAATTTATGCTCCTGAAACCGACAGAAATCTCGCAGAGAACACCAGGGGTTAATATCCCCCTAATCTCTTTCATTAACGATGTCGGAGTAACGATTTTTTTTAATAACGATCAGCGTTTAGATGGTACAATATATCGTACGGAAAATCGTTTTGCGATCGCTTAAGGCCTCTCTCACACATTGGTTAAATCAGCGAACGACTGTTCACACGGAACGATCTGCGAATTTTTTTGCGAACGATCAACGACGATTTGAGAACTTGTTCTCAAGAAGATCAAAATGAACGATTTCTCGCTCCTCGTTTGATCGTTCGCTGCGTTTACACGTAAGATTATCGTTTGAATTCGATCGTTATCGTGCAGATTTGCACGATAATCGTTCCGTGTAAACGCAGCATTATTCTTCTCCATTTACTGCAACCAGAGGCGGATTAACTTTACCATAGGCCCCGGGCTGTTCACCAAGCCTGGGCCCCCCCACCCCACTGTAACTATGGCAGCACTAGCCTGGCATTTATAGTACAGGATAGATAATGTCGTGATGTCCTGATTTGTGCAAAATTGCCATAAAAAAACTGTGATTTTTTGCACAGTGTAGCCAGGAGACAGTACACCACTGAAAGTATAAGTCTTTTTGGGTGGTCATGGGCCCCCCAGGAGCTCAGGGCCCCAGGCTGCCGCCCGAAACGCCCCTATTATAATCCACTACTGACTGCAACAATAGCTGAGCTGCAGTAACCAGTCGTGAGCACTATGTAGTGTAGGCAGCCATTTCCTTCCGGCCCCATTCACAGCATCGTTCCAGCCATGGCAGCCCTATTAAATATCAGGTCTGCTGGGATGCCATGTGTCACCACCTCCCCGATCAGTTATTGAAGATAAGCTATCAATATTTAGAATTGGAGCACGTAAAGAGGCGTTCACTGGAAATTCGTATTTTTTACTTTGTTGACTGTAGGCATAGTTTTTTTTTTTTTTTAAGTCTACATTAAAACTTAAACGTAAACCGGTGCTTTGTAATTGATATGACTCAACCTTGATTCAACCTCCACCTTTTACCAGTTTATGCCCACACCGTGAAAGCCAAGATGCTGGACCTCCTCATCACCATACAGTGCACCTTGGATCAACACAAGCCCCCTGTATTCATTGCACACGCAAGAAGAGGAGCCTACTACATCGTATGGGCCGCTCAAAGGACAGCAGAGGAAAGTCACATCCAGGGGAGGTCACAGTATTCTCTGTCGGAAGGTACTGTCTACCTACAAACCTGATGCAGTGGTGAACATTTAAGTGTCCATTCACACCTACAGGGTCATGCTATATTTAATCATTTAGTTACATTGATATCAGCAGAGGATCCTGTACGTGTGACTGCACCCTTGTACTTAGATGGTGTAAACTTTGTCATATAAAAGCTAAACCAGGTCTGTTTACTACTATTGCTACATTACTTTTGTTTCCCAGATGTATATGTTTTTGCAGGACTCAAAAGCACAGGCCAAGTTTGGGCTGTTAAAGTTAATAGGTGCACCCCTTGCACATCATGGTATACATCAGCGTACCTTTTTGGCCCTGTCTCTGGTTCCCCATGCCTAATACATATGCCTCACAGAGTCTTTTTACATCTCCTAAAACTGACATTTTTATATTGCTCTCTCTTTCTGGATTATTTCCTACCAAACTGTTTAATTTTAAAGGGGTTGGCCACTTTATTGTAAAATTGCTCAGTGTATGGTATTAGTAAGTGTACTCACTGCACTTACTGACAGCAGCTCCCTGTGTACCTCATAAAGCTAATATCACACACCCTTCCTCCAGGCTGTGCTGTCCTGCTCTGTGGTGAGTCTGTCCATAAGTTGTTAACAAGGAGGAGCATGTGACCCTTCCCCCGCCCCCAGTGTCCTCCATAGGCATATACAGGCTCAGCGGGGCATGGTCACATGTTCCCCCATGTCAGCCATCTTATGGACAGACTCACCACAGAGCAGGGCAGCCCAGGAGGGGAGTCTGATTTTAGCTCTATGAGGTGCACAGGGAGCTGCTATCAGTATATACAGTGAGTACACTTACTAATACTGTATACTGAACAATTTTAAGTGGCCAACTCCTATAAAAGAAAGGGATTTCTTCTTTTGGGGTTTTAATCAAAATAAGCCTAAAAAAAAACGAAGTGTGAACTTAACCTGAAGTATATGTTTTTGCATTCATGTTAAAGATTTTTTTCCCATAATCCTGGAGTCATCCAGCATAAGGATATGTTCACACTAATGCAGAATTGGCGCAATTCCACAGCGGAGCGCTCTGCCACGGAATCCCGCCTGCCTCAGTGTCAAACAGTGTGTCAATGGGAGGGCTCGCACACCTGCGCTCTCTGCGGCTCTCCGCTCAAAGAATTGACATGTCATTGTGGGAAAGCGGCGGCGCGTGAGCCCTCCCATAGACACACTGTTTGACACTGAGGCAGGCGGGATTTAGCCAATTTTGCTCAGTGTGAACATACCCTAAGGGTACAAACACACACACACACCGTATACGCAGCAGATCTGCAGCAGATTTGATGCTGTGTTCAGTTATTTAGATCTAATCTGCTGCGTATTTGTTGTGTATTTGCTGTGTATTGCAGCAGTAAATACGCTGTGTATACGGTGTGTGTGTTTATACCTGTCACGGCCGCGGCGGCGTCCCGCGTTCCGGGCCGCCGCCGCGACCGCTTCCTGCCCCATGCAGCAGCCGGTGTCCATAGTCGGGGACCCGGCGCTGCTATCACCTCGGCCCCGGGGGGCGCCTCACCTCTCCACGCTCCTGTCTCCCGCTGTGCCGGCCGGCGCGCGCGCCCCCGCCTCCTCGGGCGCGCGCGCGCCGGCTGTCTCAGATTTAAAGGGGCAGTGCGCTCCTAATTGGTAGTTGCACCTAATCACTCCCCTATAAATCCCAGCATGCCCTGTCCCCTGTGTTGGAGCCTCTACATGCTTCCCATAGCGTTTGGCCCAGCTCCCTGTTGTTCCTGTGTCCTGTCCGTTACCTGGTCCCAAGTCCCTGTTCCTGAGTCCTGTCCGTTACCTGGTCCCAAGTCCCTGTTCCTGAGTCCTGTCCATTACCTGGTCCCAAGTCCCTGTTCCTGGTTCCTGTTTCCCTGTCACTCCACCTGTTCCCGTGTCCAGCCTGTCACGTGCGCTCTCACCTGCAGACCATTGCCTGTGCCATCTCCTGCCACGCCTCGCCTGCCGACACCAGCAACCAAGCCAGGGGTAGCGACCTGGGGGTCGCCTGCCGCAGCAAGTCCATCCCGCCTTGCGGCGGGCTCTGGTGAAAACCAGCGGCCCCTTAGACTCCGCTCCCTGGTGAGGTCTGTGCCATCGCTGGTGCCGGTCCAGTGGATCCACTACTCCAGGCGTTACAGTAGGCTCCAACCATGGATCCCGGCGAGGTGCCTGATCTCCGTGATGTCGCCAGAGTGGTCACTCAGCAGGCGCAACAAATCCAGAAGCAGTCACAGCAGATCCAGCAACTCACTGCCGCCTTACAGCAGCAGACTACTGCCCAGCGCACACCACCTCCTGACGCTTCTTCTTCACTCCGACTGGCCCTCCCAAGCAAGTACTCTGGGGACTCTAAGTTGTGCAGAGGATTCTTGACTCAGTGCACCATGCACATTGAACTTTTGAGTAGTCAGTTTTCCACCGAGCGCTCTAAAGTGGCTTTCATCATCAGCCTATTAGAAGGTAGAGCCCTGGCCTGGGCCACGCCACTGTGGGACCGTGATGATCCAGTTGCTGCCAATCTCCGGGCCTTCCTATTCGAGTTTCGCTCCGTCTTTGAGGAACCTGCCCGTGCTTCTTCAGCCGAGACTGCTCTCCTCAACCTCTCTCAAGGCAGCTCCTCTGTTGGTGACTACGCCATCCAGTTCCGCACCCTGGCAGCCGAATTGGACTGGAACGAGGCCGCCCTATTGGCCACCTTCAAGAAGGGCCTGTCTAGTCGTGTGAGAGACATGCTCGCTGCCCGAGACCTGCCTACCTCCCTGAACGAACTCATTCTACTGGCCACCCGAGTTGATACTCGTTTTTCGGAGAGGGAGGAGGAGGTTCGGCATGAACATTTACTAACCCGTTCCCGTCGCCATCCCCAGCTGGCGCCGGTTTTCCAGAATCCTGACCTTTCGATGTCCCAACCCTCTCCTGAGATTCCTATGCAGGTGGAACGGGCTCACCTGACGCCTGATGAAAGAATCCGGCGCCTGGAGCAGAATCTCTGTCTCTATTGCGGTGGTTCCGATCACTTCCGGCTGGGATGTCCCCTACGTCCCCAAACATCCGGAAAATGCTCGCACCTAGGTCCGGTGGGACAGGTGTCCCTAGGTGTGAATGCCACCATTCCAAGTCTGTCTATGCCAGTTTCCATCCGGACTCTCTCAGGACGAAATCATCAGACTACTGCCTTCCTCGATTCTGGGTCAGCAGGCAGTTTTATTGCGGCAACATTGGTCCAAAGATGGCGGCTACCCGTGACCCGACTAGCCAGGCCCCTGTCTATCTCCTCGGTCACAGGCGAAATTCTTACCGACCGTGTGTACTACCAGACCGCACCTTTAGTCCTCCAGGTGGGTCCTTTACATCAAGAAGAGATATCCTTCTACGTCCTGCCCCATTCTTCCCCCGCGGTCCTCCTGGGACTCCCGTGGCTGCAAGAACATGCCCCTCAACTGGACTGGAGAACCGGGGAGATTCTCAGTTGGGGTCAGGACTGTTCCAACCAGTGTCTCAGGTCACCTCAGACCAAGTGTACTATGTCGTTTCCTGTCCCAGCCAAGCCTCTACCCGACCTACCGGCAGAAGACCAAGACTCGGCGGATGCCTTCTCTGCCGAGGTGTACCCTCTCTCCGTACCCAAGACTAAGGTCGTGTCCTCTCACCACCGGGAGAACTTACAGAAGGTCCTCGTCCACAGACCCACAGTCCCTTGCCATGTTTTACCGCCTGATCGCCTAGCACCAGTCGTCACCTCCTCGCTTCAGAGAGTACCCCCCGGAAAGACTCATGTTCACCCTGCGCTTCGAAGAGGTATTTTGAAGTGGGGTCATTCCTCGTTGGAGGCCGGGCACCCTGGAGTCCGTAAGACCGGCCAACGGATCTCTCGCCACTACTGGTGGCCTAGTCTGTTTCAAGATGTCAAAGACTTTGTGGCTTCCTGTGCCATCTGCAGGCAAGAAAGAGGGGGAGGCCAAAGGGGGGGGGTACTGTCACGGCCGCGGCGGCGTCCCGCGTTCCGGGCCGCCGCCGCGACCGCTTCCTGCCCCATGCAGCAGCCGGTGTCCATAGTCGGGGAC